>NC_045431.1:83389487-83701987 GCF_902635505.1 Sarcophilus harrisii
AACAAATAGTCCATATAAAAGGACAGTATCTACAAGGGACAGAACATCATATTAATTTTAAAATCTTTTTACAGTAGATATTTACAGTAAATCTATTACTTGATATTATTTTGTTGACAGTTTTTGATAATGTTTTGTTGACAACACTGTTTTGTATACAATCTTATCCATATTTTTAAGATTAACCTTTGGTATAATTTCCTTTTAAATCTCATTCTTGAAAATATATATTAGTTGTAAATTTGGTTAAAATATTATAACAAGTAATATAAAAGTTATGGAAGTATTCAATTTTCTTTTTTACAGAACATGTTTTTGAAGTTTAAAGTAAATTCTCTTTGATTAAAACTAAAACTAAGACTGAATCTTAGATGTACAGTAATTTCCTTTTGTGGAACCAGAGTTATATGAAGTAAAAGTCTGTTCTGGAAGCTCTCTTAGTCCAACACCCTCAATTTAGAGATAAGCAAACAGGTCTTGAGAGATGATGCTGGAGAGATAATGAATTACCAATAAAATTAATTTCCGACTTCTTTAGGTTATCCTGATGCTAAACTTTTCATTGTTTATTCTTTCATCTAGTTTTATATAATTTTTGTGGCAAGGCAGAGTCAAGTTTTATTAGCCCCAATTTGTAGATGACAAAATTGGCATGCAAGATAATTAAGTCCTATAGAGTCACAGATTTTTCTGACTTGGGAAAGACCACAAGAACTACCAAATTGAACTTTTAGAGGAAAGGAATTTCCACCTGACAAGTCATCATCCAGCTTCTATTTGAATATTTCTGAGGATCTGCCACTTTTGGAGGTATCCCATTTTACTTTTCTTCAGCTCTAAGTGTTAGAACCTTTTCATCTACATCAAGTCTAAACTTACCTCTCTACAGCTTCTTCCCACTCCCTCAAAAAACTCCCTTATTCTGCCTCAACGAGGCAAAGAAAAGAAATCAAATTCTTTTTTAACAAACCATTCTTTTAAATATTTGAAAATAACCCTATGTCCTTTGTTAGCCTCCTTTTCTTCAAATAAATGCACCAAATCATTTGAACTAGTTCTTATGTAAAATGAATTGAAGGCTACTCACTATGTTTTTGGTCCCCCTTTAGATTTTCTCTAGCTTTTCAATTTCTTTTTTTAACTGAGTCTTGAACTGGTTAGTATCAGGACTAGGAATATAACCAAGACCTTTTGACTACTGCTTCAGGAGTTGATCCTACCTCTGGGCAGTATGGGGAATGTCTCACAAGAAACCATATTGTTTAGATTATATTTAATTAAAATATGACATAAAATAATAATTTGGCATGAATTAGTGAAGAATAATGAGAGCAGAAAGCATTTACAATTCCTTATGGAAATTTGGGAGTGAAAGTTTTCTTTTATGGCAGATTTAAAAAATGATCAATAGATAGTCTTTGATTATTTTTGGAATAGTAAAATTTAAGGGCCTATAACATAGACTTCTCCCCCACCCTCCACAATTAGATGATTCTAGTTCATGACAATTTTCTCCTCTGCATGGATGATAGAAGAACACACAGATGAGGTAGACAAGGCATGAAAAGAAATAATTTTCAACCAGGCTCCAACAATTTGTGGATATAAATAGAAGGAGAAATTCATATGTGTTGTGGAACATTCTGTTCCTTATCTTCATTCTTAGATGTTATTAAAATGACAAATAGTACCACCTACATACTAGAGCACACCAACACTGTTTTCAAACAAATATAAACCATTTAAAAACCCACTAATGATATGGGCAGCATCACTATCTGTCCTTAAATCTCCTCTAGTCACATTTTTTTCTGTTAGATAGTAATAGAAGACAAACATAATAAATGTCAAAAATTAAGACATTCATTAATATATTATAATTTATGATTTATATATGCAAATGTTTGAAAGAAGGTGACTCCAAAATCTAGACTTTTTAAAATAATTTTTCAGTGTTGATATAATTCATTAAGTTTTATATCTAAATCAAATATATTAAGAAAGTATATTTTATGATTTTTATGGAGAAATAACTGAATTTATGGAATATATTTGCAAAATATATGATATGGTATTAACTCTCTCTTATATATATATATATATATATATATATATATATATATATATATATTTTAATTACAAGTAAGCAGCTCTGTAATAGTTAAAAATGTAATCAATCCTCCTCCCCAAAATTTGAATCCAAGGAATCTAGACAGTGAATCAAATGTAATCAATGTAATCAAATGTAATCAAATGTAAACCATGTAATCAAAGTGGACATCCTTTCCAACACTGTAGATCATATATCTGCTCAAATTATATGACTTGTGTATGTTTTCACCAAATTCTTTAATAGATGGTGGGTGTAGCATTCTGAGGATGGAGGGAGGAGAATGCTTTCCTCCTTTTTTTTTTTTTTTTTGAATTAAAGTACATTGTATGACTGGCTAATCTTTGATGGGCATTTTCCTTGTTTTATTCCGAGGGTGACATTAGCATTGATAAGATCCACAGTCTTCACTCTCAATTGTTACATTCTTGGAAAAAAAAAAAGGGGGGGGCAGTATGGCTTAGTGACCAGGGTTAAATTCTTTACTTTGAAATTATTAGTTATGTAATCCTAAGCAATACAGTTAACCTTCTGTATCACAGTTTTCTTATATAAAATGAAGATGTCAATAAATTCTAAGGTTCCTTGGGCAGAAAATTTATGATCTTGTGCATCTTGTATTATTTCTACTTAAGAATGAGAGACACCTTGTTGGATGAGAACCATTAAGGCAACATTTAAGTCCCCAAATCAAATGCGTGTGTATGTGGGTGTATGGGTGTGTGTTTAAATAGTCAACAAACAGTAAGTAAGATGAGATCCCATACAACACTTCTACCTTTACATCAATTGTATAATTATATGAATGTGATTTCCTTTATAGTAACCTTTGTAAAAGCCTGAATGTTCTCTTCTCCAACACCTGTCAGAAAATCCAACAAATTGTACATTGATTGTACTCATATACAATTGAGAAATTTAGCAACATGCATGTTAAAGTAAAGAAATAAAGAAATTAAAAGGAATTTAAAAATTCCAGGACTACAACTCTCATGTTATTATTTCTTGGGACAACACCCTTTTCCCCCATTTACTGCTACCACTAGCTTTCCTTCACTGTTGGGTATGCTTTGATAGATCACAGGGCCATTAGGTTAAGCTGCCACAATAGTGGCTCCAGGTCATTTATAGCTAAATCATATAATTATCTTTGAAAGTGAGTATGAAGATGCTAGAACATATTTTCCTGCCTCTGTTTTTATCCGTTTTTCTCTCCTTCAATAGCTCAGAATTCTTGTGGTGACTAAATATGAGTATATTGTTCTCTCTCTCTCCCCCCCAAAGAAAAGGATATTGATTGAAACTCTTTTCTTTGTAGAGAAACTATTAATAATATGTTCATCTTTTGCTCTTACATTGACATACTTTTCTTCCCAGACTGGCTTGATCTGTGCTACATGTGAAGACCATAGAGGCTGCCACAGAATGGAACTTTATTTTCTGGAACAAGACTGCAAAGGACATACTTAATTTTAAAAAGAAATACCTTTTGGGGGAAAAATTCCTAAATATAGAGGTCTATGACTTAGTTTAGTTAGACATTGGATGTGAACTTTTAAGGTTCATTTTAAGATGAAAGTAGCTGCCTTTTTATTGACAGGATAGTCACAGAAGAGGTAGTAGAAAAAAAGTAAATTTAGTTGATGGCCAAGTGAGGCTTTAAATCTATCTCTCTGAGTATGATTTTTCTGTTAGTAGGGGAATGTCTTACATCACATAGCTGTAAAATCATCTGCATTCCATACATAACTTTACATATTAGTAATGAAAACAGCTCTGGTTCAGTCAAGTGAACAAGAAAGATCTGCTTTTTTTAATTGAAAAATGTTTTTTCTAGTTAATTATTTGTTTCTATGAAGGAGTTTTTCTCTGAGTTTCATACTCTATTTTTAATTAATTGTACATAACAGTGTATAATATTGCAAATCAGTGATAGATTTTTTTGAAATAGCTTAACTATAACATAGTCAAGAATCTCCAAATGAAAGGACTTGTTAAGGTCTCGTAATATAACATGTTGCAAAATATAAGATAATTTAGTCCAACTTCTTTATTTTCAGGAAAATTGAAACAATAAGTGAAGTTATATTTCCAGTGTAAGTCACATAAATGAGGGTTATAGATTTGAGTTTAACAGAGGCTTGAGCAATTAGTGACAGTCAAATATTTTTAATAAGCCTAGCTTCCATTAAGATAATTGTAATTTTTCTACTTTGCAAGGATATCTTAGGAATATGGGAAAGTATATTATATGTATACTGTATGTTTTGAATCTCTTCAGAAGAAAGTGTCTATGAATATGGAGTTTTCAAATATGTTTTCAGTGTTTAACTATGTAGACAGTTATATTAGATTTTCTTCAACAATGAATGTGGTATATATACATTGTTTCCTTAGAAAAATCTCTGATTTTATGCAATATGCATGTGAAATGCTGTTATAGATCATACATTTAAATACTGTATTAGTGCTGACTTTTATAATTCAAAAGAAAACTACATTCCAAATAATGATGATGTCATCATGTATTGTAAGTGAACACTGGAACATATGATTCCAACCAATTGAGAATCAGAAGGAATTTTCTGTTTAGCTTGGTTTTGATAAAGACAGGTGTATAGAGAGAAACTGAATTTATTTGCTCATAGCAGATGTTCATTTTCTTGCGTGTAGATTTTTGCTGTGGAAAGAAGTAGAAGGAAATGAAGATAGCTAAAGGGCAACAATGACAAATGTGGGAAGGACAAATTGAAATTTGCTCAAAGTAACAATTTTTGAGAATCATTTGCAAGGCTATCACAACTCACACCATAGTATTTTCCTAAAGCTGCATTTCCTTAATTCATTGGCTATATAATTCACTGGGATTGAAATAAATCAAATTTGCTTTTTAGTGTATTGATTGGATTTACTCTATTTCATTCTGGCTCTTGCTCTCTTTCTCAAAAATATTATAAGAGACAGCTTTGGGAGAAGGATATAGCAGGATAGGAAACAGACATTGTAAAAACAAAAGATCAATAAAATATAGTTTTAAAAAGAAACATTAACAAGTTGTAAGTGCAGCTTCTATTCTTTTGCTCACATTGGATCCTTTGCCCAAAGTTAATTCCCCTAAGCTGTTATCTTCATTGACTCTTAAAAATCTATCCCCCCATTTTAAACACAAATAACACTTCCTTATTTCCAGATAATTCAAGTGGAAAAATGTATCCCTTCCCATAAAAAAATCTTTCACATTATTTTTTGGGAGGTGGGGAGTAGAAGAGGAATGGATGGTGACACAAAGATCATGGTCTAAGTCTCTGATTTTTTCAATGCAAGTGCCATCTGGTGTGGAAGTGCTCTTCACTGAAGCAAATTTCTAATTTATTTTACTTGATGTTTTTATTTATGCTTGACATTATATAGGTCACTCCAATGTTATATAACTTACTCATGGTCAATTAACCAGTATATATCAGGTATGGACTCTAGTCTTCTTCACTGTAGGACTATTTACTATACTAGATGTATACTTATTTTATTTTAAAATGTATTTCATTTACATGTATCTATTCTATCTCCCTAGTAGTTTTAAGCTTCCTAGAGCAACAATTGTGTTTCATCCACCCATTTTATTCTAGAATAATTCTTTGTATTTAATTATAATTTGGTTCAGGGAAAATTTATTTACAAACCAAGGAGATCCTTTTTCCTGTTGTAGCTTAGAGATTTTTAAGAATTTTAATATTACCCTGAATGCCCTCCAATAATAATAATAATAATAATAATAATAATAATAATGACTGTTATTAGATCCAACTCAGGATCAAATTGGTCAAAATATTACCAAGGTATAGAATGTAAGCTCCTTGGGGGCAGGCATGATTCCATTTATGTCTTTGTATGCCCTGTGCTTTGCACATATTATCCATATAATAAATGCTTCTTGGGTTGCATTGGACTAATATTATCTTTACCAATTCCTTATTTGTTATATCTTATGTAGTACACACAACATAAAACCTGTCTTGGATGCTTCACCAGCTGGAGCTAAAATGGCCATTTCTAGGAGTTTTACGTTTAGTTTAGATGTGTATTTCCAGAGTATTTGGTCATGTTCATAGTATCATGTAAATGTTCAATGGTATTGATAAAGATAACATTTTTATCTGGAAAAAAGTTTAAAATTGTTTTGTGACACCTTTATAATGTCTTGGGGTTTTGGTTGTTTTCTTAACAAGCACCTAATAGAACTTGAACATCCACACATAAAATGAACAATGGAGGGACAAAAAGAATTATGTGTGAAACCATGACTATTATGTGCAGTTTTTTTTTAATTATATAAAGAATTCAACCTGTAATTGTAAAAACTGTTCATCTTGACTTTAGTTCCTTCTGGTCTTTTAAAAAAATTCTTCAGTACATTAAAAATATTCCAAGAATCCCTTTTTCTTATTTATTGGCAATTATATTGCTAATTCTCTTTCTTACTCATATTACTCCAACACATTAAAAACAAAAAAAAATCCAAATTTTTGTTACAATTATATATAACTAAACAAAATATATTTCCACATTGGCCATGGATAAAAATGCATATTTCCTTTTGAACCTTGAAGCCAACATTTCTCTGTCAGGAAGTGGGTAGCATCCTTCATTATTAGTCCTCTGGGTACTTATCAGAATTTTAAAATCTTTCAATGATTTTTTACTTTAAATTATTACTGCATGAATTTTACCCAAGTTCTGTTCACATTGCTCTGAATCTATATAGTCTTCCAAAATTTCTTTAAAACCATCCATATTTGTCATTTCTCATACTAGAAAAATATTCCATAGTTTTCACATACCAAAATTTGTTCAGATATTGTCTAATTGATACTCTCTTAATTTCAAGGTTTTTTTTTTCACACTCATAGTAAAAAGCTGCTGTATTTGTTTTTGTTTTTTTATGGATCACTTTTTCTTTTCTTTGATTTTTCTGCAATGACAGTGGCCAAAATGAATGCTGTGTAACTCTAGAGAATACCTAATAATGGTATTTCTAGGTCAAAAGATATGCATAGCTTATGATTTTTTATTCAGCTGCTTTCCAGGACAACCAATTCAAAGTTCTATCAATATTTGTTTTGCCATATTTGGTCCACAATAAAATGATCTATTTTGCTTTTTTTGGTAATCTTTCCCAATCTTGTGGGTAGGTCTGAGGTAAAAATCCAGAGGATGTGTTAATTTGCATTCTCTTATTATGAATGATTTGGAACATTTTTTCATGTGGCTATTCATAACTTGTTCTTTGAGAACTTCTTATTCATTTCTTTTGCCCATTTATTTATTGGGGAATAGTTTTTGCTCATACATTTAAATAAGTCCCTTAATTATCTTAGATAGTAATTGTCTATTAGAATAATTTGCTACAAATATTTTTCCTAATTCAATATTACATTTCAATTTAATTTAATCTATTCATGCAGAAGCTTTTAAATTTGGTTATCAAAATTGCTCATTTTATCTTCTGAACTCTTTTTTATCCCTTGTTTGGTGATGTACTCTTTCTCTCTCTTCATAATTGTGAACCTCCTTACTTGTTCATCTAATTTGTATATGATGGTACCTCTTATGTCTAAGTAATATATCTATTTGGAGTTTTTTGTTGTACAGAGTGTGGGATATTGGTTTCACCCTAAATTCTGACAGGCTGCTTTCTAATTTTCCAGCTTTTATCAAACAACTAATCATTAGCCTAAGACCTGGGGAAGAATACTTACCATAGAAGACTTTTCAAGAGACTCCTACAATTTCTTGAGTCTTTAATGCTTTAAAACAACCTTTTCAGTTTAAATTGTCAAAGGTTAACAGTTTGAAAAAATTGATGATAATAGCTAGTATTTATAGAACAATGTATAGTATTTAAAATGCTTTACAAATAACATCTCATTTTATTCTCATGACAACTCTGGGATAAAGTCCCAGAGTTTTGTTTTTTTTTTGAATAAAGCAACTGAGGCAGACAGAGGCTGTGTTGTGCCCAGGATCATATAGCTAGCTAGTAAATATTTGATGACATATTTAAATACAACAGCCTTTTCTCTGCTATTGAAAAGATGACAGAATTCTCATATGTACTGTGAAGACAATAATTGTATCTTATTGATGACACCACTGTCAGTAGAGGAAATTACTTTGCTAAATATTTCCTTCCAAGTATAATCCGCCAAAAAAAGCACTAACTTTTTTTTTTTTTTTTTTTTGCTGAGGCAATAGGGGCTAAGTGACTTGCCCAGGGTCACACAGCTAGGAAGTATTAAGTGTCTGAGATCAGATTTGAACTTGGGTCCTCCTGACTTCAACACTAACATTTAATAATGAATACAGTGGAATACACTTGGTGCTTCTTGAGATAACAGCATTAATATGTATCAGCAATATTAAATTATAACTTTTTGCAGTATAAGTCCATCTTTGCTATATTCTCCTATGCATTTATCATTTAATGACTTTTATGCCTATTTTGCATGCTATCAATGCTAGACATTTTTCAAATCACATCTTTAATTCTTATACATTTTCAAGTATCGATTGCTTTTTAGGCTTTTCCATAGTTTAGATTATGAGTTCCTTAAGGGCAAGAAATAGTTTGTATATATCTTTTGGATTTTTATTGATGAGGACCCCCAGTTAAATATTGTTAGAGTCTTTGCTTGGATGATGTATTTTTTATGAACTTCTAAATCTTCTTGGCAAGGTTTAATTCTCCATATATGTATAAAATGGAATATTACATTGGTTGCAGATTATAGTCAGAAAGCTTGAGATCAGCCTTTTGGTTTGGAGAGAAAGCTATTCTTTAATGTTAATACTTAGTATTGCTTGTTATTTCAATCACTAAATTCTTCCTTTTTTTTCTTTTATAGGCAGCAGTCTGCTGAAGATCTTGCCAGAGTACCAGCTAATTCCACAAGCAATATCTTGAATAGACTATTAGTCAGTTATGATCCCAGGATCAGACCAAATTTCAAAGGTTTGTCTTTATGAAGGTATCTTCTTCCTTTGAACCTTAAGAATTTAGTCCACTTAAAAGTGTAATATAAGAATCTGTATAAAACATTTCTCAATTGGAAGGAAGAATGGAAAAAAAAAGAATTCCAAAATAATTTGGAACTGGCAAGTCATATACTCATATCATTCCCTCCAATGTGTTTTTTTTTTTCCTATAGTAAGTGGATATATCTAAGATTTAGGAATAAAATTTAATCAAATGTGAGTGTTGGAGAAATAGAACTAAAACTTGTAGGCTAACCATGTTAAATTAAATTGAATTCATTAAATTGAATTAATTGAATATTTCAAAGAATATGATTTCTCCTGTGGTAATCTGCACAAAAAACAATACTAAAATGTGAAACAATTTTTAAACTGATTTTATTTATCATTTGGGATTTGGGGGAAAAACTCTAAAATGTTTTCAACAGAAAGGCTAAAGAGTCTGTGTATTAATTTTATACTTACCTAATTCTTTGAATAAAAAATTTTAATATAATTAAGATCTTGGGGCATTTAGGTGGCACAGTGGATAGAGCATCAGCTCTGAAGTCAGAAGGACCTGAGTTCAAATGTGGCCTTAGACACTTAACACTTCCTAGTTATGTGACCCTGGGCAAGTCACTTAACTCCAATTATCTCAGAAAAAAACTCATTATTATTAAATTAATACTAAATATTACATATTACTAAAGACTAGTTGATTATACCTAATATTGCCTATGCTTTAAGAATGATAAATATCTCTATTAATGGATGGTAACTTAATAGGTTTGCTATGTGCCATTAAAAAAACTCTAAGCCTTTCCTTTCAAAAGATATTTCTTCATTGTTTCTCTGAACCATTCTAATGATGTAATTTTTATTTGTAATTTGTAATTATATTTGTAAATTTTTGTAAAATTTTTGTGATATTTGTATATTTGTATTTTGTAAATACAATTTGTATTTGTAATATTTGTAAAAATTAGTTATCTTATAAGACTATATATGTATGCATATTATGTATATAACATCATATATACATAATATACATACATATGATTTATAATAACATGATTACAATATTCTACTAGGTCCTTTTACAACTGATATAAAAATTAACTGAGAATAAATGAGGATTATCACATTTATATAGCATATCAATATCTGTCCTACCTCATGATTGTTCAACTATGAATCTGGTGTGAGAACACCTTTCTTACAAAAACAGGAGAATTCTATCAACATAGATGAGAGCCTGTCTATGATTAAAGTATAGATCATAAATTTAAAAAAATAAATCTGAAAAGTATCAGAAATTACTTGATAGAGAAGTTAAAATACTTGTTCATGGTCCCACACCTAGTAAATATCATAATTAGGATTTGCAACAAAGTCTTTATGATTATAAATCTACCAAGGTTGCCTACCATGATGCTTGTATTTATGTATGAATGAAAAATGGAATGAAGCATTTTTTTGGTATGTATAGAAATTACATGTTAGTAAATAAATCACAGGGGAAAACAAAAGCCCATTTCTCCTTTCTAGCTTCTTGGTCAAAAAGTGCTACCTTTGTGACTAAAATGAAACAAGTTTCCTACAATCAAGATTTGTTTCTTTTCTAAGAAAATCCTATCCCCACACCTTATGAGAAGTAAAACCATACTTGTCATAAAATAAAATTAAAAGTCATGAGTAGATTGTGCAGACCTTATTCCTGATGATTTAGAAATGAAATATATGAAAAGGCTCCCCTGGAAAACACTAATCCCACTTGTGCAGTTAAGGACAGGTATGAACATATATCAGATTAACATCATAAGGTTTTTTCGTCCTTTACGGAGGAAAAACAGTCTGCAGCTGCTTCGAGTCAACTAAAGTTACACAACTCTGTTGTAAAAATAAGGGGTTTTGTTCATTACCAGGGCCTATTCAGTTACTTTCAACATCAGCCATGGCCTGGGTTGTCACATGTCCACCATAAACCTATTCACCACCTGTTTTTCATCAGTAGGTGGTTATGTGGTTAAAAGGCCAACTACACATTTTCCCTTTGCTCTGCACCCCCTACCACCCACCTCCCCTCCCCAATCTTCCAGAAGTCCACAAAGCAAAGAGAAAGAGGGCTATGGAATTATTGCAAAAGTCCTCCTTGTGTAAATCCTTTTTTTCCTTTTTTGAAAGTGAGGTGAACAATTCAGTATGAATTTCATGTAAGTGTCATCTCCTTAAAAAATTAGTCAGAGTTTTAAAAAATAGGTTATGATCAGCATCAAGTACAATAGCCTTGCCTTTTTCCCTATTAAAGTTTCCTTATATGGTTAAAATGTGCATTTTGAAGATGTTGATAGAAATATTCAAATTATCAGGCCACACTTAATTTTTTAAAATGAAGAACATGAATATCTTTGCAAGGAAGATACTTTTTTTAAAAAAGCACATTAAAAATAAATGAGCAATTCTATCCCCACACCTTATGAGAACTAAAACCATGTCTTTCTCATTGTATATCCCCACACAAGCATACATACATACATATAAATGTATGTGTGTGTCTGATTATGTATATATATAGAGAGATATATCTATATCTATATCTATAAATTTGTTCTTATGTAGTAAATAATAATATCAATGATTAATATTGCTATATTGTGACAACCAAATAGCTCATTTTCAGTATATGTTATTTAAAGGTTTTGGGGTGGGGTAGGGATGGAATTGTTAACCTTTTTTATAGTTTTAAGTTTTGAAAAGACATTTATCCACATAGCCTTATTTGATTTTCACAATAGCACTTTAATGTAGGTCTTGCAAAGATTACTACCTTCATTTTTCAAATGAGGAAACTAAGACAAAGAGACATTCATAATATATACATGATAATTTACCTACCATGGGTCAGATGAAAGATTCAAATCCAATTTTCTCATTACTAAATGCAATCTCAATATTTTTAGTAGTAATTGCTGCTGCTGAAAATATTGTTAAACTATGCTATAGTGATTCTCTAAACTCTTAAAGAAAATTAAGTGCATGTCATTTAGGAGAAAAGATCTTTCAGATGATATTATTTAGACAAGTACCTCTTACCTTTGTTTTTATAGGTATTCCAGTTGATGTGGTGGTCAATATTTTTATCAACAGCTTTGGCTCTATACAAGAAACAACAATGGTAAGAATAAAATTTGAATATTCATAAACGGATGTGTCTAAATATTTTCCTCTGTGGTTATTTTGTAAATCTAAGGTGTTTTTGTTTTTATTTTTAAGTGAAAGAGCAGTGTGAGGTTTCTATTTTAAAAAGTTAGATTCTTGATTTTAGTATTTATTGATTAGGTATTGCTAAAATAAAATATTCAAAGGATTTCAAGCCTTATGAATCATGTATGGAAAAGAGTACTCCATTTTCCCCAGAGCCTAATTAACTTCTTAGTTAAAATTGTAACAATAATGCTATGTGGTAGCCAAGTAGCTTGAAAGAGTTAACATCCTTGAATATCTGAGTATGATCAGAGAAAAATTTATGTCCTGAGAACACAACTGTTATAATGGTGGTTATATATCTATATCTATATCTATATCTATATCTATATCTATATCTATATCTATATCTATACACACACATATGTATATATATAATCTTAGTACAGAAAAATAGGCATTAGAGGCCTAGTAATGCATTTTAAACAAGCATATTAGAGTATGTCGTTGACAGCCTAGCAACAGGATAATGGTGCAATAGGAATTATCATTACTCTTGTTAATAATTGCAATGAGATATTGTTTAACAGATGTAGTGTATATTATCCACTCAGTACAAAGACCTTAATACATTATATTTCTAAGCTGATGATATCATTGTTTTACCTAGTGAAAAAGAAATCAAAATGAGTTAAGTAAAAAAGGGCAACTTTTTTCATGGTTTCTATGTGAACATTTCTAGTTAGTGGATTTAAAGAGGATTTTGGAAACATAGTCCAAAATTCAATTCTAAATCACAAGGCAAAGTAAGAACAAAATACTCCCAAACTAAATACTAGTGTTTTGTAAATACAATATGCACTGCTGTTTAATATTAGCATACACTCTTTGGTAAAAAATAAGTTTCAGTCTACCAGTCTACAAAACAGAGCAGACCAGTAGAAATGGTAAGTGAAACTTTCTTAATTTAAATCATGTTTGGTCAAACCCCATGTATAATTAGGGAAGATTTGGTGGACCAATTACTTGTTTGAATTACTTTGGTTGGTCTTCTGGTCACTAGTGTCTCCATTTTTTGAGTTTAATCTGTATGACCCTGTCATATTGTTTTTTTGTGGGGAGTAGGTGAGTGCGAGGAGTGTTGAGTGAAGGTAATCCTTTGATTTTATTTGTATGGAAAATTCTTGATATGCAAATTCTATCCATTTATATAGGCCAGCAACAGCTGAGTAATATAGTTTTAACAAGTTGCCTGGGGCACTAAGATATTAAGTGGTTTGTCCTCAATTATATAGTTAGCATGGTAGAAACAAAAAATTTGAACTCTGGCCTTCCTAACACTAAGGCTAACTCTCTTTCAATGATGTCAATGATTGCTGCTTGTTTATAGATTATTCCACAGCTTTCAGTTGCCAGTGTGATAAAAGACCAAACTCCTTACTCTAATTTTCATTGTCTTTTATCATCTGAGCCCAGAATTTCTACATAGTTGGTATTTCATGCATGTACATTTTTTTTGTAACTTCACATCTCAGGGTTGATAATACCTCATCATAACCCAGTAGATATCTATCAGAGTCTCAGTTATCACTTAGATGAAGTTTTACATTACCTTGAGTAAAGTAGTGTTAGAATAGAACTTATCTGTGTGACTATATTCACTTAACCCTATTTGCCTTAGTTCCTCATCTGTAAAATAAACTGGAGAAAATGCCAAACTACTCCTGTATCTCTGCCTAAAAAGGCAGACTCCCATTAGGGGTCAAAGAGAATCAGAAATGACTGAAAAAATGACTAAACAAAAATTGAACCCTCTATATGATAGTATCAAATATCTCTGGTAGAGATACATCTCTTTTTTATACCTAGCTTAATATAAATAACTAGATTATTGTCAAATAATTCTAATGTTTTTTCTACAAAATAATATCTTATAAACAACAGAGATGGTAAAAACATTTTAAGAGGGTACTTTATTTTATTGAATTAAATGAATTGTTAAAAACTACACGCCATAGTCAGAGTGGGCTCTTGAATTTTCTATTAAATTTTAGACATCTGTGTTTCTGTGAAGCTATGGTCAGATATAGAACCCCAGTTGTGAAAGCCTGTCTGTTCCCTTCTCTTATGCTCTCCCAGGATGGGCTAAATAAAATATGTGCATAAATAACTATAATGATGTGGCTATGCTTAATTAAGTCAAGTTGTCAAATGGAATGGTAACTCAAAGAGGGTATAGTGTACTCCCAAATTGGGGAAGGGAGGGAGAGATCAATCCTGGGTACTTAGTGTTGAAGATGTACAAAGATAAGCCCATACTTAGCATTTTATCAGGCATATAGTATGCTCTTAAATGATTGCTGATCAACTTACTATTATTTTTTGAAATTTGACTTCTGTTGTACCTTTTGAACCCTAAGTTCTTGAAAATAACTTACACATAAAACAAAATTCATATACTCATCTGAATACACAAAACCTTTTTTTTTTTTTAGTGAAGGCAATTTTATTTGTTTTTTTTAATACGCTTGAATAGAATGCAAATGCAAAGAATTGAAACATGAGAAAAGCATTGGTTCAACAATAATGAACCTATAAAAATAAAATTTGGGGAACATGAACAAAATTCTCCTAGATATTTTCTTCCTCATGAGGTTTTATGGATATATTCAGTTTTCCCAAAGGCAAGTGTCCTGAGACATTGTTGCTTATTAGCTAGGAAAGTCAAAGGCATTATAAGTATGTAGTTATAAAAATAAAATGCTTCCAAAGTAAACAGAATTTTTATTATTATAAGATTTGTTTTTATCATTTTAATCAATTTTAATCATATTTATCATGTATTATAGGTAATGAAAATATTGAAAACTCAAAAGAAAAGACATTTAATGATTACTCAAAGATATTTTTAAAATGAAATGTCATAGGTTCTGTGCATTCTAATATATATAGGTAGATATATCATTAGAAACCATATTCTAAATGTAGAAGACATGTTAGGAAAGAACTCTGCTTATCTAAATTGACATTTATATCTAGTGAGTTAAATAAGTTATTTATGATTTTTGGACTTTCATTTTCTCTTAGAAATATGACATACTATCTTCATAAAATGACTATATTCAATGACTCATTGTTTTTAGCACAGTGTATTAAATCATTAGTTGACAATAAAGACATTGTACAAGCTAGATACCTAGGTGGTAGAGGGGATAAGGTATTGGCCTTGGAATCAGGAAGACTCACCTTTATGAGTTCAAATCTGGCCTCAGACACAATAGCTGTATGATTCTGGTCAAGTCACTTAACTCTGTTTGCCTCAGTTCCTCATCTGCAAAATGAGCTAGAGGAGGAAATGGCAAACTACTCCAGTATCTCTGCCAAGAAAACCCCCAGCATGCTCAGGAAGTGTCTGACAAGCCTGAAAAATAACTGAACAAATGTTTTTAGTCTTCTTTTAGATTTTTCCTATTCACATACTGTTCCAGCTATACTAGATTCTAATCATTTTCTATGAGAGACATTCCATTTCCCTTCTCCCTGCTCCAAGTTATCTCCACATCTGGAATGCAATCTGTTCTCATCTCTACTTTGCAAAATGGACAACTTCCTTTAAAGCAGGTCAACCATCTACATACTGCTTTTCCTGATCCACTCTTTCCCTCTTCTTTCTCTTGGAATAATTTAATATTTATTGGTATTTATTTAACTATTTAGTCTTGTTATATTGCCCAAATAGAATAAGAACTTCTTGGCTACAGGGATTACTTCTTGTATGTTTTTATATCCAAGCCTAGCATAGTGCTTTGTACTCAATAGACACTTAATACATGTTTAATGAATTGAATTATATGAATCCATTAATAATTTTGTGGAAGGAAAGAGATTAACATTTATCAATCATCTACTAAGTTCTAGGCACTATGCTAGGTGCTTTATAAATATTATCTCATTTGATACTGATAATATCTCTGAGAAGAAGTTGCTATTATGATGCCCATTTTCCATTGAAGGAGAGGTTAACACATCTAGAATATGTCTGAGGTCACATTTGAACTCACGATTTCCTGAGGTCTTTCTCAGGTCTGTACCCCATCAACCCTGATACCTAACTGCCTCTTACTTTATGTGTAACTTTATGAGGAGTAAAATCACTTCTTGAAATACTATTCACATCCAGAAAGAGAACTATGGAGACTGAATGCAGATTAAAGCATACTGTTTTCATCTTTTGTTGTTATTGTTTGTTTTTTCTTTCTCATGGTTTTTCCCTTTTGTTCTGATTTTCATTTTGTAATATGACTAATAGGGAAATATGATTGAAATGATCATACATATATAACCTGTAACAGATTGCTTGCTCTCTTGGGGGGGAATAGATAAGAGGGAGAAAAAATTTGGAACTCAAAATCTTGCAAAAATGAATTTTGAAAACTATCTTTACATGTAATTAAAAATAAAATGCTATTGACATTTAAAAATCAAATAAAATCACTTCTTGAACCTATCATTTTTCTAGCAAAAAGTAGACACAAAATTCAATGATTTCTCATTGTTGTTTGTTTTTTTCCCCCAATACCATTTATCCTACATTTAAGTATATTAACTAGTCACAGGGACGTAGTTTTAAAGCTATAAGGGCTCTCAGGAGATATTGGGTCTTTATTTTCTTTCTTCTTTTTTTATTTTTTTAATTTTCCAAATGAGGACACTCAAATCCAGGGGAGTGAAGGAATTGATCTAAGGTCACACATGCAGAGGTAACATAGCTATGGTATTAGCCCAGAGCTTCTGCCTTCAGGTGAAGTGATATTTTCAGTTCATCATAACACAAGTGATTACTGATTCAAGGAGATGAAATACAGAAACTGAAGGTTAAAGTCTGAGTTAACTGCTGCCATCTGGAAGCCAGATGCCATTTAAAAAAGCTTAACTAGAAATGGCAGACCTAAACATAAGTGGGTGAACCTAAAAGGAAAGGATTGTTGTTATATTCTGCAGATAGTCATAATCCAGCATCCTAACTATCCAATAGCTCAAAGGATAATTTTACTTCATAATAGTTTTATTTCAATATAAATTTTATCTCAAGCATGAAGATTTAAAAGTATATGTTTATTATTCTATATAGAAAATGTTGCTTATGTTGAAGACTTTCTCAATCTCAGTTCTTGAAGAACGTGGGGAGAATCTTGTCCACTAGTGAGTCTGTATGAATGGAGGGGATATTCAATTTTTTAAGTAAAAGAAATTTATTAGTGTACTATGGAAACTTATTTTCTAATAGTTCAGTTCCTAGGTACAAATTTTTACCATATTTAGCCTTTTCAGGTTTGCTTACAATACATAGTTAATCCATCTGTATACTTTAGCATTTGAACTAACCAATGGGATGCAGTCTGTTCTTATAAGGAGGGTGATCTGGAAAATGCCAAGAGCAAAGAGATGGGAAATAGGTTTTACATACAGTGAAAGGAGAATGGTAACATGTAGCTGAAATAGAGAGTATGGGAATGAATGGGAATAATTTAAAAACTCTTGGGTACAATATTTGTGGGGTCTTGTGAAGTTAAAGAAAGTCTTGTACAGCATGGCTTTTGCATATTCAGCCAAAGTCAAATAGAAACTAAATTTTGTATGTTCAGTCTAAAGTAGCATAGGGCCTTCTGTATAATAGATGTGAAATTGTATTTCTTGTAACTATAGTAGAAGGAAGAGCTGGAAAATTCAGTCAAGTTTTGTATATTTAGTAAACAGCAGAAAGGGGAGAGTAATTTAGCCAAATAGTACATTTCAATAATAATTTTCTCCCCTCTACAATTAATGCATCAAAATGTTATAGGAGTAGAAAAAATGGAACCTGTATTTCACATGTTACAACTTTCTTCACATTTTAGTCCACCTCTTTGATTTTTATCTATTCAAGCATATTAGTTTCATTTAATTAACTAATTTAGTTCCTGCCCTAATGTACCCATAGCATCAATTTGCATATTATTAATTTTCTGATGACTTTTAAAATAATTAATTAATTGTGGTAATAACAACATTGTCAAATATATTTTGTCACCTTAATTAAGATTCATTAAAGTCATTACTTCTAATTTTATTAAGTTTGTTTTATCTGTTTATAATAGTGAAAGTTAGATTTCATAAGTATAAACATTGGTAAAAAGTCAGGAAGACTCTTGAGTTATACTAATAAGACTGATTGTTTCCTCCCTTTTCCATTTCCTGCTTTTCCTTAATTTAGGCCAAAGTTCTTAAAAGAGAATGTCCACAGTTTTCTTAAAGTGGGAACACAATGACATCACCATTTCTTAGCCTCATTCATACAATGTCCTCCCTTTAGAATTATAGTTATATCTGTTCACAGGAAAATATATTTGAATAATCTATTTTGCTTTTTTCTTTAGGGGCTTTTTATCATTTTTTATCAGTTTAACCAATTTTATCAAACTCTTTATAGCCTCTATAAAAAGAATGTAACATGTGTATCTTCTTTTGCAATTTTAAAATTTTATTTTGAGATTGAATTCATATTTACTTAGGCATCAAAATGATCTGTGCCAAAAGAGTAGAGAGGAACTAACTAATGCTTTTCTCTGGCTCTCTATCTTTTTGATGTTCTGAAATTTTCTGGGTTTACCTCATATAATAAAAAATTATATCTAGAAAAACTATTCTTAAAGCCGTCTCTCTTCATTCACCTTTTTGTTACACTTTTTTTTCTTGTACATTTTTATAACTATATTTTCTCCCCCCCCCCAATCATTCGATTTACTGTAAAAAACAATAACAACAACAACCACCCCCACCAGGCAGATTTTATTTTGCTTTTTTCTTAAATGATCATTGATTATTCCTTAACCTTTTTTTTTTCTTTCTAAAAATTTCTAAAAACTTTCAGTAAGGTTACTGCTCACACATATAATTTCCCATAGCATTTTTTTTCAGTTTTCCTAGACAATCTGTTTTTCATTTAGGGGTTCCTGTTAAATGGGTCTCACTAGAGCTAATCATTATTTTTATTAAAGCGAAACTTAAAGAACTAATGTATGTATTTATTAATTAAAAACAAACAAATTCATAAATTTGATTTCTGCTTCCATTTAATTCAGCAAATATTTTTAAGCCCCTCTTAAATCTTCATAATTTTTCTTTGAAACAATTTATAAAATTGTTATGAAGACTTAATTTCTTTCTGCTTACTTTTACCCACTCTAGCTATATGATGTCACTACTAGTTTAACTTTTCACTTGCTAGTTCAATGATACTAGTCAGCAGGGTGGAGAACATAGCTGCAGGATTATGAATAAAAGAGTCTAACTGGTTAGATAATAGCTTTTGTAGAACCACTTTCAGTTTGCAGGTTTTTATTTCTCTGAAATAATTTGAGTCAGTTTAACCACTGTGTTTTTTAAAAAGAATGAAAAAATGTTGACAAATAAAGATAGCTCATGGAAGTCCCCTAATCTGTTTCTTTCTTGTCCATCGCCCTGAACTTATTATAACATCCAACCTTTGAAAGAGGGGTATACAAATCTTTGAAACTAGATACAATGTCATAAGAAATAATTTTCCAAATAAAAGTTTAAAAAATTACTATTGCAAAACATAATTAAACATGACCAAAGAGCTTAATTCTGACATTTTGTTACATTTTAATCCCTTCATTAAACTTTAAGTTTAGCCAATGATTAAATTTTAAATACTCCTAAAATCAAATTGAAAATAATGTATATAATGAGGATGCTGACAGACTTTTAATTGTGATGCAGCCAGATGCTATGAGAACAAGATTTCTTTCCTTTTCAGATGTGAACAGTTTAGGGTTTGTTGTTGTGGTTGTCCATAACTTAAGGTAATCATTAATTAAGATGACTAATATACATTATAATAAAAGTGACAGGTAAGGCTAATTGTTATTCTGATATTATTACTTATGTTTGACATAAAGCTACTCCCCTTCAAACAGTTCCTATGAAAATTAACCCTTGATTATTTCTAGTTGCACATTTATTTTGTTGGTCTAAAGAAAGCATGTGATTTGAATCTTAGGTTGCAAAATTTTGGAAAACATTCATTATTCAGATCATGAATAATAATATGCTATTATGAATGATCAACGAGCCCTATTTGTCACTAATAAGTTAAAATAAGTAATTTCCACTGAGAAAAGAAGTCACTTTTGATTGGACATTTCTACATTGCTCAGTGAAAAAAATATAGAAGTTTTGAAAATTTAGGAACAAGGTTCAAAGAGAGTTCTCTTAATGGATAACAAAAATTCATACTTTTAGAGTACTTCCAATGGACTCATAAAAATATGAGCCAAGAATATAAATATATTTTATTTTTTCTAAATATTTAACTATAAATATGTATTGAAATTATATCATTTCATGAGACATTTGTCTTATAAGAAATATTTTTCTGCTCCAAAATATAGTTTGTTAAAAAACAAATTATGATATATTTACAGACATTGGCTTAAAACCTAATCACACATAAATGTGCTTTTTAAAAATTCCTAGTTTCATTAAATAGCAGGACATGGTCACTAACAAGGAGGCCTTGGGAAGCAGCCAACCCACTCAGATTGAAGTGGTGGTCACTGGAACAGGACTCTGGCCTAAACACATGGAGAATGATATTAATTAAGGAAAAGTCTTAAGCAGCTGCTGCAGAATGGGACAGCTGAAAGCAAAGAACAGAGTTTGTGAAACATTCTAAGGCTTCAGTACAGCATAGCTTCCCATAAGGTGGCCTGATCAAGTATTGTTGTGAGGCAGACAAACTGGCTTGGAGTATAACAAACATTAATGAGGTATGGCATAAACAGGTTAGCTTTTTCAACTGCAACCAGTTGGTCAGTCACTCAGTAAACATTTGTTAAGTGCCAATTATTTACCAGGAGCTTGGCTACACATTAGGGACACAGCATTAGGGAAAAGTTCCTCCTCTCAAGGAGCTTACAATCTGATGAGGTGAGAGTGAGGGGGAAACATGGAAACAAATATATGTAAAGAAGCCATATACAGGATAGATAGGGAACTGTTAAGAGAGGGGAGGCTCTAGGATTAAAAGATGTTAGGGAAATGTTCCAGTAAAAGATGGGATTTTATTGGGGACTTAAAGGAAACTAGGGAAGTCAATAATCTGAGAAGAGTAAAAAACTCATCTCAGACATGAAAGACAGAGAAAATGATGGATTAAATTGTAGCTAATCTTCATAGAAGATTTGAAATAAACCACATGCATATAAATGCTGGGTATGATACTATTCAAATTATTTATCTCTCCTGGGGTTCTGGTCCTTATCTGTAAAATAAAGAAGAGGATAAACTAGGTGACCCCTAAGATATCTTTCAGATTTAAATCTATGATCTCATGATCCTTTGAAATACAGTCAAGAAGATTGTTGTATTGAAGAGAGTACTGAATTTAGGACCAGAGGTTTTAGGTTAAAATTCTGGCTCTGTGTCATATTGATCAAGTCCTTTCATAATAGGTAGAATTTACTTAGTTTAAATTTTACAAAGTATTTCATTTGTTCTTTGACAGCTAAGTGGTATATTTGATGGACCACTAGGATTATAGCCAGAAAGTCTTGAATGAAAATTTAGTCTCAGACACATTGGATGAGTGATCTTGAATAAGTCACTTACCTTCTGTTTGCCTCAGTTTTTTCAACTGTAAAATGAGAATCTTAATAATACCCACCTCCCTTAGTTGTGAGGAGATGAAATCATATTTTTAAGTGCTTTGCAGTTTCTTGAACATAGTGCTTAATAAATGCTTGTTTCTCTACAGCCCCCTTCTTCACAACAAGCTTTGAGGGCCCTCCTATTATTATTATTGTTACCATTTTTACAGAGGAAAATAATGACAATGAAAGAGATTAAGCGACTTGATCAGAGACTACAACCTGATATCCTTCTACCTTTTCATTCTTTCTTACACCTTACATTTTGTCTGACTTCCCCCTCAATGGTACTTGGAGATTCTGTGACACTGGAGTGTTTCTTCTTCTTCATATAAGATATTTCATGTTCAGACATTTTCACATTGAAATAATCTCCCTCCTCATCTATGCCTCCTGATTCCTTCAAGTTCCAGCTTTCTAATTTTTTACAAGAAATATTTCTTTATTCCTATTAATCGTTTTGGTTTTTTTAATTCCTCTTAATCTTAATGCTTTCCCTCTCTTAATTATCTCCAGTTATCTCCAGTAGAAGTCAACATAAATTCAGTTATCTGTAGTACTGTATATATCTTAATTTTGCATAGGTGTGTGCATGCTATCTTCCCAATTAGATTATTAACTTATTGAGAGCAGGCTTTCTTTGTATCCTGGGAGCTTAGCACAATGCCTGGGACATAGAAGGTGACTGAAAAATGCTTACCAACTGACTTGTCTGAGACAGTATTTGAACTCAACTGTACCCCCTTCCATGTCCAGAATTCTATTGATACACACACATTTCCCAGCATCTCATTTTTAAACTGCCTCTAAAGGTTCTTTCAAATCTGATTTTATATTTTTATATGATCATAGACTCATACAATCTCTTTTCAAATGTTAGTCATTTGGCCCATTATGAAGTGGGTGAAAAATGAAATGACTAAGAAAACAAAGGTCCAGACTTTGGAGAATATTAATTTAGTTAGCAATGCTTGTCAATTGTATAACAAATTGGAATCAGCAACCTTCATCAGCTTTGGCACTTAAATATGGAAACTATAGACTTTTATACCTTAAAAATATTAATCAAACAAGATCAACTAATTAAAAGAAAACCATCAGGATACAATATTAGGTAATCTGATTTCTAATTGGAGGGAAGATTAAAAACCTTCCAAATTGGGAATGGAAGGGTTCAATTCCTTGAAAATAGAAAGAGATGTTCCACTCCTCCCATCCCATACAATCAAAAGACCATTAAAAATAACTGATTGATCAGTAGGGGAACAATTTTCAGATAAGATAATATGGGTTACTTGAGATGTACAGTTGTGAGAAAAATTATTACATAAATATTAGGATCTGACTGGGTTTCTGATCAATATAATCTAGTTCCTTAGTTAAAAGTCTATAAGTAGCAGGCAGAGGTTCAATTTAAATTAGAGAAATATAGAAGTACTTATGGATATGTTGACATCATATATATATATATATATATATATATACATATATATGTAGCATGGATAGAAATTATATAATAATGAAATTTTCCTCATTTTATAGATGAGAAAATCCTAAAGTTAAAGTGATTTGTTTAAGAAAGTGATGGCTTTCTAATGATCTATTAGTACTTTTGAAACATTGTCATTCTTTAAAAGAGTCACTTTCTGAGGTTATACAATTATCATTACAACTTTCTCATTGCTTAAATTTTTTTGGAATTGACATTAGAGACAAGTCATTGGAAAATATATCTCATTAATATATATATACCTATATAATGCATGTATTTTGATAACAGTTATCACCAGAATGAATCAATCAGTAATCAGTAATCATTTATTGAATGTTTTAATCCAGTCCCAATCATTATCAGATCAGTTATCTGCTTTATTATATTTGATTATACATGTCCTTTCATACACATGCTTCAGAATGTTCAGAATTTACCCAGTCAACATGTTAAGAGCCTTCCTGGATTTCTTGCCATTGTTTGAATGACATTTCAGCTGTTGGTTCTCCATTGACTATCCCTTGCTCCCACTAGATGACTAACCCACCTCCTTTTCTGGTAATACATCTTTCTTAATATTTTTTTCTAAAACTATTACTGGAAATTCTTCAGTGGTTATATGCTATAGCTGGAAACTTCAATTCTTTGAAGACTATAGTATTCAGTATCACTAGAAAAAGTTTTATTTTTAAAGTCAGATCTTATTTTAAGAGAGAAGCTGTGGGTCATTAAAAGCACAGTACACTTTACTAAATGGAGTCTGACTTATTGTCTTCTTTTATTCACTTCTGGACACAGTAAATTATTCATACCTAGTATCTTTCCAGGCTATATATCTAAGATCAATTTTGTGATGTGTCCACCCAGACATATAGCATAATCTAAACAGATACTCTACATTCACCTATTTTTTTTTCCTGTGTAGATAGTTAGGCTGCTTAATTTTGAATAGAAATTGATCTTATTTTAGATTCCATAGACTATTAATACTTGATGAAATTAAATCAGTTGCATCTGAAATCAGGAAATTCCAGGTGACCTCCATTTATAGGATTTTTTTTTCCAATTTGGATTCTGCATTAGGCATCTGTCATAACAGGTGCAAATGCCATGGTTAAAAAATGCCATCTCATTTTATGCTTCACTTGATATTAATAACCATAACATAAATAAACAAATTTGTCACTCTTATTTCATCTTTCAAGGATTTAGAATATTTAGAAAAAAATGTTTTAAGCTCTTCCCCTCTCACCTCCATTCTTATTTTAAGGAATATGTACTAGGATCCTAAGTGAATTCCTTCATCACTTGGACTCCTGTCTCTCCCTCTCCTCCCCCATTTTTGCTTTTACACATCTTGCTCATCCTTTGCAATCCACTTCAAATGTTATCTCTTCTATGAATAACCACCTGGCATTTTCATGTCTTACGGTTATTTGGATATATGTCATGTCGCTTTCCATAGGGTCAGATATAGTCTTATTCATCTTTGAATGCTTCCCAATACTTTGTGCAGTAGTTTTAGTTTCCTCTTAAACATAATAGGGATAATAATTCTTATCCTGTATACCTCATAAGATACTTTAGGGGCAAAAAAGAAACTCTTGGTAAACTTTCAAAAGTTAAAATATGAATGGATGTCATTGTTATAACTTCAACTCTTTATAACATATTTAGTATTTTTGCCTTTATCCTTAAAAATGCAGCCTAAAGGTATTGAGCTATTCATTATTAATAAGATGATTATATTCCTAGATATGATTATTTGTGACCTTTGCCTTCTTTTAGGTCTTCTGTGATACAAGGAAACTGTGTTGCAGCTGATCTTTCCAAACTCTGTACCTTTGCTCATGATGTTGTCTCCAATTTCCATCTTCCTCTAACATTTAGTATCTCCTGTCCTTTTAAAATTTCTACATATTCTTTGGAACTGAGTTTATATGTCATCTTGTCCATGAATACTTCTTTCCTATTGCAAATTTTAACTATCCTCTTGCTATAATTATTTGTAAATCTCAACATCCCTATTCTATTATAAGTTTCTTGGGGTTAGAACAAGGCTCACTTCATTTTGTGTGCATTATGATATGTAATGAATAACATAGATAGGAGCTCCATTAATATCTGTGGCTTGTTTAAATGAATGCATTCCATGAGAATTTCCTTATGGTTAAGAAACTTTTAAAAATATATTATTTAGTTCATTAATTATTTTTAAATTACATATAAATGTCTTTAACATTTATTTTTTTTAAATTTTGTATTCCAAATTCTCTCTCCTGCCTACCTTTTTCCTTCCTTGAGAAGACAAACAATTTGATTTTGATTATATATATGAAACAATGCAAAACATTCCATATTAGTGATGTAGAGGGGAAAAAAGACAAAAAGATAAATAAAATTAAAATAAAAGTATGCTTCAGTCTGCATTAAAAGTTCACCAGTTCACTTTGTGGTGGTGGATACAATTTTTCATCATTGATCCTTTGGAATTGTTTTAGATCATTGTTTTGATCAGAATAGCCAAATCTTTAGTATTGATCATTGTTAAAACATTGCTGTTACTTTGTACAATGTTCTGATACTTTTCATGACTATCTATCATCTATCTCTCTATCATTTATCTATCCTTCTATCTAATTTCCTCACTATGTATTTTAATTCCTCATATTTCTTTTCTTATTGATAAAGTTAGCATTCTCATATAACACTGAATAATTATAATGGATATTCTTTCTTCACTCCAGATCTTATTGGGATGACTTCAAATTTATCTCAATTAAAGATAATGCTTTATTATTAATTCAGGAAAGGCTCCACTCATCCCTATGCTTTTCTTGTTGTCTCTAAAATGAATGAAGGTGGTATTTTTGTAAAAAAAAAATTTCTATATCTATTGAGACAGTTGTTTGATGTTTGTTGTTTCTGTTATTGATATAATTATGCTGATAATTTTCCTAATATTAAACCATTTCTATATTCCTTATATATCCTACCTGGGATTTATCCATCTAGTTATACAGTTCTGATTTCTGTGATATGTTGTTATAATCATCTTGTTAGTATTTAATTAAAATGTTATATTGATATTCATTAATAAAATTATTTTATATTTTCCTCTGCTTTCCCCAGTTAGATGTCATAATTTTATTTGTGTCATTAAAATTTTGTTAGGTTTATATAATATTGGGATTGATGGTTTTTAACATTTGGTAGAATTCTATTATAAATCCAAATGGTTCATTGAAGACTTCTTCAATTTGTTTTTCTAAGATATTATTATCTATGTATTCCTCTTTTGTTAACTGATAAACTGTCAGCACACTTTCCTTTTATGAAGTGATTTGTAAAATGGTGGCAAAAAAGTGTATATATGTTTGTGTGTGCTTGTGTGTGCATGTGTGTGTGTATGTATGTGTGCATAGAATAAAGATCCTAAAATCACACATTTTATATCCTATCTATAAACATAAATTTAACTATTGTCTTATCAAAGCAAGATTTTTTTCTAGTGATTAGTTAACAACTGGTCTGTTTGTGGAGAAACATATTAATTTTAATAGTCATGTTCTTATTATGAATGGTACTAGAATCCATTGTTAGAATTTGAAGCTAAAGAATATATTAAAAGGGAAGACACTAGATACAATTATAAAAGCTCTAATCTTATCTAGTCACATTTGTTTTTGATATCTAAAATAAGAAGAATATGTAAAAAGCATCAGTTAAATTTTCTGTTTGTCTTCTAATCTTGGCTGCATTGGATTTGTGCAAAACCTTTCTAATAAAATATAATCAAAATTATCCTTTTGAATTTCATAATGTTCTCCAGTTTTTTGGCCATAAATCCCTTCCTCTCCAAAAATGTGAGGTTAGACTATTCCTTATTCTCCTAATTTATTTATAGCATCACCTTTTATATCTAAATTTTATATCTAAATCATGAATCCATTTCAATCTTATTTTAGTATAGAATTTTGTCAATTAATTTTAAAAGACATTGGCATAGGACCTAACTGATGTAAAGAATTTCCTACAACAAAGAAGCCAAAAAGATCTCAGAAATCACTTTATTTGTGTGATAAACAGAGATGCAGTGAAAACCAAGTACAAAACCACTGATAGTATAGTATTTGCAAAATGTTAAAGAGGAGTGTGATGGAAAATTATGAGTAGTATCTTCACATAAAACAATAGTGGAGAAAGGGACAAAAAGTCTTCAAAAAACTTGCCTTAAGATACAATCAATCCAATCTTCCTAAGGTCCTTTATACATGTAACTATAAAGATAATAAAAATAAATGAAAATGGAATAGCTCTGTGAACGTATTAATAACAAGCAATTTCCTTTATTGATAGAATCATTGTATTTGACTTCTAGTAACATTATGTCTTGATGTCCTATATGAGCACATAGAAGCAGCACTAAAGATTAAAGATTAAAAATTGGATCAGACTAACTATGGTTAGAAAACTTCTATTATATAAGTGATAAAATTTTGAAATTTTCATTTTTCAAGATCAGGTTTTAATCTTTGTAAATGTAACAGTTTTAATCTTTTATAACTGCAAACTTCATAACATACCATATCACTGAAGAAAATAATGGAGGTTTTTATTTTCTCAAAAGGATAGTTAAGATATCAATAGTCACCAATCTATGCATATTTATATAATAATTTTGAAATTCTTTTAAGGTTTATCTACACCAATTGATGAAAAAAATAAGGATTTTTCAAATTGCTTTTATATACAGACTATTTTTGTTTTCACAAAACTGATTGATTGAAAAAAGAGACTTTTAAATCCTGATATTTTTATTTTTGTTGATTGGTTTTTATAACAAATTTTTATTTTTCAAGATACATGCAAAAATAGTTTTCAACATTTACTCCTGAAAAACCTTGTGTTTCAAATTTTCCTTCTTATTTCCCCACCTCCTTCCTCTCCTAGACAACAAGTAATCCAGTAGAGGTTAAACATGTGCAATTCTTCCAAATGTATTTCCATATTTATCATGCTGCAGAAGAAAAATCAGATCAAAAAGGGTAAAAAGGAGAAAAAAAACAGTAAGTAAGCAAACAGTGACAAAAACGATGAAAATGATAGGTTGTGGTTCACATTCAGTGCCCATAGTTTTCTCTGTAGATACAGATGACTCTCTCCATCCCAAGTCTACTAGAATTGACCTGAATCACCTCATTGTTGAAAAGAGCCAAGTCCATCACAGTTGATGATCACATAATCTTGTTATTGCTGGGTACAATGTTTTCTTGGTTCTACTCACTTCACTTAGCATCAATTCCTGTAAGTCACCCCAAACCTTTCTGAAATCATCCAGATCATCATTTCTTATAGAACAATAATATTCCATTAGATTCATATGTAATAACTTATTCAGCCATTTCCCAACTACTGGGTGGGTATCCACTCAGTTTTACGTTTTTTGGCACTACAATAAAAGCTGATACAAATATTTTTGAATATGTATCTCTCTTTAATCTCTTTGGGATACAGACTCAGTAGCGTCATTGTTGAATCAAGTATCATACACATTTTGTTAGTCCTTTGGACTTAGTTCCAAATTGTTCTCCAGGATAATTAGATCACTTCACAACTCTATCAATGATATATTATTGTCCCTGTTTTCTCATATCCCTTCCAGAATTTTGTCATTATTTTCTCCTGTCATTTGGCCAGTCTTAGAGGTGTGAAATGGTACCTCAGAGTTGTCTTAATTTGCATTTCTGTAATCAATAGTAATTTACAGCATTTGTTTCATATGACTTCAAATGGTTTTTATTTTATTGTTTGAAAATTTTCTATTTCCTTTGACCATTTTTCAGTTGGAGAATAGTTTGTATTTTTATAAATTTGAGTCAATTTCTATATATCTTGGAAATTAGGCCTTTATCCGAACCTTTGGATGTAAAACTTTTCCCCAGTTTTTTTCTTGCCTTCTAACCTTGGCTGTATTGGATTATTATCTTGACTGTATTGGATTGGATATTCTATCTGCAGTTCTTCTTTGGCCATATATCGCTTCCTTCCAAAAACCTGAGAGATAGACTATTGCTTGTTCTCCTATTTATTTATAGTATCAGCCTTTATGTCTAAATCATGAACCTATTTCAATCTTATCTTAGTATAGAATTTTGTTGATTAATTTTAAAAGACACTTGGGTCAGAATATATTCTGGTTTTATCATTATTCCTCTAAAATGCTTTTCATATATACACATATATATATATGTAAATATAAATGTAAAAAAAAAAACTTTTCTTTGATAAGTACTATGACAGAGACAACTTTCTTCAATGATAATTTGATTACCAGAATCAAGTGAGATGGAAAAGAGATATGCTAATAAAAATGATTTACCATTGTAATGCAGGGTGCTTTCATGTAGTTTAAGTGAATGATATTCTCTTGAGATGGGAATTTCTTCCATATTCTCCAGTTTTGGGGCATCATTCTACTGATTATATCAGACTCCTGAAGATTACAGAAAATCCCATTTAAGATTCATGACTACTCAAAAGAGATGGACTTAATCTTTTCAACAAGAACCAAATGGATGAAGAATACCCATTTACTGACACAATGACATGCATTTGAAAATTAAGTCCATTGAGTTAGTCCTTTAGTTAAAAAACATTACTGCACCAATCCATACAGTAGGCAGTGCCAATAGACAGTTACCTGAGCCCTCAGTAGGAAAAATAGAAAGGGCTGTTGAGAAGCTGTGTGGTATTAAAATAGATCCCAAGTTGCTTCCTTGAACTAACCACCCCCCCAAATTTAAAATTTTCTGCATAAAATAATCAAATACCTCAGCCTCTAAAGAAATAAAATTTCCATTTAACCAAGGACAATTTAGAGACATATAAATAGGCCTGTTGTTGCCAAATAGTAAGAATATTAATAATAATAATATTTGGAATAAGTGGATAAATATGCAAAATACATAATAATAATACCAAACATATAAACCCATAAATACAAAAAGAATTATCATAAAAGATTTTACTCAGGAAATATAAAAAACCCCATGAAAATGAAGTGGATTATTATATTTATCATAAAGGATTAAAAACTGATATATGTATGTGTGTATACCGCTCTATCTTATTTTCTTTCTCTGTCATAGTCCCTCTGGTTCTCTGTATCTGTTGCTTATCTCAGTTTCTGGATATCTATTTATCTGTGTCTGTCTCTTTCCATCTCTCTCTGTCTCTGTCTGTCTCTTATTGGCTGTCTCCTTCCATCTCTGCCTCTGTTTTTCTGACTCAGTTCGTCTGTTTTTGTTTATTGATCTTTGTTTCTCTCGTTGACACACACACACACATACACAATCACATGCAGTGTGCATGTATACAACCATAGATATTAATTCTGAGTCTTTGATTTCTTACTAATGGGAATTTCCAGGAAAGAATCCCCCTTTACAAGGACAAATTATTACCTGTTCCACAACTTGCAGTTGTTTGCATCCATCAGAACATTAAATGACTCCCCTAGAGTCAAACAGATGTGCATCAGACCCAGGTCTCTCTAATTCCAAAGCCAGATGCCTGTTCCCTAATATATGGATTCACATTGTAATTGTAGGGATGCAAGAGTAGGAGAGAGAGTATGCCCAAGAGAGGTAGTGAGAAAGAAAGAGATTAAAAAGAGAATTTGTTATATAATTCAGAGCCATATAGTATCAGAAAAATAACAGTCACTGAATAGTTTCCTTATGTCTGGGTTTATGCATGAAGCTGTACTCTGCAAAAGTGACACTTTGGAATTGTGATGCTTTAGAAAACTTTGAGAGTACCTCGCATAGTAAGGCAGTCAAATCAGTCAATACTTAAAGAAATTGATTCAGTCTATTCACTTGAAAATCAAGTACTAAAGATAAAGATAAGACTTGTTATAAAAGACCATTAAGATAAGAAAGATTAAAGGCAAAAGGAGAAGATGGTGACTGAGCATGAGATGGATATATAATGTTATGGAAACCATGAACATGAGTTTGGACAGACTTTGGGAAATAGTGGGGGATAGCAGGGCCTGGCATAGGGCCATTAAAAAACAAGCACCAATGAATGACTGAACAACAAAATATCAAGCATCATGGGAGAAATAGGGAAAACTGAGCAGTAGATGGAATTAACTCCACCTTTATTGACTTCTCAGTATCCTTTCTATTTTGTTTTACCTTTATCAAAACCTGCTCCTAAGAAATGTTCTGAAACCTACTGAAAAAAGATAAATAACTGGTAACATAAATATATAGATAGAAATTGTAGAAGGTAGGCCTCTAAATATTATTTTTGTCTAGATAACTGTTTTAACAAATTTAGACAAGATGTTTCTATTGAATTTTACTTTAATATTTAAGAGAATTATATGTTGAAACTTATGTATATCATTCCTGAATTCAATATATATATCACTAAATGTTTGAATTTATGTAGTCTATAAATTTGCCTGTTCTTTGTATTGTATTGTTCTAGCCTAAGGCCCAAAATGCCATTTTCTCTATATTTATCAGATTTCTCCTAATTAAAATGTTTTGTGCTTGATTTGTTGACAAATGATATAAAGGCATTCTTGGTACATAGAAAAATGTTAATGGGATAAGAAAATTTTATGACAGTTTGTCTAAGATTTAGAAAAAGGAATTTCAGATGAAAAAAAATCAATTAAGCTTCATGTATGGGTATAGCACTTTCCTGCATATAATACTGTGAATTTCCATATGAGAAAAAAATTAATTCTAGTGAAGTTAATTCACAGACTCCTTGAGTCACAGATTTGGAAGAGATGACCTTGTTCAGTTTATAGTTGAACATATCTTTCATATTTTGCTTAAAAGCCTTCTATGGAGGTAAACTAATATTTCCTGAGACAACTCATTATACCTTTGGATCACTAAAAATAATAAGATTTTTTCATAGGATCAAAACTAAATTGCCTCTATGCAACTTCTGACCACTGTTATTATCCTCTGGCTTCTAGGGCCAAGAAAAGCAAGTTTAATCTAGAATGGATCAGAGATTTTGCTCTTTCAGCTTTGAAATTCTCATCCTATGGTCTTGTTGCTCTCATTGGTGAGCATCCCATGTGACTCATCATATCTATCTGGCCTCCCCCATGCTTCGCTTCATACCTAGGTCATCTCTCCATCTGTCAGCTTTTGTGTATATTTCATACCTTCCATTTCCAACTCTTCAATCATAATTAAATCAATACTAGCCCTGCTGTAGGAAATGTGTTATTCCACTTCTCTATGCTTCACTTACCATCCTAGTGACTTTTATTATTAAAATATCTCTTCTTTGGCTATGATTCCCGTTTGTATAAATTTTCCTTTATTATAAAGTACTTAACAAATTCTTTTAAAATTAATTGATGTAAGCATTCCACATGAGAGTTCTTCAGATATATGAAGATAACTCTCAAATAGAATACTTAATAGAAGTAAAAAAGATCAAGAGGAGGTAGCAATAATATAAAGAACTTTACAGGGAATATCTTAACATCACTGATAACCACTATGGTGTAGTTACTGGTCTAAGGCCAGACTTCCTAGAGAATGAAATCAAGTGAGCCATAGGAAGCACTGCTAACAATAAGACTAGTTGAAGCGGTCGGAATTTCAGCTGAATTATTTAAAATCCTAAAAGATGATTCTGTTAAAGTGCTGCACTCAATATGCCAGCAAATTTGGAAAATTTTTAAACAGTGATCACTGGATTAGAAAAGATTAGTTTATTTTCCAGTGTTAAAGATCATTGCCAAAGGAATGTTCAAATTTCCAAACGTGCTCATTTGTTAGAATTCTTACAAGGTACTAAGTCGCTGGAATTGATCAAGACAATAATTATCTAATTTAGCATGATACTTAACAGTTCTCTGGTTCAGATTTCACACCGTTCACACCTTTAGAGTTCATACCTTTAAGAGAGCATATATAAGGAGGAGCTCACTAAAGAACAAGTCCACTAGAGATTTTGGGAATCCAGGAGATTCACAAGTCAGAAACCCACAAGCCCACTCTTGGAGGAGGAGTCAGATTCATTCCAACTTCCACCTTTGTGCTGGCTGGAGACTTTGGATTCAGAGGGAACTCAAGGAATTGGAAGAGACAAAGCACTAGCGGCAAGAGCTCTCAGAACCAAGGAGAGAGTTAGGCCTCTAAGAAAGCTAATCAGGCTATTTTGAAGGAAACAATAAAGGAACTGAACTTTTAACTCCTGGCTGAATTTGGGGTGATTATGCTGAACTGAAACGAAGGCTGCTCCCAGAAGCCCCCCCAAGAAACCTGCACCCAGAGAACATTATAATTTAGAGAAGAGAGCATTGCACTCATTTTTACTCCATCAATTTAATGCTTAAGATTCTGCAAGTTATGTGAACGAATAATTACTAGAAATATAGTCTCGTTTTTGAAGAGACAGAGGAACCAAGAACAAATTGCCAGAATTGGTGAATTGTGAAGAAAATAAGAGAGTTTCAGAAAAAAACCAAATACTTCATGACTACACTTGGCTACACTAAAGCCTTTGACTGTATAAATCAAAATGAAATGTGGCAAATCCTCAAAAAGATGTGGGTACTAGACCATCTTATTGTTCTAATGAAGAATCTGTATGAGCATCAAGTGTTAGAATTCTTACAAGGTACTAAGTCATTGGAATTGATAGAGACAATAATTATCTAATTTAGCATGGTACTTAACAGTTCTCTAGTTCACTAATTTAGTACTTATTATAGTTCACACCTTTCACATCTTTAAGATTCATACCTTTAAGAGATCATATATAAGCCAAGAGCCTCAACCAGCATTGAGACCAGGAGATTCACGAATCAGAATACACAAGCCCCCTCTTGGAGGTAGAGTCAGATTCATTCCATATTCTACCTTTGTGGTGGCTGGAGATTTGGAGAGAGCTAGAGGCTGAAGCTAGAGAGGCAAAGGACTAGAAGCAAGAGCTCTCAGAACCAAGGAGATAGTTCTCTAAGAAAGCTAAGTGGGCCCAAGAAAGGAGACAATACTTGAAAGAGAAAATAAAGGATTTGGACTTTGACTCCTGGCTGCATTTGAGGTGATTATTACTTTAAACTGCAACTAAGGCTGCCTCCAGAAGCCCACCAAGAAACTTGCCCCCAGAGAACATTATATTTTAGAGAAAAGAACATTACAATCAAGAAGAAACAATTAGAATTAAAAATGAAACTGATTGGTTCAAGATTGGAAAATTAATATGACAAAGCTATAGTGTCACCTTATTTATTTAATTTATAAGCAGAGTACATCATGAAAAATGGCAGACAAGACTAATCAATAGCTGGAATTAAGATTGCTGAGAGAAATATCAACAATATCAGATATATAGATTATATAATACTCTGATGTCAGAAAGTGAAGAATTAAGAAACCCTTTTGAGAGTGAAAAAGCTGATTTAAATATTAACATTAAAATTTAGTATTGATATTAAACTTAATAAAATTAAATAATTAGAAGAAAAACTATGGCAAATCTGTGCAGCATACCAAAAAGCAAAGATATCACCTTGCCAACAAAGGTCTATATAGTCAAAGCTATAGTTGTTTAATTAACAGTGGATGGCTGTGAAAATTGGACAGCTCAGTTTAAGGAAGATCCATCTTGGATGTCATCTTGGAGAAATTGTTTAGCAAGGCATTGAATGTTGTTTTTCTTGTATGACTGTGTGTGTGTGTTCATATTTGCAGTTAATGTGTCAGAAGGAAGAATATAGGATAATATTCTAAAATTTACTGTTAACATAATATAAAAGTATAAAACATTTTTTAAAAAATTATAAAACAGTATGATTTCTGAAACATACCTTTATACTAGTTGGTCCCAAATAATATTAATTATTGCCACCACAGCATGCATAACTATCCCTGAATTCTGTTCTGTGCAAACCTATGCCCACCAATAAGTGGGTCATACTTCAATTGTCATCAAAATGTTTTTTTTTTAGTTTTACTCTTGGATATAATAATGAAGTCCTTTAATTTTTAACAGTTTATGAATATTGATAAAACATTTAAATTAATATTAACATAAAACTAAAAAATATTCAAACCTCCTTCTTCTATTCCTCATGACTTCAAAAGCTATATTCTCAAATCTATAAAACTTTTTTTTTATCATTTTTCTGATGAATAGAGTGTATGATTAGAAATTGGGTGGATGCACAAATTAAGTCTGATCTAACTAACTAGAAAAATATTAAATGCTCTTGGATTGGGCGAGCAAATATAATAAAGATGACAATCCTACCTAAACTAATCTATTTATTTAGTGCTATACCAATCAGACTTCCCAAAAACTATTTTGATGACCTAGAAAAAAAAATAACAACGAAGTTCATATGGAAAAACAAAAGGTCAAGAATTTCAAGGGAATGAATGAAAAAAACTCAAATGAAGGTGGCCTAGCTGTACCAGATCTAAAATTATATTATAAGGCAGGGGTTACTAAAACTATCTGGTATTGGCTAAGAAATAGACTAGTTGATCAATGGAATAGGTTAGGTTCAAAGGACAAAACAGCCAATAACCTTAATTATCTAGTGTTTGACAAACCCAAACACCCCAGTTTTTGGGATAAGAATGCATTATTTGACAAAAATTGCTGGGAAAATTGGAAATTAGTATGGCAGAAACTAGGCATTGACCCACACTTAACACCGTACACCAAGATAAGGTCAAAATGGGTTCATGATCTAGGCATAAAAAATGAGATCATAAATAAATTGGAAGAGCATAGGATAGTTTACCTCTCAGACCTGTGGAAGAGGAAGGAATTTATGACCAAAGAAGAACTAGAGATCACTATTGACTACAAAATTGAAAATTTTGATTATATCAAATTGAAAAGTTTTTGTACAAACAAAACTAATGCAGGCAAGATTAGAAGGGAAACAATAAACTGGGAAAACATTTTTACAGTCAAAGGTTCTGATAAAGGACTCATTTCCAAAATATATAGAGAATTGACTCTAATTTATAAGAAATCAAGCCATTCTCCAATTGATAAATGGTCAAAGGATATGAACAGACAATTTTCAGATGATAAAATTAAAACTATCGCTACTCATATGAAAGAGTGTTCCAAATCACTATTGATCAGAGAAATACAAATTAAGACAACTCTGAGATACCACTATACACCTGTCAGATTGGCTAGAATGACAGGGAACGATAACACAGAATGTTGGAGGGGATGCGGGAAAACAGGGACACTGATACATTGTTGGTGGAATTGTGAATACATCCAGCCATTCTGGAGAGCAATCTGGAATTATGCCCAAAAAGTTATCAAACTGTGCATACCCTTTGATCCAGCAGTGTCTCTACTGGGCTTATACCCCAAAGAGATACTAAAAAAGGGAAAGGGACCTGTATGTGCCAAAATGTTTGTGGCAGCCCTGTTTGTAGTGGCCAGAAGCTGGAAAATGAATGGTTGCCCATCAATTGGAGAATGGTTGAGTAAATTGTGGTATATGAATGTTATGGAATATTATTGTTCTGTAAGAAATGACCAGCAGGACGAATACAGAGAGGATTGGCGAGACTTACATGAACTGATGCTGAGCAAAATGAGCAGAACCAGGAAATCATTATATACCTCAACAGCGATATTGTATGAGGATGTATTCTGATGGAAGTGGATTTCTTCAACAAAGACAAGATCTAACTTAGTTTCAATTGATCAAGGATGGACAGAAGCAGCTACACCCAAAGAAAGAACACTAGGAAATGAATGTAAACTGCTTGCATTTTTGTTCTTCTTCCCAGGTTATTTATACCTTCTATATCGAATTCTCCCTGAGCAACAAGAAAACTGTTCGGTTCTGCACACATATATTGTATCCAAGATCTACTGTAATCTATTTAACATGTATAGGACTGCTTGCCATCTTGGGTAGAGGGTGGAGGGAGGGAGGGGAAAAATCGGAACAGAAGTGAGTGCAAGGGATAATGTTGTAAAAAATTACCCTGGCATGGGTTCTGTCAATAAAAAGTTATTTAATTAAAAAAAATAATAAAAAAAAGAAATTGGGTGGATGGTAGTTACTTGGTAACTTACATACCACTAAGTCATTTGAGTAGACTTTCTTCCAGAAGAGAGCAATCAGGATGATGAAGAACCTTGAGATCCTGCCATGCGAAAGTTAATTGAAGTAACTGGGAATGTTTGGAGTGGGGAAGATAAGATTATGGGAGAGGGTACAAGACAGCTGTCCTTAATTATTTGAACATCTGTCATATGGAAAAGGAATGAAACTTGTACTTGACAAAGGTTTCTTGACCATTTCATGTATGTATGTCATGGACATTTTTGGTAGTCCATTAAAATCTGTGTGAGCTTTCTCAGAATAAATTACAAAGGAAACCAATTATATTTAAAAACAGTTCCCAAAAGAGCAATTTGGAACTATGCTCAAAAAGTTATCAAACTGTGCATACCCTTTGATCCAGGAGTGTTACTACTGGGCTTATATCCCAAAGAGATCATAAAGAAGGGAAAGGGACCTGTATGTGCACAAATGTTTGTGGCAGCCCTCGTTGTAGTGGCTAGAAACTGGAAACTGAATGGATGCCCATCAATTGGAGAATGACTGAATAAATTGTGGTATATGAATACTATGGAATATTATTGTTCTATAAGAAATGACCAACAGGATGATTTCAGAAAGGCCTGGAGAGACTTTCATGAACTGATGCTGAGTTAAACGAGCAGGGCCAAGAGATCATTATATACTTCAACAACAATACTAGATGATGACCAATTCTGATGGACTTGGCCTTCCTCAGCAATGAGATCAACCAAATCAGTTCCAATGGAGCAGTAATGAACTGAACCAGCTACGCCCAGTGAAAGAACTCCGGGAGATGACTAAAAACCATTACATTGAATTCCCAATCCCTATATTTTTGCCTACCTGCATTTTGGATTTCCTTCACAGGCTAATTGTACAATATTTCAGAATCCAATTCTTTTTGTACAGCAACATAATGGCTTGGTCATGTATACTTATTGTGTATCTAATTTATATTTTAATATATTTAACATCTACTGGTCATCCTGCCATCTGGGGGAGGCGGTGGGGGGAAAGAGGGGAAAAATTGGAACAAGAGGTTTGGCAATTGTCAATGCTGTAAAGTTACCCATACATATAACCTGTAAATAAAAGGCTATTAAATTTAAAAAAAAAAGTTCCCCAAAAGTGAAAACCTAGATGCTAGAGGACAGAATTAGGAACTAAGTAGAAGTTGTTTAGTGAAAATAATTAAGTTTTGTATAAATAAACACATGATAACTTGTATTCCACAAGTGGAATTTGAGTCCTCAGGTGGTAGTACATGCTCATTCATGGAAAGTCTCTAAGCAAAGGCTAGATGGCTATTTATTGTAGAAAGAATTATTTTTATTATTACTATTATTTGGATATGGATTGCATTTGGTGGATACTCATGTGTGCAAAATTTTGATTCTATTATAATGCATTGTTAGCAAAGACAAAGAGATGACTGAAGTATTAGTACAGTCTTAAAAATCCTCTTTCTGCCTCTGATTAATCAGCTGCTCCCGCCTTCTCTTTGTAAAGAAAAGGAGTGACATGAACCTTAGTATCTCTGGCTCTAGTGCCTCAACCCAAGCTGCACATATTTCACAATTTGATTAGCATTTGATGATGTGAGCCTTTCTAAGAATTTAAATTGGGAAACTGAAAGGTGTATGCAATTGAGATCTTATATTACTGCAAGTAGATGTATAAAAAAAATTTAAATACTGTTTAGAATTTCCCTTTTTCTCTTTATGGAACCTAACTATTCATATGAATTACAAGATGAAAGAACATTGAATCTTTGAGGTTTAGCTGGATTATTAGTAATTTGTTTACTTACTAATCAGAAAATAAAATTTAGGAAATTTTATTTCAATTTAATAAGCTGAATATATTGACCTTTCTTTCAAAATTTAACCTTTTATTGACAAGACATAATATTTTCTTTTCTTTTTTTTCATGATTAGGACTATAGGGTTAACATCTTTCTGAGGCAGAAATGGAATGATCCTCGGCTGAAGCTTCCAAATGATTTTAGGGGCTCAGATGCACTGACAGTGGATCCCACCATGTTCAAGTGTCTATGGAAACCTGACCTATTTTTTGCCAATGAAAAAAGTGCTAATTTTCATGATGTTACACAGGAAAATATCCTCCTCTTTATTTTTCGTGATGGAGATGTCTTAGTTAGTATGAGGTACTGTTTCATATTTAAACTGATATGCACATTAATTATTTTCTTAAATTGGTGGTTTACCTGAATTTTATTTTCAATGGCATCTAAGCACTGTATTTATATTTTCAGATTATCTATTACTCTCTCCTGCCCTTTGGACTTGACCTTATTTCCTATGGATACACAACGTTGCAAGATGCAACTGGAAAGCTGTATGTACATTATATTATACATGATATGGGTTCATTTAAATAGGCTTAAAACAAATCATTGAATATGTCCTCAACATTGTAGAGAATAATTATAAAATGAATGTTATTCATTATAAACCCTTCATTAATTTCCTTTTGTTTAGAGACATATTCATTCTATTCATTCATCAGTATAGAGAGTTTTTTTGTTCTGTTATATTCTTTTATAATACTGATGGAGGAACAGGTTTTTAGCTAATTTTTCAGCGTTGAATCACAAAGGAGAAGAAAACTAAGCTTAACAGATCTCAGAATGCTTGTTAATTACTATTTTCATTCTTTAACTGAAGAGGTAGCATAGTATATTGGATTGAGAGGTGGCCTTGAAGCCAGGAAAGTCAGGGTTCAAGTACCACTCTGATGCATTCTGGCTTTATTGCTCTAGACAAATCTTTCAACCTCAAAGTGCTGTCATGGCAATACTTTAAACCTGTAAATTGCAATTAATTTGTGTATTGTATTGGTAAAAGGAATCCCCTCACCTGGGTGTTTCCATTATCCAAATCAATTACAGGTCTGTCCCTTTCCCCATTCTTTAGCTACCAAACACAAGATGAAAATGATTTGAATGTGGAATATTCATGTTATTGTATACAATTAATGTTCATAATAAATCAAATACAATTGATGTGCATAATAAATTTATGTGAAAAATACCCTAACAACAAAATAGAATTAGTCCCATTCAGAAGCTCAACATTGTATTTATCAGTAACACATCTTAAAAGTCACTAAATATTTTAATCAAACAAAAGTACTACAAGTCACTACAACACTTCCAGCAATACATGAATGGTTACTGATTTTTTTTTCCAGTGTATAAGGCATTCTGTGGAATATCATTCATATCTTGGCTAGACAACATACTTTACAGACTGTGATTGTGATTATTAAATTTTTCTTTGTAATGTGCTGAAATGGAACTTAAAATTGAACAGTGGTTTTTTTCTTACTTTAGAAAAGTTCATCCAGCTATAAAAGGAAAATTTCTGCATATGTTTCCAAGACCATGCATTCCTATTTGATCCTATTCCCAGATACACCCAAGGGTAGCCTTGAGTAATCTGTATGTTTGAGAGATGAACAATAGAGTCTTTATATTATATGTTCTAAGATTATACAGGATCCTTGCATTATGTCAGCATCGCATATCTTCACCATCTGTGCTTTGAAACTCTGAAATCATGCTGCCATTAAACAAAATATTCAGAATATACTCATTTACTGAGTTGTTTTTGTTGTATTTTGATAGCTGTCCCTATAGAGTTGAATTTAGCTTTGGGTTTCTCAATTAGTGAGTATTTTGGTACTTGAACCATATGACCAATTGACAGCTGCTACCTTGAGTTTTCAGGAAGCAAATTGAATAAGCATTTATTCCATGCATGTCCTCTAAGAAATTCCATTGTAATCTTTTTTTTCCAGATCTGTCTTCTGTAAGTTCTTTGGTGACAGTGACTTTTCATGTAAGATTTGAGCTCAGGCATGTAATTTCAGTGATAGATGGACATTTTTTGCTCCATACATGAAGAGAAGACACTAATAATGTGCTCTAATGAAGCATACTTCTTTTTTGACATTGATGATTCTTCACTTGAACTGTGCTAATTGTCCATGAGGAAAGACTCACTGTAGTTATTTATTAGTTACTATGTTTATCTATATGGAGACAGAAGAAAAAAGAAGACAGACCTAGCCCTGAGCAGTGAAGCAGGGACTCCTAGAAGCCTTAGGAGAGTGATGCCTTAGTAGGATGCTAGTTGTCTTGTCCTGATTTTCTTGAATACATGACTTTTAGAGACTTGGGTTTTCACTCAGAGTTCTATCAAATGGTAAGAAGAGTTCTTAGCTTGTTATTTTGGAAGCTAGGGAAGCTGGACTTATCGAATATCACTGAGTCTCTCTGTTTGAATATGGAAATAATGAAAATCAAATGTAACTCATTCACTATTTTCTGCTTAAAATATTACTGTATAAGACTAAGTTACATATGAAATGTAGGTATTTATTGATGGAGAGAATTTCCATAATGAAATTATTTATTCAGAATAAATCATCAGTTCAGAGCCCTAAATTTTTTGCATAGTAATTTACATAACTCCATTCCTTGTTTTATCTTGCCTAAGACCATTTTTATACACAGTAACAATTAGCAATACTTATATTTTATTTTGCTATTATTGTGAGGTGTATGTATTTTAAATACCATTTTTCTCTCTATTCTTCCAATATTTCTCTGCGCTGCAGAGGAATTTGTAAGTCTCATTGCTAAATCCTTCTGGAGATCTTTACTTGTTTGTTGAGGATTAACTCACATCTTTTGAATTAATTATTTGCTTGGTGGCATTTTTATTTTTGTTCATACTTTTCTTGGTGTACAACTGATCCTATTTAATCATGGACTTGAATGACCCTTAGAATATTTGGCTTCCTCGTACTAACAATCATTTCAATATCGCTAGCAGTTGTTGAAATGCGCTTGTTAAAAACGACAACTTTCATGAGATTCCTTAGAGTAATAGTCCTTCTTTGAAATGCAGAATTAAAAAAAAAACACAATGTAGGGGAGCAATGCAATGCTTATATATGGCACAAAACCCAGAACTCAACTGATAGAAAATTAACTAAATGTAGTAAATCTAGGTCATAGCTAGTTTCATCTAGTCAAGGTTAGATATTTTGAGTCAGTTAAGTGTCAGTAATACACACATAGTCTTTGCTGTTATAAACTGAAACCATATTAGAAATATTATCTGCCTCAAGGAATTAACACAATTTATTAATTTACTGAATATCCACATATTTTCTAATCCTTAGTTTGTATAAATCTACCTGTCTGGAGTGGCAGGGCTCTGCAAGTTATAGTTTATTTCTCTCTATGTAGCCTTCCTTTGAATTTCCTTAGATATTTCTCAATTTTAGGTGGGAAAGAACTCCTATCCAGGTCCTACAACTAATTCTTTGAAACTTAGGGTTGGAAATTTTGAAATTTTCTACCAATCCCGCTCAACTAACTATGAAATTTTACTTAGTGTTTTCATTACTTTTTTAGAATTCTGTTATGGATAATCTAGATGACATTGAAATCTTGCCATTTATATAAAGTTGTAATCATACCTTTGGAAAAATACTTATGCATTCATTATTTTTCCAAAGTAAGGTTTTTGTCTTTCACTCAAGTAATAAAATTCTATAAAATTGGAAAGTTTGTTTTCTATTTTCTTTGAAAGTTCAAGTAAATTTTATCCAGGGCATCCTACCTTTAGAGCTATAGTTATGCCACTGATGGGCACAGTCAGCAGCCATTTTTAAATACAAAAGCCAACACTGAATTTGTCTGTCTCAAATGCTTGAGCCACAGATAGCAAGGGTGATTGCAGTAGATATAATATCACTTAGAAATATAATAGCTAAAACTAGCTCACTGTTCTTACTTTGTACATAGAAATTTTACGATCTGTCTTTTATCTAATATTGACATGTTAGTATGAGTCTTGCCTAAGTTCCACATAACACTAATGTTGATCTCGGAACAATAAAAAGACTGCATTCCAATAATTATGCAAGGTTTAAAAAAGAGCAGATTGCATGATTATTTTCACAGACATTATGACACAGTTAAGGGCTTAGAGCTATATAATAAAATTAAAGAGTGGTATTAAAATTCTGTAGAGATCATTCACTCTATCCTCTATTCATTTCCCCCTTTAAAGGAGAGCAAAATCAGGACTTGAGAGGTTATATGTTACTTGATCAAGGTCTCATAACTGGTGAAAGAGTTGGGCCTTGAAAACAGGATTTAACATTTTAAATAATGGACTTTTTTCAGTATTGTATCAGTCAGTCACAATATGTCTACCCATTATTTTAAGAAGCAATTCTATAAAAGAAAGAGCAATGATGTTATTTTATAAGCTTTGCTATGTTAAAAATTTGAATCATTTAAAGAAAAAATTAAGGTTATTTTATGTATAATATTCATAAATACATTTTTCTGATTACATAATTCAAACTAATTGTTTTTTTTTTCTTTTTCATAAAGTTGGTTATACAACGGATGATCTGAGATTTATCTGGCAGTCAGGAGATCCTGTCCAATTAGAGAAAATAGCTTTGCCACAGTTTGATATTAAAAAGGAAGATATTGAATATGGTAACTGTACCAAATACTATAAAGGCACTGGTAAGTAATCCTTAAGATAAAAACAGAATCTGTATCACATACAACTTTTCAATGTGGTTGCAATATCCATAAATGACTAAGTGTAGAATAAGCAAGAACTGTGCAAAATAAATTTGAAATAACTATGTTGATAATATTCTTATTTTTTAAAAACCTCATATATACTATGCTTTCTTTATATTTTTAATGATGTGACAACTACACTATTGATTTTAACCTTTCTTGTATACATTTTCTGGATTTGAAAGGTCTGGTAGAACTCTTTAAATTTTATATGCTGAAAATGTAGATTATCCCACCCTGAATAAATTGCTTTCTTCAAATTAAACCAAATAATACCATTTCTGGCAAGGGTAGCAAAATATAATTGGAAATAAGAATGTTACTGATATTGTCTTAATACAATAAAAATCTAATCAATGATATTTTGCTATCTTCCAGATGATCAGTGAAATATGCACTTCATTTTTAAAAAATTGCTCTTGAACCTTTATCCTGGTCAGAGAATCATCAACTAAGAGATTATTGTATTACTTGATTGATAAATTATTGCATTACACTTAATAATTGGTACTCTTTTTGTTTTTAAAAAATACCAATACCACATAAGATCTAGACATAATAATAAATATAGTCAAGACTTAATTAGAATATTAGAAACCTAAATTCTATGCAACAGATCCATTTACAGATGATGAAAAAGGTGGACTGATTCAGAGATTTTGGGATGTCTGCATGAACTCAGTATGCTAAAACTGTCTTTTGTAGCAAGCAGTGGTTAACTCAACATAATATTTAGAATAAATATAACAAATGCAATATGTAGTTACTTAAAAGGAAAGTTGGTTTAAATTGTCTATTCCTGTTTTTTTTTAAATCAACCTATTGCATATCTTGCTGTAATTAAAATAATATATAATTTATAAAATTATATCTTAGTATAATGTTTAGTAAAATATAGTAATGCTATACTTTAGATGAGTCAAGTTCCAATTTAAATGTCAATTTGTAATCTATTTTAAAATATTTTAATAATACATATAACATATTTTAATATTAAAATGTTAAAATCAAATGTTTATTTAATAACAATAAATTAAAAAGATTAATTTTAAAAGGTGCCTAATTTTTATGCCATAATCATTTCTAATTTATCCAGTTGCCTACCATCAATCTTTCCTTGTAACAAAGAAAAATTTATCAATGTATACAGTGTTCAGAAATCAACCCTCTCACCCCCAGCTCTCTACTAGCAGGCAGGAAATATGCTTTCTTATCTGTCCTTAGGAGTCTAAGTTTTTGGTTACATCTAACCTAATTCAGTTGCATTTTAGTATTTTTCTCATTTATATTAATGTAGCCATTTTTCTGCTTCTGCTTTACTGTACAGCTGTGTATATCTTCATTTTTTCTGAATTTCTAATGCTTTTTGTTTCTTATTGTGCAATAATATTTTATTACATTTGCTGTACATTATTCAGGACTCTCCAAAGGCCCTAACCTCACATAATTATTTCTTGTGTATTCACTCTTTCTGTCTCTGTCTCTCTCTGTCTCTGTTTTGTGCTTCTGTCTCTCTGTTTCTTCTGTTTCCCTCTCTTTGTCTGCCTTTCTGTCTCTTTTGACTTGGAGTCAAAAAAAAAGTAAGTTCGAATCTAACCTAAGACACTTACTACCCATGTGACCCTAGACAAATCATACCCTGTAAGCTTATCCAATTAATTGGTAGAAATAATCAAATTGATCTGAGATGGATATATTTCACATTAATAGATGATGTTTTGTTCAATTAATGGTTACCTACTTCCTTTTTTTTGTTGTTGCAACAAAAAGTACTACTATGGACATGTTAGTATATATGGAACATCTTTATCTTTGATGTCCTTGAACATGAGTTGTAGTTATCAAACATTCTCAATTAATTCCAGATTGTTTTCCAGAAGATTAATCTAAATATTCACCAACAATCTGTTGGCTTTCTTAAAGTCCTTACAATGTTTATTATTTTCAAATTTTTATCTTTTTTATTTTGATAGGTATGAAGTGAAGCTTCGGAGTTGTTTGAATTTGCATTTTCATTGTTATTTGTGATTCAGTACATTGGTTTAAATGATTATATATATATATATATATTTCATATGATGTTAAAATCAAATGATTGTTTTTTTCTTCTTTTTGAAATTTCTTGCTTTTTTTCTTTTGACCATTTATATATTGGGTAATAATACTCGGTTTTAAATATATTTATCACAAATCCCTATGAATACTGCTCATCAGATTTTTATCAGATATTTGATAACATTTATACTGAACTAACTTATTCTGGGTACTGTGCAAGGCATCTCACTATGATTAACTCATTTGATCTTCACAGCAACCCTGGAAGGTAGATCTGTTTTTATTCTCATTTTACAGATGAAGAACCGAGGCAAACAGAATGGCTTACCTCTTTGTCTCTCTGTTTCTGTCTCTTTCTGTCTGTCTCTCTCTATCTCTGTCTTTGTCTCTCCATATATATTTGTGTGTAATTGACTGTGTGTCCTTTTCTGTGTCTCTTTTGACTTGGAGACAGGAAAAACTGAGTCGAATCTATCGTCAGACACTTACTATCTATGTGACCCTGGACTAATCATGACCCATAAGCTTATCCAATTAATTGGAGGGAATCATCAAACTGATCAGAGATTGATAGGATTGCACATTACTGGATGCTGTTTTGTTCAATTAATGATTACTTTATGACTTTCCCAGGATCATTTAGTTAATAAGTGTCTGAGGCCAAGTTGAACTCATGTACAGCTGATTCCGGGTCTAGAGCATTTATCTGTTCTACCACCCAGGTGTAATATTTACATCATGAACTATTATTAAAAACAAAACAAAAATCTTTTGTGCTCTCCTTAGAGCTTTATTTGGTTAGGATTTCCGTACCCTTCCCCCACCACTTCACAAACAAATGGTACCTCCATATGGTCTCTTATTTTTGTATGTTGTGGCTTTTCCCCTCTAAGACAGGCTTACTTCTTGCAGGATACACAAAATAACATTGTATTCATAGCTCTTATTACTAAAAGTTTCATTATAGCAATTGTATTTAAGTGCTATTTAGATGAATAAAGAAACTTTGAAACTGATGAAATGTTAATTTGTAGAATACTTCCATGTCTAACTATAAAAACATTTACTGAATACATTATCCTATATAGACTTATGAATAAATTATCCTACATTTAAAATGAATGGAACTCCCTAAATTAAGGAAACTCTTTATAGTTTCCAAACATTATGATGTTTTTGTAGGAAATAAATGAATAATTTAAAGAATTAATAAAAGTAATTTCCACAATAGAATTACTTTTTTAACTTCTTAGAACATTACTTTTTCTATCAAAAAGACATGCCATCTTTCAATTTATATGATTGCTTTATAGATGACCATTTGGTACCAATGAGCCAAAGATTTCATATGTTTTGCAATCTTTTATTACATATTTTGTTTTATTTAATGTTGAAGTTTGGCTATCATAAGAGAATGCTAATGTTTAGATCAGAAATGATGTATTACCAATGTCACCAAATCATCTTCAGCAAAAAACAATTAGCAATTGACAACATGAACACAGTGATGTTTATAGAGTATTGGGCAAAATATCAGATACAGATGCAGTGCTTACATTTTAAAAGGAATTTCCCCCAGATGGTACTTTTCCCCAAAATATTGAATTAACTGCAATGATGATATTTCATTGTGTGCATGGAAACAAAAGAAAAAAATGACATTTTATGTCATATAGCATTTTTCTTTTTAATTTGGTAAATAAATTTGTAATTTATCAAATTATCAAAAAAAGAATCTGTGATGATCAGTCAACTAATGAAAAATTTATGGCATTAAACTTTACCCGCTTTTTTATTTTATTTAGAAATGAAGAACAATCTCTTCCTATTTAAAACATCTTTCAGAAATATTTTTTGTCTTAAATGTCATAATAAAGGTAATTTTTAAGTATGACATTTGAGAAACTCTAATCTATTTGAACATAAAACCAAGTTATGATGAGAAAATATTCCATTTTTCCTGGAAATATTGCTTTACTTTAAAATTAATTGCCACTGTTACTTCAGTGGGGTGGATCAATATTGAAACATAAAGCTGGAATATTTATCAAAGTTGAGAAAATAATGAATGCAAAAGTTTGGCTGGGGAAAAAGTCATATCAACAAATATGGACATTATTTAGATGATGTTTTCTCAAATTTTAGAGGAAAAATACCCAGTAGTGACAGAACATATTTTCCTCCTATAATTGAGATAAATTTCTGCCAATTAATTATTTATTAAATTCTCTGAAATAAGATTCACCTTTGAAATCCTTGAATTGGAAATGTATTTTGATTCATAAAAATAAATAAGTAATTAGTGAACTCTATTTGCTTTATCTACATGGCAGTACTTAACTGAATATTCTAAATCTCTGTCTCTCCTACTGTCTTCTCTTTCTTTTTCTCCTTCACTCCCTCCTTCCCCCCCTCTAGTTCTGTCTCTCTCTTTTCCTCCTTTACTTTTCCCCCTAAAATACACATGGTATGAGTAACAAAAATAAGTTCCAATGCCAGGATCTGACAAACATTTCTCATAAAAATTTATCACCTAAATCCCTAAAATGTTCCTCTGTGTTTTACTGCTGAAATCCAGGTACCCATCTGCAAGACTCTTCAGTGAATAGTGTGTGCCCTTTCCAAAAGATTTGGCCTCAATCTGCCTCAAAACACAAATTTTATCAAAATTCCCATTCAATGTCTATTAAATGGAATGAAAAATAAGATATTTCCAAATAAGCAATATTGCACTGAACTGAGACCATATCTTGAAAATCTCAAATTTGTTGAGGGAACACAGCACTGTGGCTTTTATATATCTCATATAAAAAAGGTGACTAGGTAATTATCTGCAATGTAAAATGTCATAATCTAACGGAGGCTGTTTGAAATATTATGTAGAAAAGACTGAAATCACTCTAAGTGTGAGTAACGGGTGGCCTGAAGCAGTGATATATTTTGGAGATGTTCCACATGATTGACAATTACAAACATATGTTGTGGGTTTATCCAAAGAGAAGATTTGGATGTTGCACTTTGTGTATAACCAAAAAGGCTCTAAAAAGACAAATTCTGCATTTCCTTCTTTCTCATAATATGAAAAACGAAAATGTTAGACCAGGTAGTTTTTTTTTTTTTTTAAACAACTAATGATGTTCATTCTAAGACCCAAACTCTTAATGTCTTTTTAGATTTATTGATGGCAACACTATTATCTTAAGGGAAAAAAGAATACCGAGTCATCACAAATAAATGAATTTTAGCTTAATTTATTTCTCAATATAAGAACTTATTAAAATTAATTATTTGTTCAATATGTATTCCAATATGTCAGTACAGAAAAAAATGAAAACTAGAAGTATCAGGGGGAAAATGTTATTACCACTATCAAAAAATTGGAGAAAAAAGATAATATGAAAAAATTTATTTTTTGTTCAACTTAACACAAAATTTTTTCTCAATACTTTAAAAATGTTAATAATATGGGATTTGGACAGTAGTAATGCCTGAAAGTATTGCTTCTTAACAACTTATAACATACATGTATTTGATTTTGAAAGGCTATTACACATGTGTAGAAGTAATCTTTACACTGAGAAGACAAGTGGGATTTTACATGATGGGTGTATATGCCCCTACTCTGCTCATCGTGGTCCTTTCTTGGCTATCATTTTGGATCAATCCTGATGCAAGTGCTGCAAGAGTACCATTGGGTAATGTAGCCCTTCCCTCTTATTTATTTTATGTGTTAAAAGTCTTTAAGTCCTTTGTTTTCCCATATTCAAGTGTTTGGAAACAAAAAGTTTAGAAATAGATAAAAAACCAGATCATTCTAAATCTTTTTTTTTCTTGGTCTAATATTCTGGTAGCTTTTTACAATATATAACCAATTCTCTAGAACTAAGATATTTTGCAAATCTTTCAAGTAATTAATTCAATATAAATCAACACACTTTTTATTTGATAGGTGGAACTTAAAATAGAAAATAACATCAGAAATAGTTTATATTAACTTGTCTTTTTTATATATGAGAAAATTGAGTCTTTCTAAGGGGAAATGACTTCCGAAATCATAATGTCAAACTAGGAATATAACCCAGGTATCCAGGTGCCCTAGCTTCCATATATGAAGGTTTTTCTAGATAATTACACCTTGTTCCTATAAGAACCCAAACTACTTAAAATTAATTAACTAAAAATAGTTAATTATAACAGTCTCTCTAAAATAAACTGGATATATCCCTACCTTAAAAAGTAGAAGATAATGAAAATAAATTAAACTTTTTTTGATGACTCATGGCCATCCCTATGAATATTAATATATACTGCAATGATTCAGCAATGTTCTCAGGGGTTTTGAAAAAGGTAGCATTACTTGTCCAACCTATAACAAATAGTCTGTGACTGTTGTACCTTTATGTCCTGTATTATAAGAGATGGAGCTGTCTTTTAGAAAAATACTGGAGCTTTCCTTATTGATTTTCTTTAACAGTATCATAGTCTATCTTTCCTCACATCATAAATGTCAACTATCACTAAGGTTTTTGTAGATGGATTTTATCAATTCTATCTTTTTATATTGTCTTCAGTCCATTTTCTTATCACTTCAGGGGTTTTATTTCCATTCCTTTATTTTAAAAATATATTTATATTTTATATTTATATATGTTTATTTTTTAACATTAATTTTCTAAAAATTTTAGTTCCAAATTCTGAACCTTCCTCCCACCAATGCCCCCAATTCTTGAGAAGGCAAAAAAAATTGATAATACATGTAAAATCATACAAAATATATTTACATATTTACCATATTGCAAAAGAAAACAACAAAAATAAAGTAAATAAGTATGATTCAACCTATACTCAGAATTGATTAGTTCTCTGTCTAGAAATGTATAACATTTTTCAAATCATATTTCTTTGGAATTGTCTTGGGTATCTGTTGTGATGATAGTAGCAAAGTCTTTCACAGCTGATCATCTTTACAATAATGTTGTTGCTATTTCTGATATTCTCCAGATTCTGCAAACTTTACTTTGCATCAGATTATGTAAATCTATCCAGGTTTTTCTGAAACCATCCTTTTAGTTATTTCTTATAGCACAATAGTATTCCATCACTATCATATACAACAAATTATTCATCCATTGCCTCAATTAATGCTTATCCTGTCTTCAGTTCTTTATCTTACAAAAATCAGGTATAATTTTACTTTTATACAAATAGAAAAATTTCCCTTTTTCTTGATTTTTGGATAGAGATACAGACCTAGTAATGATATTGCTGCATTAAAGGGTATGCATAATTTTGTAGTCCTTTGGGTGTTATTCCAAATTGTTCTCCAGAATAGTTGGACTGTTTCACCACTCCATCAATAATACATTAGTATCCAGATTTTACCATGTCCCTTCAGCATTTTCATTTTTATGTTTTTTTCACATTATCCAATCTGAAGGATGTGAGCTAATATCTCATATTTCTTTTAATTTGGATTTCTCTAATTAATCATTATTTAGAGCATTTTTTCATGTGACTATTGATGGTTTCATTTCTTCTTCTGAAAACTGGCTGTTCATACTCTTTGATAATTTATCAATTGGGAAATGGATCATTTTTTTTCGTAAATTTGATTCAGTTCCTTATTGTTTCAGAAATAATGTATTTATCAGAGAAATTCTGTTTCCTTTTGGTTTTCCAGTTTCCACCTAATTTTGACTATATTAGTTTTGGTTGTTCAATTCCTTTTAATTCTATGAAATAAAAATAATCTATTTTATTTTTTATTATCATCTCTAACTTCTGTATACTATTTCATTCTCTTCTCATTAACTTATTTTAAATTTTATTTTATTGTTAACTCATAAAACAAGCATTTCCACAACATAATTTTTTAAAAAATGATTGCACATGAAACTGAAAATCTATTATGTACAACTTGCTATTCTTTTAAAATATATAATAAAATCTTCCAGGAGTCAAAATGATGGTGTACATAGTGAATCATTGTATTGCTCCCTTATATACTATCAAACAACCATAAAATAGTGCCCCCAAACAAATCTCAGAACAACAAAACCAGCAAAATGATGAGCTAAAACAATCTTTTAGGTCAAGAAACTTGTAAGATTGCCAAGAAAGGTTACTTAGGCAAAAGAGGAACACATTCTAGGACAAGAAGTGTCCCAGTAAGGCAGTAGCAATTCCTATCTCAGCAAACCAGCTGGGGATCTTGAGCCCTAGTGCAATGCAGCAGGCCAGTACTCGTGCTGTATCTTAGCAGCAAACTCGAACTCCAAAAGTAGAGTCATAAGCAAACAAGCAACCTCCGGGAGCTAGAACTCTTCTTGTTTTAGCATAATCCCAGGGAGATTCAGAAACATTTCACTGGCCATAGTCCATGTCAGACACCAGAATTAGGACCCTGGTTCAATCCCTGATTAGCTGTTAAACCATTACACCCTCTATCAGGGTCAGACCTCCTCCCTACCCACTTTCTCAGTGCAACATCAGATACAAAGATATCCTGTGGACTTCAGGGCAATATTAGTATGGCAACACATAAACAGCTGGGTCCTGCAGTGCCCAGCACTACACATTTGAGATTGTGCTCTTTACATCCCACAAACAGAGCTCAAATTTAAAATAAAAGGAATAAAAGGTAAAAAAAGATGGAACAAAAACAACAAAAAATAATGTATTCTTAGTTATTATGTTGACAAGGAAAGTCAAGATACAAACTCAGATGAGGACAATGATATCAAAATGAGCAAAATTCTAAAGAAAAATGGGAAGTAGTCTCAAGCCCAGAAAGTACTCATGGAAGAGCTCAAAAAGAAACTAAAAATCATATAAAAGAGGTAGAAGAAAAATGGGGAAAAGAATGAGAGAGATGCTAGAGAATTATAAAAAATGAGTCAACAGCTTGGGAGAAAAAAATTTGCTTAAAAATAGAATTGACCAAATGGAAAAGAAGAATCAAAAATCCAGCAAACTACTTTTTAAAAATTGTTAATTGGAAAGTAATTGACCTGGAAAGCAGATTCAGGAGAGACACTGTCAAAATCACTGGACTGCCTGGAAGCTATAATCAAATAGAAGATCTGGCTAGCATCTTTAAAGAATGTCCTAGAGCAAGAAGGCAAAATAGGCATTTAGAGAATTCACCAATAATCTTAGGAAAGAGATCCCAAAATAAAAATTCTAAGGAACATTATCACCAAATTATCAGTACTATCAGTTCAAGGAAATTATGCAACAAGTACAAGAAATAAACAGTTCAAATATTGTGGAGCCATAATCAGGATTACAAGAACTTTGTAGCTGCAATATTTAAGGACAAGAGGTCTTAGAACATGATATTCTGGAAGGCAAAGGAGTTAAGAATGCAATGAAAATACAACTACCTAATGAAATTAAGCACAATACTTTAATTTAATTCAGTGATATAGGATTTTATTCAGTGATATAGGAGGAATTTAAGCCTCCATAAAAGACCAGAACTGAAGAAAAAAATTGATCTCCAATATCAAGACCCAAGAAAAGTGTCATAAGATAATAAAAGGAAAGAAAACAAGGGATTCAATGGAGCTGATGTTTACATTTCTACATGGAAAGATGATACTTGCAATTCTTTAAAATTATATCACTAATAATATAGCTAAAAGGAATATAAATATATAGAAGGTATAGCTATATGATAAATCATAAGAAATAAAATAAAAGAAATAATTAAGGCATGAGGCAGAGAAGTTGCAGAAGGAAAAGAGAAATGGAATGGATTAGGTGTAAAGAGGTATGAAAAACCTATTATAATCAAGGGAAGATGGGGAAGTGGGCAAGTAGCAGCTAATGACTCTAGATCATCAAGAATTAATCAAACAAATTCAAAAGAATTCAAAAGAAATAGAATAAAATGTAACGTCCTTCATTAGAAAATAATTCTGGAGAATAAATGCTGGAGAGGCACTGTCAGAATCATTGGATTGTCTGAAATCTGTAATCAAGAAATTGCCTGAGCCATCAGTATTGATAGATAATATTTATAACAAGTTGAATATAAAAATCCAAGGGGGAAGACTGACAGAAGGAGAAAGCAGATCACAGGAGGTCATAAATAGAAGCAAAACAATGAGGAGGAGGGTAAGAGTGAAAGGAGAAAAAGGACAAACAAGAAGGAAAATAGAATTCAAAGTGTAAGTCCAGACTAGCTCCCTGGAGGCCTCAGGATCAGCCAGACTCAGGATAAGTAAAAGTCCTTGGTCTTTAAGGGGAGAAGCAAGCAAACTGCCATGAGTTTTGCCAAAGATCTCTTCTTGAATCTGGCATCCAGAATCTCCACCTTTCTCCTCCTTCTCCTGCAGCCAAGTGAGTCTTTGGCCTCTGTCACTCCACCCTCTATTCCTTGCCTATGATTATCTTAAGTCCAAACATTGAGCCAGCATCAAATAGTGAGAAGGGCCATTTTCCCAAACATATGCTAATAGAGTCCTTGTCTTATATTGAATAGGTAATTAGCCTTAAGTGCTTGGTTGTCTGATTCAAGCATACCTTTTTCAGAGTTTCAGCCCTTTACAGCAAAGGAATATATAGAAATCATAACTGCATGTGAAATGGGATAAACTCTCCCATAAAACAGAAACAGATAACAGAGTAAATTAAAAAAAATACTACAATAAATATATTGTTTGCAAGGAACATACATGAAGTAGAGAGACACAGAAAGAGTAAAAGAAAGGGACTAGAACATAAGCTATTATTTTTCCAGCTAAGGTAAAACAAACAAAGAAACTATGAGTAGCAATCCTAATTTCAGATAAGGCAAAAGCAAAAATAAACCTAATTAAGAGAGATAAGGAAGAAAACTATCACTAGCTAAAAGATATCATAGACAATGAAGTATTATCACACACATACACACATGTGTGTGTATGTATATTCACCAAGTGGTAAAACATCCAAATTGGTTTTTAATATTGCATAAATTTTATTGATCTAGGTATTTTATATTTTCCACTTAATGGGATTTTTTCAATTACCTCTAAAGATAATTTTCAACATTTATTTTTATAAGATTTTGATTTTCATTTTCCCCTCTGTCCCCACTACCCTCCCCCATACATCAAACAATCTGATATTAGTTATACATGTATAATCATATTAAACATAATTCCATGTAAATCATGTGGTAAAAGAAGAATCAAAACAGAAGGAAAAAAAAACATAAGAAGGAAAAAAAAGTAGAAATAGGATGCTTTGATTTGCATTTAGACTTCATAGTTCTTTCTCTGAGTGTGGATGACATTTTCCATCATGAGTCTTTTGGAATTGTCTTAGGTCAGTTTTGCTGAAAAGAGCCAAGTCTAGCAAACTTCACCATCATACAGTATTGATGATATTGTGTATAATGTTTCCCTAGTTCTGCTCACTTCACTCTGTATCACTTCATGTAAGTCTTTATAAGATTCCCCCCTCTTAAATCTACCTTCTCACCATTTGTTATAAAACAATAATATTGTATTATTTTTAAATATCACAATTTGTTCAGCCATAATGTGAAGACCACGTATTTTAAAATCAGCCAGAGTCAGGAATTCAGGTTAGGGGAAAATTGTCAGTCTTTATTCTCAGTGAAGAAAGATCGGAGGTGGAAGAGAATGGGCAATAGCAATGTGTATAGCTGAGTCAAGAAGCTAGCTAGACCAGCAGCCACATGACCAGCAGCTATAAGCATAGAACCCAAGCCAATCTCTCCCCGCCTCTCTTCCTGTCTCCCTGCCTCCACCCACCAAAATCGTCATTTCCTATACAACACATCAGGACTTGCACAGAGAGTGGGCAGGGGCCATTCTTTATCCAATCATGTATATTAATAGAGTATAGTCCAATTACTATTTAGCCTCATGTGCTTGGGACCTCAGTGCATCAACTCATAACCTAAATAATGGATATCCCCCTGTTTTCCAATTTTGTCACCAAAAAGATAGATGCTATAAACATATTTTGTGCATTTGGGTCATTTTCCTTTTTTTGTATAATGTCTTTGGGATACAGATCTAGAAGTGATATTGTTGAATCAAAGGATTTGCAGAGTTTTATAACCCTTTGGGCAAAGTTCCAAATTGTTCTCTAGAATAGTTGGATTAGTTCAGGACACCAGCAAAAATGCATTAGTGTTCCAATTGTCCAAGAATCACTTTAATATCAATCATATTACTTCTCTATCATATTAACCAATTAGATGTGAAATGGTACCTCAGAGTTATTTTAATTTGAAATTTAGGTCATTTTTTTCATATGATTATAGGTAACTTTTATTTCTTCTTTCCTGTTCCTATCCACTAATCATTTATCAAAAGGGGATTGACTTGTATTCTTCTAAATTTGACTCAGTTCTCTATAAATTTGAGAAATTAGGCCATTATCAGAAATACTGCCTATAAAAAACAAAAAACAAAAACAAACAAACAAAAAAACCAGTTTCTCAACTTTCTGCTTCCCTTTTTATCTTGGTTGCATTGACTTTGTTTGTACCATCCAAATCCTTTAAGGAGAAATTAAGTGAATTACAGGTTTAAAACCAAACAAGAGATAGATTTTGTTAAATTAAAAATATTTTGCTCAAACAAAACTGTGAAGGTTTTCTTGGAGGCAGCCTTATTCTACATTAAGTCTTCATAATTCTCTCTCTGAATGTGGATGTTTCTTTCCATCACAAACCAATTGGAATTGCTTGAATCATCTCCTTGTTGAAAAGAGTCAAGTCCATCACAGTTGATTATCACATAATCTTCTTCTTGTTGTGTACAATGTTCTTTTAGTTCTACTCACTTCACTTAGCATCAGTTCATTTAAGTCTCTGGATGCTTTTCTGAAATCAGTTTGCTCGTAATTTCTTATGAAACAATGATAATCCATTAACTTCATATACCATAACTTATTCAGCCATTCCTCAACCTATGTGCATCCATTCAATTTCCAGTTCCTTGCCACTACAAAAAGGGCTGTTACAAACATTTTTTTTCGCATATAGGCCCTTTTTTTCTCCTTTTTTTATGATCTCTTTGGAATACAGCCCCAGTAGTAAACCTAGTGGATCAAAGCGTATATACATTTTGATAGCTCTTTAGGCGTAGTTCCAAATTACTCTCCAGACTGGTTGGATCAATTCTTAACTCCACCAATAATGTGTTATAATGTGTTCCAGTATTTCCACAACCCCACTAACATTTCTCATTATCTTTTCCTGTCATCTTAGTCAATCTGAAAGGTATGAAATAGTACCTTAGAACTTACTCTCCATTTCTTTAATCATTAATGATTTAGAGCATTTTATATGAGTAGAAATTATTTTAATTTTATTGTCTAAAAATATTCTGTTCATATCCTTTGACTATTTATTGATTGGAGAATGGTTTGTATTCTTATAAATTTCAGTCAATTCAACATATATTATAGTAATGATATCTTTATCAGAAACACTATCTGTAAAAAATAATTCCCAGCTTTCTGCTTCCCTTCTAATCTTTGCTGCATTGGTTTTGTATGTACAAAATTTTTTAAATTTAATTTAATCAAAACTATCCATTTTGTATGTTCTCTAGTTCTTATTTGGCTATAAGTTTCTTTCTTCACAGATTGGACAGTTCTCAACAGAACTATCCCTTGTTCTTCTAATTTGCTTATAGTATCACCCTTTATGTTTAAATCATGAACCCATTTCAATCTTCTCTTTGTAAAGAGTATTAGATGTTGGTCAATGCCTACTTTCAGCCATACTATTTTCCAGTATTACCAGCAATTTTTGTCAAATAGTGAGTTCTTATCCCAGAATCTGGGATCTTTGGATTTATAAAACACTAGATTACTATAGTTATTGACTACTGTCTCTTGTGAACCTAGCCTATTTCACTGATCTGCTGTTCTATTCTTAGCCAGTACAATATGGTTTTGATGACCACTACTTTATAATATAGTTTTAGGAATGGTACAGCTAGGTCACTGTCCTTCACATTTTTTTTTATTAATTCGTTTGATATTTTTGACCTTTTGTTCTTTCAAATGAATTTTGTTATTATTTTTTCTAACTCTATAAATTAATGTCTTGGCAATTTGGTTTGTATGGCACTGAATAAGTAGATTAATTTAGGTAGAATTATCCTTTTTTATTATATTAGGTTGGCCTACCCATAAGGACTTTATATTCTTCCAATCGTTTAGATCTAAATTTATTTTGTTAAAAAATGTTTTGTAATTGTGTTCATAGAGTTCTTGGCTTTGTCTTGGAAGGTGGACTCCCTAATATGTTATATTTTAAGTAGGATTTCTCTTTCTATCTCTTGCTGGACTTTGTTGGCAACATGTAGAAATACCAATGATTTATGTGGATTTAATGAAACATTATTTCTATGATTTAATTTTTGACTCATATATTACTTAGGATTAAATGATTTGTTTTCCAATTAATTTTTATTCTATGATTCTTTTGCTTATTTATTTTTAATACACATTGCTTTATGACTCGTGTTGGAAGAAAAATATCATTCAAAAGAGAAAACCCATGGGAGAGAAAAGAAAACAGAAAAAAGATGAATATTGCATTGTTGATTTGCATTTAGTCTCCATGGTCCTTTTTTTTCTGAATGCAAATGGAATTTTCTATCTAACGTCTATTGAGAATGTCTTGGATCATTGAACCAAGTTTTTCATAGTTGATCTTTTCACATTCTTGCTATTATTGTGTACAATATATTTCTGGTCCAATTGTTTGGACTTCTCCACTTAGGGTCTTTGCCCCAAGTTGGGTGCCAAATGTAAAGTATGAGATAGCTCCCTGAAGGGCCTGAAGGTTTGTCGGAGTCAGGATAAATCAAAGTCCTTGGTCTTTAGGAGGAGAAGTGGAGGAGGCAGGCAAGCTGCCACATGGCTTGCCAAAGCTGTATCCTGGATTCTGGAATCCAGAATCTCCAGCCTCTTTCCTCCTTGTCCTGCCACCAAGTGCCTCTCACTTTTCTTCTTCTGCCCTCCAATCCTTGCATGTGATTATCTTACTACCAAACATTCAGCAAGCACCAATTGTGAGGAGAGCCATCATCTAAATATATGCTAATAGAGCCATTGTCTCATATTGAATAGGTAGCTTTATGTGCTCTCTTCTCTGATGCAGAGGTTCAGCCCTCTATATCTGCTCAGCATCAGTTCATGTAAATCTTTCCAGGCCTCACTAAAATCAATTTGTTAAGCCTTTTTTTTTAATAGAATAATAATATTCCAATACTTTCATATACCACAAGTTATTCCCCAATTGTTGAGTATTTACTCATTTTACAATTCTTTGCTGCCATAAAAAGAGCTGCTGCAAACATTTTTGCACATGTGGGTCTTTTTTCCTCCTTTATGATTTTCTTATAGCCCCACTAATGGTATTGCTGGGTCAAAAGATATTCATAATTTTATAACCCTTTAGGCATAGTTCCAAATTTCTCTCCATAATTGTTGGATCATTTCACAATTCTACTAACAGTGCATTAGTATCCCAATTTTCCCACATTCCATCCAAAATTTATCATTATCTTTTCCTATCATCTTACACAATTTGAGTAATCTATGTTTCAATGACCTTGTATTGAATGTATTTTATTGCATTATGGTATGAAGAGGATTGATTTAATATTTCTGCTTTTCTAATTTGGTTTTGGTTTTATATTGTCATACATGCTTAATTTTGTGTAAGTGCCATATAAAACTGAAAATAAGATATATCCTTTTCTATTCTTATTTAGTTTTTTGTACAAGTCTATCATTTTTATCTCTCTTCTGATTCATCCTCGCAAGATAAAATACTTCATTTTAATGAAGATTTGATTAACCTTGAAACTTAAAAAAATATATAAATGATTGTGGATAGTAAATTAGTAAAGAAAAAACAATAAATGGCAATTTCATCTAAATAAGAACAAAATACTTTAGGGCAAGTGACTTTCTTTATATTTTTAAATCAAACTTTTGTGGTTGTGAATTTTTTATTACAATGGGACTTTTCTTTTAAAATTAAGATGTCAGTATGTGGCTTAGATAGGAATTAAAACCAGACTTTTCTGACTCTGAAAACAGCACTTTATATTTTTATTATAGCCATCATCATCATTTTTTTGTGAAAATTCAACAATAATAAATGACAGTTTATGTAGAAGGTATGCATTGAATTTTAATGATAGACTCACATCTTTAGAACTATAAGAAGCTCTGAGTTTATCAAGTTCAACTCTCTTGGAGAAGTAAAATAAATTTCTGTGAAATTGTCTGTAATAGTCAAATTTTGGATGTAGTTCTTCTGACTTTTAAGTCTAGTGTTTTCATATTTCCTCTCCTAACTAACTACTATAAAAAGGTGCCACAAGACTAGAGAGTGAACTTTCAGGATGAGAAATGAGGTAGAAAACAAAATCTGGAGAGTCGAAAGTGCAGGGAGCTTGGAGGGGAATAAAAGAGGTACAGTGGTATATACGCATGGAAGTTCTTATAAGTTGTTTGTTAATTGCCAGTTGAAAAGTACCCAGAAGAAAAATCAGGACTAGAAGATTTTTGTAATTGCAGAAGAGGTGTTATTTGAAGTTATGGGATTAAATTAAATTACTGAGGACAGTGAAAATAAATTCTAGGACAGATCATTGAGAAACAGCCACATTAAGTAGTCAAAAAAAAAAAAAAAGAAGTCAATGAGAAAGACAGAGAAATATTATTTAGTAGTAGATGAAAAAAAGAAGATCTAAGGTCCTTGAATTCAAAGGAAGAAGGGGATATTTAATAAGGCAAGGAGAAAGTAGTTGAAAATTTAAGAAGGATAAGTACTGAGAAAAGGCTACATTGGATCTGGAAATTAGGAATTTCTTAGTAATTTGAGGAGAACAGAGAACTTATTATAAGAGCCATATTATTAGGTTATATTATTATGTGAATTGAGAATGGGTTATGAAGAAGTACAGTTATTCAATATAAACAATTTTGTTCAAGAAGGTAAGCAATGAAGAGGAACTGAAAACATGGAACACTTGTTGGATAGAATAGTAATATTAAAGTGAATAATTTTAATAGTAGGGAGATGGAACATTTAAAAACTTTAAATTTAAATGGCAGGTGCTTGTAGTTTGTGGGGTTTTTTTTTACGGGTGTACTTTTATACAAATTAAAAATGCGGTTCTTAAAAAGACCTCAACCTGACCAGATATGAAACAATTTAAAGCTGTATTGAGAAATTCAAGGTAAAAAGAAAAACAAGTTTGCCTTTCCCAAAAAAGGCTTCTTTAGGTTAAAAATAAAAACCCTCATGGTATGTAGATAATGCATAGATTTCTGATTATTTGGTGAACAGCAAAAAACAAACACCTCTTTCATTCAAATCTTTTGTCCATTTTTAAATATTTCTGGGATTTCATATTCTTTCTTCTTATCTAATGATCAAACTGGATGATGGTAGAAATAGTAAGTCAGCATTTATATGGTCCCATACTGCTCATCACCAGAGAATGTATTCTCAGGTAGTGATTTGGCTACTTTTGTAGCTTAGAGATCTTTGGACATCTGGGTAATTGAAGTTAAAGTGGTACCAGTATTAAAATGGACTCCTGACCCTGTGTTTGATCTTGTTGATTCTCTTTATCTTCTTAGTAACCTTCCTCTCTCAGCTGTCTTTGACAAGGAGGGCTACTATGGAATCATGGTCTAGAAACCCAATGTATATTTTGTCTCACTGTTCTACTTTTTTTCCCCTGCAACCTGGTTGTCAGCATACTTCATTACTTCTTTCTTCACAGGAGAATTGGAATACTGTGGTTGATTTCTATAGGGTCTCTACATGTAGTAAGGTGGGAACTATCTATCTATGGTAGGAATGGAACTGTTGGGACTGATCTTCTGAACCACTCTCAGATCGTTTGGAGAACTGGACATTTTAAGCCATAAGAGGTAATCAGTGGAAAAAAGAAGAGATTAAAGATTCATGAAAGATAAAGGAGATGCATATTGGACTTGGGAGAAATGGAATCAAGGACAAAGAGAAAGGGGAAAGGAAGAAAAGGAGGAAAAGTAGAAAATTAGTGACCAAAGAGATGAAGAAAGAGAATGTGAGAAAATAGAATGATTTAGAATTTTTCCCTCCACCCTATCTTTTACAACATTCTGAAATATATACTTATATTTACTATTTTATTTTTTACCCCAATAATGAAACTTATTACAATTAAGACAATTAATTGCATCAAACTCTGTAATACAGAAAATATCATACACATATTTTGAAGGGTATTCAACACAAATTCACTCATTTATTCATGCCTGTATTGAAATGTATATTTGACACATATGTATGAAATACTAATTGTATAGTTCCATCAATTTCACATTCACTATTTATAGTTCTGTATATTTGGATTAAAATTTTTATTCAAAGAAAGACAAAAATTCAGTGTCCTAAAGATTATAATGTATAAAAGGAATTGTGTTAGGTACAGGGTGAAACAAATTTAAAAAATAGAATGTGACGGAAAAAAATCTGACAAAAAAATTTTAAAAATATCTATTGTGCTACAGAGAGTCGCTGACCTACAAGTGACTCACACAGAAAATAGTCTTCACTTTAACCCTTTCCTAATCAATTCTTAGACTTTATATATTTCTTTGTAGATATTTCATTTTTTTTACATTTTTCAACATTAACAGACAGAAATTTGTTAGGGGGCGATCTTCTACTTTTTCCCCTTTATTAACAGAGTTGAAAGTTGACCATATTTTAAAATGGCAGAAGCACTCTGATAGGAACACATAGAAAATATGCACAAATGATAGATCTTATACTTTAAAAGGAAGGTTTGATCCTTACCAATATTGTTTAAATTGCTCAACCACTGAAGTATTAATTCACTTCTCCTTTCCAATGATTATCCCTTTGTGTATTTCTCTTTTATTATTAGTTGTTGTTGTTGTTGTCATATTGTACTAGTAATTATAAGAACCTCAAAACAACAGGAGGTAATATACATATATATTTAGATATCTACCTATAACTACATATGCATATATATATAATGTATGTATGCATTTATTGATATGTATATATCTATATCTATATATGCTACTAAAAATTTTGCAAAGTGCTTAACAAATACTCTCTCATTTTATCCTCATGACAACACTGGAAGTAGTGCTAATATTTTCCTCATTTTACAGTTAAGGAAACCAAGGGAAACAGAGGTTGGGTAATTTATCAATGTTTACACAACTAATGAATGTCTGAGACTGGATTTGAACCAAGTCATCCCTTGATTTCAGGTCCAGTTCTCTAGCATTATTTCACCCAGCTACCAGTTAGTACCTTTAATAATCTTCCATTGCATCATCAAAAAGATTATATTTTTATATAGTTCATAAAAATAACTAAACCCTGATAGTTTATAAATCTTGTTTTTCCATTGGCTAAAGGTGAAAATAATTTCACTTAGTAGATTCATATGTTCTTTTTTAAAATACAGGGACAGTACATATTTAGAAAACTTTAGCTATGTCAAAATATGGCTAAACATCTCTCCTAGGACAAAATTATACTGTTGTGATATGGGTAGAAAGAGAAGGGGAAAGGAAACAGGGCAAAGGAAATTTTATGCTACATAGTATTCCTGATTGAAAGTCTTTGGGTTCCTTCCAAATGAATTCAGATTTATAGCATATGACTTTAAAATCATAATAAAATATATCTGGCCTGAATAAATTTCCAGTATGTTACAGGATGATTTTGCACAATTTATTTGAATAATAACAGATGTTACATACTGATTCTTCCATTCATGAAGACTGAGAGAGTGAATGTATCTCTAAATCTTGAGTGAAAATGATCTCTTTTCAATGTTTTTCAGATTATCATTCAGATTATCATAGACTGTCTAGAAGTTGAAGAATTTTAACATAGACTGTTGGAAGACAGAGATAGAAATTCTAATAGCAACTTTGTTTTAAAGATTTGTGTCAAAATAAGCTGACATTTTATTGTTTAAAACAGTGAGATGTTTCCTAATATAAGACTACAATAATGTTTGCCTAGTTCAGTGTCCTTGGAAGTCTTTCTCTGGTACATGAGTTATAATTAGCTCAAAAACCTCCATTGTATTATTTGATAGGTGTACCAGGTTCCTAGTCATCCATCTCTGTATTGAAGCATAATGGGATGTGATATTTTATTATATTGTTTTCACCTCAATGGCTACAAATGTTGGAGTCATTGATTTATCCAATGTCTTATGAAATATATAGTATTCCATGTGATGGATCTGTGAAAACAGTGTATTTGAGAAGCTCAGTAGATGAGTACTTATATATATTTACTCTAAATTATTATCTGTCTTTTGTATTTCTTTATTATTGATATTTGAAATAAAATAGGATAAGAAGAATTGCATTCATTCTTCTCTATATTTGTATTTAAAACTAGGTGTGTATAAAACCAAATGGTTAGTAACAATGGAATGATCCAATTACTTTAGAGATTGCTAGATTTATGAAAGACAAGTTACTAAAGGAAGGGAAGAGTCTCTTCATTGTTTCTTAGAATATCCAGTTCAATGTGTTGTGCCTTACTAGCTATGTTAATTTATCTGCCTGTATGTATATATTTCTACACACACGCATGCATTTATATACAGCTATCTTATATGTGTTAGTACATGTATATTTTGCATATACAAACACCTATACACATATTACACATACACACACATACACACACACACACACACACACACACACACACACACAGATATTTGAGTCTGAAGAAGTCCCTTAATTCTGTGTATAAAAAATTTATTCTATTTTTCATAATGTTGTTATTATTAAGACAATACTTTGTTAAAGGATGAATAAAATAAGACATCATAGGTCACCAACATTCTAGGTTAGAAGTAATGCCATCATTAATATTTGATTTGAAGTTCAGAATGAATATACAGACAATACAACAATATTTTCTTTCCAAAATTTAATGCTCTTAAAAATACTTTTTTTCTCACAAAAAATTTAGTGAAAACAGACAAAAAACACATATAGACCTCTTTTTAAATATAAAAGGGTAGTAAAAACAATAAATAAAATTTATAGTATTCCTTTTTGTTTTATGAAACATAACTAGAAGCAGTTTCACATATTTAACTATGTTAAAATTGTTCAGAGTATACACTCAGAAATGTTGGATAAAGGCTAGAAATGAGTGTGGTAATCCAAGAACTATCCCTGGAGTTATTGGCATGAAGCAGTCATGTTTTAAAGGTGTTGATTGACATGAATTAATAGAGAGAGGAGGAACATTAAGTTAATGTGGTATATTTGCAGAAACATTGATTTGAGAATCAATTTCAGGGGGAAATTCTTATTAGATCTTTTAACCCAAGTAGCAACTCTAGAAAGGGAAAGAATAAGAAATGATATTTTGTGGTGAGGATAAGTGGTTGGTTAAGGAGTTAAAAAGATTTGAAAAGATAAATTAAACTGTTTTGGATTTTATATTATGATTAATGAGGACTCACAGAAATTTGCTGAACAGTGGAGGGAAATTGTGTTTGACCAATGATGTGAAAATAAATGAGAAAGTCCAGGTAGTGGGCCCATGAGACTAAATAAAACACAAGGGGTAAGAAGATAAACTATTCAAGTGACAACCTACATTAGAGGTAATACTTAGAGATAATTTTAAGGGTAACCAAGTAGCACAGTGAACAGAATTTTGGGCCTGGAGCCAAAAATCTCATTTTTTCCCCCCTGAGTTCAAATCTGGCCTCAAAAACTTACTGGCTATATGACTCTGAGCAAATCATCTAACTCTATTTGCCTCAGTTTCTTCATATGTAAAATGAATTGCAGTACCTTTGCCAAAAGAAAAAAACCCAAATGGAGTTACAAAGAATCAGATATGACTGAAAAAAAATATTGACAACCTTCTCATTTTACAGATGGGGAAATTGAGTCCCAGAGAAAAGAGATGATTTGCCCAAAATTAGCTAACTAGAATATGAAGTAACCAAAATTAAATCCAAATCTTCTTGAGTTGTCAGTGTCAGTACCTTTTCCTAGTATAGTATGCCTAATAATGATAATGATAATAGCTAGTAATTATATAGTACTTTGCAAAAAATAAATATTTGCCTAGCTCTTTGCAAATATTGGTTTATTGAAATTATTTTTTTTATTTTTAAAATACTAGCAGTACATACATGAGAATGAAATTTTGAAAACTAAAGAGAAAAAGGAATTCTGGACATAAGATTGATGGTCCTATTGATAACATTGGTGAAATTTAAAATGGAGAATAGAATATGAAGACAAATTTCATTTATTAATGACATGTTAAAATGTCTTTGATAATTATATTCTTCCAAGAATTCACATTTTTGCTTTCTATTAGAAACATATATTGTTGCTCTGGGTGGCCCAGAAGAACAATAACACAATTTGACATTTGTTAATAAATTTTCATTATTTGTCCAGATTTGTTATTTCAGGATATACAGTTGATAGATTTCTCTTGAGGATTGTTGTCTTTCACCACATATTTCCAAGGACTTTTTTCTCCCCCAATTTTCCTTCCTCTTCCTGTACTCCTTTTACTTCAAATGAATAGGAAAAATATACTTCATATAAAATATTAATCATTTAATGTTACTTTGACATTTCAAAGAAAGTTATCTTTGAAATAGATCTCATTTTCATGAATAGCTAGTTGTATGTTCAAGTTTCATCTTTCTTTATGATATATTATAATGCACATGATAATTTTAATAGTAACACTATTTGACAATCTTTCTTATTTGTTGATAAAAGCAACTGATTTGTTGATAATTTCATAGCTCTTACATTACACTATTTCCTGAATAAGAAGTATAAATGAAGGAGATGTGTTTTCAATATCTAATTATTGAATTACTTATTGTAGTTTGATTCCATCTATCATTTTTCTTCCCAGGATACCACACACCAAGATATTTCAGTTTATCGAGAGTATCTCATGGTTTATAGTTTCTATTGCTAAGGAATATGAAGATTTACTACTAATGTAGTCCATAGCTTTCCCCCCTCACCCAACAATACTCTGGGTTTCATAGTTAGCTTTCTTGAGGTCTAAAAATCAAATAGTCTCCAAATTATCACTCCTGAACCTTAATTATCTTTATGCTTTTTAATTCTCTACAAGTCAGACTGATAACACAATGAATTTTAATTAAATAAAAATATAAATAAAGAAAATTTGTATACATACATACTCAGTGGGAAAAGTTGACTTTTTAAGGAATTATTAGCAACATGCATATAGCATATGAGGAGATGCAAATTCGGGGAACATGTGTGAACATGTCAGATACATAGAGGGGCAACTTATGGCTCTGACACTAAAAATCCCCCTATGTCTTCTCTAGATTTACTGAATTACTCTCTGTGATCCTGCTCCAACCTGGGTGTTCCTTTTCATTCCTGTACACCAGGAACTGTTCTCTCTACTGCTCACTTCCAACCATTACTCTCCAATCCCCCAGTCATCAACTCCAGCTGTTTTCAGGGTTATCTAACAACTTATTTGTTTTGCGTTAGTTTTACTAACATGTGTAAAGCAGAATTTTATTATTGTTGATAGTGTATTTTTAAAGTATTAAAAAATCATTTGCTTTTTCCCATCCTTCCCTTCACATACATCAACTGAAGACTTTTTTTTTTAATCCATCATATCTATACAGAGTCTGGAAAAAAGAAATTCCTACCTTAACCATGTCCAAAACTGTATATCTTTTCCTGAATTTTCAGTTCATTCCTCTGTCAAGAGATGGATGGCATAATTCACTTCCCCTTTTGGATTTATAGCTTATCATTGCATTAAGTTCTAAAGTCTTTCCAAGTGTTCTCATCATTGTATGAATTATTCTTTTGATTCTGCTCACTTTGCTCTGTATCAGTTCATAAAGGTTATCTTAGTCTCTTTTGAAACTATCAATTTCATATTATTATTATTTTCTTTTCTTTTTTTTCTTTTTTTTTTTTTTGCTGAGGCAACTATGGTTAAGTGACTTGCCCAGGGTCACACAACTAGGAAGTATTAAGTATCTAAGGCCAGATTTGAACTCAGGTCCTTCTGAGCTCATGGCTAGTGCTCTATCCTCTGCAAAACTTCATAATTTTTAATTTTATAATAAATTTCTATTGAAATTCATATATAACAATTTATTTGACCATTTCCCAATTGAAGGATAGTTTCCAGTTTTTGGCTACCATGAAAACAGCTGCTATAATTATTTTTTTTTACATACAGATCCTTTTCCTTTTTCTTTGATTGTCTTATTATATGCATTGAGTAGTATGTTAAAAATTTGTTTTCATTGTTATTTTTGTTGTTGATATAGAAGGGTTTAGATAAACAGGAACAGAATCAAATATGTAGATTAATAGGAATGTGATAGAGAGAGGGAAAGAGGGGGAGAAGATGAGGAAGGGATAAATGATGGGGTGGTTAAATAATAATCAAGCAAATTAATGGGTTTTTGTGTGTCCTTCATTCTCAAAGAGGGCCATTATCTCAGGGAGGTGATGCCATAACTTGCAAGTGAATTGAATTTCAGTGAGGGAGGGCTGGACAAGTTCAGCTACCTCATTTTCACCTCCAGAGTCATCTCTCTATATTACATATTTTATTCTGTTCCTGTCAATATAAACTCTTCTATACCTCCTTATTCCCTTCCCTTCCTCCTTATTTCTTTATAAATTTTGGATAGTGCTATACCCTTTTTGGTATGTATGTATTATTCCCTCTTTAACATTTTCTCAATGTGTCAAGGTTTTCAGAACTACCAGTTCTCCTCCCCCATCTAATTCCTTTGTGTTGCTTCTTGCTCTTGTAATTTATCAGATAGAGTAATTATTATTGCATTTTCTTAGACTAGTTTTACTTTTTAGAGTCAGATCATACTACCTCAATCTTTCTTTTGGACTTCCTAATTACTAATGTCAATTTTAGACATAATGTTTACATTTCCAAATATAAAACATTAACAACTTGTCCTTCTTGAGTCCTTTGAAATTAGTCTTTGGTGTTGGCTCTTATATGTTAAATTTTTCTATTGATTTCAAGTTTGATTAAGGCAAAATCTTGAGAATCTGATGGTTTTTTGAATGCCCATTTGTTACTCATTCAATACAATACTTAATTGGGCCGAATATAATGATTTTGGCAGCAAACCCAGTTCTTTTGATTGTCAGTATATAATATTCTAGAACCTGTTTTTTTTTAATTGTAGCTCTTGTCCAATTCATATTGTAACAGTAGCATATTTGAATTGGTTTTTTTGTTGTTATTGCTTGTAAAACTTAATTTGATCTAGGAGTTTAGAAATTTAACAATAATATTTCTATATGTTTTCCTTGTGGGATATCTTTGAGGTGGTGTTAGTGAATTTTTTCTATTTCTACTTCTCTTCTATCACATCAGACCATTTTCTTTAATTATTTATGATACTGTTATAGTGATTTTTTTTTTGGTAGCAGCTTTCAGGTATTCTTATAGCTTCTCCTCCTGATGTGTTGTCAAGAACTGTTTTTTTCCTCTCTAATGGTTCACATTTTATTTTATTTTTTCACTCTTTACATTTTGTTTTATTATTTCTTGATTTCTTGTAACTTCACTTGCTTCCCTTTGCCTAAATCTAATTTTCAGAGTAGTTTTTGGCTTTAAGACTCAGGGTTTCCTTTTCTAATTGGGTAACTTTCTTTTTTAATATTGTTTTTTCTTAAACTGATGCATATGCATACACATATACATATATGTGCATATAATAAATAAATAAATATATATGTATTGAATTGAATACATATATATCTATAACATATATGTATATATACATATGCACATATATTTATTTGTGTATGCATATGTATGCATACACATATAGATATAGAAATACATTTAGTTTTTCCTCAATCTCTATCATTTGATTTTTTTTTTTTTTTTTTTTTTTTTAGTTCTTCTATAAATTCTTTTTCGACAGGTAGCCATTTAAGATTACTGTTTGGGGTAGGGGAGTTTTTTGTTTTGTTTTGTTTTGTTTTGCTCCGATGTCCTCTGAAAATGAACTCCATTTTCCCTTTTTCCATAGTAACTTTCTAAGGTTGACTTCTTTCTCCTTTGCCTGCTCATTGTTTAAAATAAAAATTTATTAATATAATCACCTCTAATCCTGGAGTGAGGGAAATGGTGCCTTTAACTTCTGACCTGGAACCCAAACTAAGAACTTCATCTTCCTATAAGTGCCCACAGCCAGCAGTTACCAGCCCCCCTGCTTCTGCACTCACTAGGTATGCTGGCAACACAGATGGACCTGGTTTTCCTTATCAGCCAAGGTTTTTACTGTCTCCAACCCTGATTCCCCAGGCTGTTTTGGAAGTGAAAGTTCCTTGATTCTGGCTAAGGGAACAATTGAACCTAGTTAGCCCCAGGGTTCCTCACTTGCTGTTTCTATGGAGCTATCCTGGAGATATTTTCACTTCACCCGAGGTTAACCCTCCTTCTAGGAATCTTTCCTGGGGACTTCTGAGATATTCCTGATATGACTCTTGTTCTGATTCTGTAATTCTTATTTGTTTTACAATTGGTTACATTAACCTTGAGGTGCAATTTGGCTTTGTTTGAGGGAGAAATGTGAAGTTTCCAATGTTCAGACCTACTCTTCCATCTTCCCACAATCTTCCCTTTGTTATCTTTGAAACTCTGATAGAGATGAAAAAGTTAGTTTAATTTACATTTTCTCTATTGGTTATTTAGAGTATTTATTTTTATGTAACTGTTGATAACTTGAATTTTTTTCTTTGGGAAATTCAAGTTGTGAACTCTTCATAGATCCAGAAAATAATTGTTTCTTTGCTCCTTTAATTTATTTATAGTATGACTTTTTAAATACATACATACATATATATATATATATATATATATATATATAGGTTATGTATTCATTCCGAGTTTTTCTTGATGTTTACTATAAAGTATTATAGGTATAACCTTAATTTCTGCCTAATTACCCAGGTTTTTTTGTCAAATAATGAGTGAAATGCTGTTTAATAAATTGAAAATAGATATTTTTCCTGTCATCTTTTTTCTCTTTTTATTCTTAATAAATTAGATCTATTTTCATTTACTAGGAATTTTCCTAGGAATCGGTTTATATACACACTCACACACACACACACATTTTATTCAATGGGTAGAATGAAATGATAATACTTGCTTTTGTCTGAAAATAAGATGAAAATTCAGATAATGTGTACAACTGGATATCCAGTTATGTACTACACACACACACACACACACACCTCTCCCTTTATTAGGGATAAACTGAAATAGGGATACATAAAAATAAAAATGTTTTTAAATAAGGAACAATTTCTGGACATTTTAAAAATAATTTGTTTCAAATTTTCTATTTTATTTCTTAAAATAATAACATATTTACACAATACATCCAATCATCTCTGGCTACAGATTTGTACTTCTTATTTAAATGGCCCTTTGGTCGAGGCACTGTAGACACTGAGTTATGCAATATTGAGAATGACCAAAAAAACAGAGAAAAATGAATGATTTTTGCACTGAATATTTCTCCTTTTATAGGTATCTTCTCAGTCCTCAGCTTGGCATCTGAATGTACCACACTTGCTGCTGAACTTCCTAAAGTATCCTATGTGAAAGCCCTTGATGTCTGGCTCATTGCTTGCCTTCTCTTTGGGTTTGCCTCCCTGGTAGAATATGCTGTAGTTCAGGTGATGTTAAACAATCCCAAACGAATTGAAGCAGAGAAAGCCAGGATTGCCAAGGCAGAGCAAGCAGAAGGGAAAGGTGGAAATGCAGCTAAGAAGAACACAGTCAATGGTACTGGGACCCCTGTTCACATTAGCACTTTACAGGTAAGGTTGTTTTTGTCCAGATAAAAGATTTCCCTCATTCTCTTTTTGACTTCCTATTTTTTTTTTGAGAAATGTAATTTAACATTATTATTATTGAATCACCGAAAATAATTTTCAAAATATATTTAGTAATAATTTGGCCTTTGTATCTTTACACAGGATTTGCAAAGAGAAATTGTGAAGCTAAGTTAATTTAATTTTGATATCAACATTACATACCCATCAGTATAAGCAGGTTCTAAAATTAAAATATTTATGTGATTAAAATCATTTTGATATGTGTTAAATAATCACATGGCAATTAAAGATGCAACTTGATTGCAGAAATACTTAGATCATTTTGGTTTAGCAGTTTTCATATGAAAATACAATAATACTTTTCATGAATTTATTGGTCTAAATTTTAGTACCCTCTGAAATAAAAATATTGCTGAATAACTTCAATCATAACCTATAATCTAATTATAATTGCCTCTTTTAAAATAATATTAAAAATTACATTGAAGAATAATAACAATTGGAAACTACACTATGTGTCTCCTACTGAAAAAAGATGACAGGGGAAAATTACATATCCTTGGTTTCTAAAATGATATTTTCAAATGTAAATTCTAAAAATTTAAACTCTGCAATGAACTTCAGAATCTCACAGCCATCCACACATAAATGTATAATCCAACTGTCTTTTTGTCTTTGTCACCATAGTGTTTTGGCCAATTCTCTATTAATTCAGCTATCTTTAGGCACCATTGTATGGTGAACTATTGAGCGCTAGGATTTGAATTTGAAATATTTGGATGTAAATCTCATTTTTGAGGCACACTAACAATGATCCTGGACACATTATTTGGTCCCTATGTGTTTCAAATAACTCCCTAGCAGTTATTCATTAAAGTAACAGAAAGGTCAAGGTGGGTAATTTGTATTATCAGAGGGAAACTTTACTTTGGTAACTTCCCAAGCTGATGAAATCACTGATTCTACCCACTGAGTCAGAAGGGAATCACAATACTTTATGGGTGTATAGAATATTTTTTTTTGCCTGGCTCTAGTTTCTAAAATCAGAACCCAATGGAAGCTGATAAAATGCTTTGCAGAATATCACCCTTTAGATCAATAAATATCTAAAAAGATTTTATGTACTGCAACAGCTACTAATCTTTTCTGTTTGGCATGAAATCTATTTTGCCCGCAAGCCTCTCAATTTTTGGTATGCTCAAAGCAAAAGAGTCCAGATATGAAATAATGAAAGAAATAACTTGACCCATTGGACCATTTATTTCTGTTTCATATGTGATCCTTTAATACCTCATTATCACAATGATGAATTTCTGCTATCAGCAATTTTGTGAAGTGCCAGAAATATATGAGAGAAAGGGAAATAATATTTTAGTCTCAAGGAGGCATAGCATAAAAATATAAATTTTGAATTATATATGCATGATATCACCTTGTATTCTGAACATGATTTTGTTAGTTTCATGTTACTGAGAAACAGTTTTTCTACATTTTCTTATTTGACAGTAATAATTGATTCCTGCATGTTTTTTCTTTGGATATTATTACTTATTCTCTTTGGAATTCTTTATTTCCATGAAGTTAAAGGAACCCATATCTAAGTCTGAATTGAACATCTAACAGGTCTTCTTTTAAAGTTTTCAAGACATAAAAGAACACAAGAAATAAGAAAGTGAAAATTTCATACTTCTCCAGAATTGAAAATATCTATTGTTACTACAAGGCTATCAGCCTTTATTATAACCAACTTTTATATTAATTGGTATTACTTTCTGTTTTCTTAAGGTTAAGTTTAATATATTTAAGTAATTTCACATTTGAGAATCAGAATTATAATCAATCTGTATTTGGAATTGACTAAACATTATATGGTTACTCAGTCAAGCAGCATTTACTATTTCTCTACTATCTGCCAGACACTGTTAATCACTAGAGATACAAAATAATAAAAACAAAACAAAACCAAAGTTTCTGTTCTTAAGAAATTTTCAGTGAAATGGAAGAGAGACAACATATTTTTAAAAAAAACTGTGTATAAGTAAGATACACACAGAATAAATTGGGGGTAGTTTCAGAGGGAATGCATCAAGATTAAGAAAGACTATAAAGGATTCTTGCAGAAGACAGGATTTAAATTTAGACTTGAAGGAAAGCAGAATTCAGGAGGTGAAGGTAAGGAGAGAAAGCATGCCAGGAATGAAGGATAAAAAATAAAACCTCCTGCAGTGCTGTGTGTGAAGAACAGAATGATGTGCAATTTCACTGAATCTTAGAGTACATAACTAGGAGTAGGTGGGGAAAATTAGGTATAAGTTATGAAGAGCTTTAAAAATCAAATAGAGGGTCTTATATTTGATTCTTGAGGCAATATGTAGCCACCAGAGTTTTTGAATTAGAGGAACTGTTGTATGCTTAGGTTTACATTTTAGGAAGATAATTTTAATATCTGAATCTATAATGAGTTGAAGTGGAAAGATTTTATGATGGAAGATCATCCAAGAATCTATTCTAATAATCTCTGAGTGAGGTCTGAGAAAAATCAAACAAAAGATGAGATATTTAAAAATTCTTCTGAATATTAAATGATACAGTTCTTTAGGGGAAATAAAGTTTAAATTTTGAAATAACTTACTCTGTCTTTGGGTATTACGACATCTAAAACTGACCCTTATCCTCTAATTATTTACAAATAGCAAAAACTAAGAAAAAGCAGTAGGATTTATAGCAGTGTTTTCTTAGTTTTGACCTTCAACATTAAAAGAGGCAACTGTGGCTTTGAATTCATATTTGTCAGATGTCTACTCACAGAATGCAATATAATCCTAAAGTTTTATTTTGACTGAGTAGATACTAAGATGTTAATCTTATATTCCTGCAATATAAAGCAGGGAGATTACAGGCTGAGACAATTAAGTCAGAATTCCTTTGAATCTATTGAAGCCCAGTTTTCTGGGTTTTAAGAATGCTAAAAGAGTCTAAGAGGATTCTAAGCTTTCAGAATATTCCAATATCTTGAATTATTAAATCTTGTCCCAAGCTAGATAATAATAGTTACTTCCTATTCCTGTTGTAATATATGACATTACACTAATAATAGTGACAAACTGGTGCACTGAATGCCTCATTGTCCCAGAATTAATAACTAGATGTCCTCAATCACAGTGTTAAAGATGGCATGTGTGCATTTGTGTGTATGTGTTTAATCATTTTTCCCTGTAAATTGAGGATTCAAGATGGTAGAAAGTAGTTAGATCTAATTAAATATCCAAATCATACCAATATAATTATATACTGTTTGTATTTAGAATATATTAATATATAGTAGAAAAATCATTCACCTTTAAGCACAGAGAACACAGTAATTTTTGTCCCTAAACATCAGCATTGGGAATTACATAATTTTTAAATCTTTAGTGAAAAAGCAGTATGTTATATTTGGTTCCAAGGTTCAGAAGAACTTGGTTCAAGTTCTGCCTTTGATTGATACTGACACTGTGACTCTTGATCTCTGGCTGTCCTCAAACAATTCTCTGTATTTTGTAAAGAGGATGTACATCTGTAGCTATAGAAGGAATTTCCATATCAGATATTCCCTATATCAATGACATCACATCTGTGCCCCGCCCAAAATTGTACATTAATAATATCTACAATCTATCAATAAATGTTTAATAGGTACCTTTTATGTATCAGATCCTGTGCTGGGAACAGAGACAAGAATGAACAGCTGCATACTTGAGTTTACATTCTCCAGACAGACAACAATATATATCTAGGTACTTAAGGAGCATGTTAAAAAACATAAATATGAGCTAATTTGGGGACGTGAATGAAGAAACAGTTATAGGATAACTAAATAGTCCAGGAGGCAAGAGGGGGATATTTTAGGTTTTACTAGGATATCCTACTTCTGTGCCATGTGGATGGGTGGAATTCTAATGTCTTTTGCAAGGAAAATAAAGTAGACTAGTTTAGATGAATCATAGAGTAAGTGACGTATATATCTAGATATATCTAGATATCTATATAGATAGATAGATAGATAACTATATATAAAGACATCCTAGATGCAGATTGGGAATACTAAGTAGAGGATTTAGTATTTTGTCATAAGAAGCAATAGGGAGCCATTGAACTTTTGTAAGCAGGGATATGATATTGTTAGGATTGTGCTTTAGGGGTATCACTTTGGGAGTTGCATGGATGATGTATTAGAAAAGAGAGAAACTTGAAATGGGAAGATAAATTAAGGAGTCATTATAATAATTGAGGCAAGAGGTGACAAGGACTTGAGTGAGGTTTGTGTGGTCATGGGGAAAGGAGAGTTTTAGGGGGATAGAGAGAAACAGAGATAGACACAGATACAGAGATAGACAGAGATAGACAAGATGAGCAGATATGGATAAATTACAATCAATGTTGTTGGAGAGACTACTCATATCACTGAAGTGGCAGATATATTGAAATATTTAGGATTCTAATTTTGAAGCTTATGTAATAAACAATAGGATGTTGTTAAGGAACATGCCTAGGTGAAGGGACAGATCAATTCTCCAAGAACCTCCACAACTGTGAATCATAATCCTTGAGTGAGTTGCAAAGCAGCCTTTACTTATGCAGATGTTCCTTGTAGATTAGGAATGAAATAAATTGGAGGGAAGAGAACAGAGGTCAGAGAATGCAATTGTCTCTCAGTCTCCTTGTATCATCATCATCTTCTCACATGAAGCTATCCATTCTACAGGTCTGAGTTAGATCTCCAGCAGACACTGGTAGGTAGCTCCCGTATCACAACAGGATGTCATTCAAATAAAGAATTGTTTCATTATTCAGTAGTAGTAAAGTAAATAGCTAAATATTCAGTCTTATCACTGTACAGTACTATACAGTATAATAAGTTCCCTCACTTATGTTCCAAGTACTGTAGGGCAGGGGAGAATTTGGAACTTTTTTATAGTTTGTTATGATACAAAGAAATAAAGATTAGTGCAAATAATGAGTCTCCCTTAAGTATTATAATTGCTGACAATATTTCAGATAATCATAACTTCAAATAGTGAATATATATATATATATATATATATATATATATATTTGCACTAATTTAGATTCAATTGTTCTATCTTGAAAAGCAATAGAGTTAAGGGGCATCACTTCACCAAGAACACATTAATCTAAATAATAGATACTTTTTAATGTTTTATTTCTAGATTATAGGGCGATTAATCAAAGTTATATTTAATCCCAATAAGCTAAGACTTATATTATGATCAGAACTCTGTCAGTGTTTGTCAGAACTTTTTGCCCCTCTCATATTATTTCTACCTTTTATTATTTTCTACCAATTTATGTTATATATTTATAGTAGGTTATGGAACTATGTTGTTTTTAACCATCTTATTCTTAATAAATTACAATAATGTGTGGTGCATAATAGCTAATTAGTAATTTTGTTGAACCAAATTGAATTCAGTAATTATCTGATTTGAATATTTTATACAACATTATGGTAGAGTTAATTTTTTTTTCCTTTAGGACATCTGGTTCCCTCAATTGATAATAAGATATGAGTCTCAGGGCAGCTAGGTGGTGCAGTGGATAGACCACCTGCCTGATCTGAGTTCAGATTTGGTTTCAGATACTTAAACTTACTAGCTGTGTGATCCTGGGCAAGTCACTTAATCCCCATTGCCTCAGGGAAAAAAAACAAAAACAAAAACAAAAAACAAAAAGATATGACTTTAATTACTTTATATCTTTTGATAAGAATAATATGTACTTTACCTGATGGAAAGAAGTTTTGACCCAGAAGCTAACACCCTTGAAACAAGTTCAATAAAGAACTCAGAGATTTTAAGTATAGGGTGATGTCTGCAATCCATCAACATGAGTGGAAAAAGCTCTGGATCATGACTGAGTCTTAGTGTAGAAGTTCCTTCCATATCTCCTGTGGATACATAATTTCAGTTTATTAGAATTCTTACAAGCACCAATGTATTGAAGACATTTTTGTCACTGCAATAGTAAAATAGATTAATCTTATGAGGGTTTTTAAAATTGATGTTAAATAATTCTTAATTACATACAAAAATTTTAACTATTTTTTAAAATATCAAGTTCCAAATTCTTTCCCTTCTTCTTTCCTCTCCTCACCTTTGAGAAGGAAAGAATTTCATGTAGATTATACATATGAAGTCAGGCAAAACATATTTCCATATTAGCCACATTGAAAAAAAATTAAATCTTCAAACAAAATAAAACAAAATGAAAAGAGTGAAAAAAGATATGCTTCAATCTGCATTGTTAATTAATTCTCTATCTAGAAATAGATGGCATTATACGTCATGAATAATTTTTGTCTTGGGTCATTGTCTTACTCAGAATTTCATGTTTAATCATCCTTACAATATTGCTGTTACCTATGTACAATGTTCTCCTGGTTTTACTGTTTCACTTTGCATCAGTTCATTTAAGTCTTCCCAGGTTTTTTTCTAAAGCCTTCCTACTTATTTTTTATATCATACCAGTATTCCATTGCAATCATACAGCACAACTTGTTCAATCATTCCCCAATTGATATAAAGTTCCTTGGTTTCCAAACCTTTGCTTCCACAAAAAGAGCTCTTAGTTTTTGTATAAATATATATTTAAATCTCTTTGAGATACAGACTTAGTAGTGCTAATGTTTGATGAAAGAATATGAACAGTTTTATGCCTCTTTGGGCTTAGTTTTAAATTGTACCCCAGATTGGGTCACAATTCCATCAACAATGCATTAATGGGTCAATTTTTCAACATCCCCTCCAGCACTTCCAAAAAAAGTCATTTTCCTGTTCTATCATGTTGTCTAATCTGATAAGTGAGTTGGCATCTCAGAATTGTTTTAATTTGTGTTTCTATCCTTTGTTTTGTCATAAGCTCTTGTTTTTATCTATATAGCTAACAAGTGTATTTTTCCAAGCTCCCCAAATTTAATTATGTCAACATTTTATATCTAAATAATTTATCCACTTTGACCTTCTCTTGGTATATGATATGAGATGCTGGTCCGTGCCTTGTTTCTGCAAAACTTCTTTCTATTGTTCCAACAATTTTGGTCAAATATTGAGTCATTAACTTAAAAGCTTGTATCCTTGTATTTATTAAATGCTAGATTTTATAATGGTCATTCAGTACTCTATATTGTGTACCTAATCTTTTCCACTGAGCCACCACTCTATTTCTTAACGAGTACCAGATTGTTTTTAATGATTATTGCTTTGTAATAGAGTTTGAAATCTGAAACTGCTAAGCTTCTTTACATTTTCCTCATAAATTCTCTTCTTATTCTTGACTTTTTGTTCTTCCAAGTAAATTGTGTCACTATTTTTTCTAGTTCTATATATTTTATTTTTGTAGTTCTATGGCACTGAATAAGGAAATTAACTTAAGTGATATTGCCATTTTTATTATATTTACTTGGCCTACCTATGAAAAGTTAATATTTCTCCAGTTGTTTAAAAGTGTTTTGTAATAGTGTTCATAAAAATCATTTGATTTATCTTGGCAAGTAAATTCTTGAATATTTTATGTTATCTGTCTTTATTTTAATAGGAATTTTAGTTTCTATATCTTGTTGCTGGTTTTTGTTGATAGTATATAGAAATACTAATGATGTACGTAGGTATAATGATTTATTTTATAGCATAAATAACTTTACATTGGTAATGCTATAGAGCCATAAGTATTTAAACTTGATTTCATTAATTGCTTTTTTCTGAATTCTTTTTACTCAAAAAATGCAATAATTTCACTAAATTCTTAATTTAGTAGCTCTGTTTTGTTTAAGTTTACTAAAAATAGGTACTCTACAAAGGTATTTCATTTATGAATAGGAAATACTTATAAGCATATTGTGTCTACAACTTTTCATTTCTTAGGTTGGTGAGACTAGATGCAAAAAAGTCTGTACTTCCAAGTCTGACCTGAGATCAAATGACTTCAGCATTGTTGGCAGTTTACCTAGAGATTTTGAATTATCCAACTATGACTGTTATGGAAAACCCATTGAAGTCAACAATGGGTTGGGGAAATCCCAGGCAAAGAACAACAAGAAACCTCCTCCTGCCAAACCAGTTATTCCAACAGCAGCAAAGAGAATTGATCTTTATGCCAGGGCATTGTTTCCTTTCTGTTTCTTGTTCTTCAATGTTATATATTGGTCAATATATTTATGATGTATTTTTGGTCCATTTGTGTAAAATGTAAGAAGACCATTTCATCATTCTTCTTCTCAATCACAAAGGCCAGTTGTAAATTCATTTGCATTTTTGAAGCAATATATTGCATTTTGATGCCATGCAATTGTAATGAAAATACAGCTTCTTAATTTTGAATGAAAGCATGACACTAAGGTCTGTGCTCTGACCAGTTAATGTGTATATATGTACAGCATACATCCTGCTCTAAGAATATATGAAAAATAACTCACACTACATCACTGATCAAATTTAAGTAACTCTCAACTGTTTGTATGAACATGAAAACATTTCAGATGATCTAAACAATGAGAAACTGATGTGCACGCTCTCTGAATAATGTCAGTATTCTAGTATATGTAGTATTTCAATGCTCCTTCCTTTTAACTTTCAGATAAAGCCATTTTGTTCTTATGTAATTTTCTATGATACTATTGAAGAGTAAGCTAAATTGTAATTCACTTGATTTAACTTTGTAAATTGAAAAAAATATATTAGTTATTCTAGTCTGTAAAGAAATAAAGTCCAGAGAGTTGCTAATTTTATAGAGATGTCATTTAAAAGGTGCCATAATATAAAGGGAAGCTTGGAGTAGTGTGGGAGTATATGAAAATGTATCATGCCCTGTTTTTTGATGAAGTAAGAAAGAACATATTAGGAAAGGCAAATGGCAAAACACTTTAGGTGGTAAAATCTCATTAAAGGGATTTTTTAAAAATGGGATAGCACATTGATGTTGAATAGGATTGGAACTGAAGTGATACTGAGGGCACAATACCATAGTGCCTTCAAGAAGAAATAGGTTTTCTTTGGAATATAGAAACAATATATAGGTGATTCCTCAAAGAAGCAAAAATGTCCCATAGCTAGAAATACTTTGGTATATAAAAGATCTGTAATTACTAAAGGATCTTAGGTTATCAATTTTAATAGTTTTTAAAATGATTATGCACATGACATATGTAATTGTGCAGATGTGATTTTTTTTTGCTTCCCATTTGTCTTTTGTGATTTGTTGTAAGACATTAATCACTATTATACCATTTATATTTTCTTAATCAGTTTACTTACAAGATAAAAACTATATTAGAACTTTGGTGCTCTTTTAAACGAATTTATTTTTCTCCTCACCTTGCTCTCTAGTTAAAATTTACCAACTTTAACCCTTCCAACTTAAAAAAAGTAATTTCAAATTTGATTATGCTTCTGCTTATTTGGTATTATTTCCAAAGATGTTTATATTTTGTCTTAGAATTTTAGCATTGAAATTCAAAGATATTGGTAATTCATATTGGATAAATATTAACAAACATCCCCATAACAAAAAACGAATCTGTATTAGTTTAAGTGATTCTTTTACAAGTGTTAGTGGAAATGAATGTTACCACTATGTATTTGTTCTGATTGCTATTTTTGACATACTGGTATCAAATCTGTTGGGATTTTTAAAAGATACTCTTCAGAAGTCATTAAAATTTTCTAAATTGGGAAAGACACTAAGCACATGGTAGCCTGTCAGCACCCTTAAATTGCAAAATTATTTCTGTGTTGGAACAATTTACTATGTTATGGCTACATATGAATGGCAAAGTGTGTAAGGGATTAGATAAAATAGTTTCTTAAATAATAAAAGAAAGTGTAGGCATTGTATTAATAGATCCAAACAATTATGAGGAAACTAACACAAAATCGCAGCATTTGCAGTAATCACAAAGCCCTAATGAGTACAACTACATCTATTTGATGGGTTGTGTACAAAATTACCTCCATTTTTTAAAAATCATTTGATCCTTTTAGAACTTACTTGTGCATTCATAGTGCTGTTAAATTCCATTTATATTGAATGTTTTTGATCATGTCAAGTGTAAGAAATTAGGCCTTAAAATGGAAATGTACTATAAAGGCAGGTTTTCTCAATTTATGGTACCTCTTATCTGTAGTAATCTGTGTAAATTAATGTCTGCTGTGTAATAATATTATTGTGAGATATTTTGCAAAATAAAAAAATCCTAATAATCATTATATATTAGTGCTTATCCTTATTGTGTCTTTATTGTACCGTGAAGAACCAATACTGGGTAGTATTCATAGCAATTTCCATGCCATCAGTAACTATTTATAATTATGTTCTTTAGGATAGTTTTTTTATGTAATCTGCCTTAATCAGAGGTATGGATAGATTGGAATGTTTGCAGAGATTGCTCCTTTCTGTGAAATGTGAAACTTGTGATTTCACACCTGTTTATGGAACTATAAATACACTTTCATTTATGAATGTCAGAAATCAAAAAAAAACTCTTAAGGCATGTACAGCTTTGTAAATAGAAGCAAAAACAAGAATAATATTCATAAACTAAATAATTATTTATTTTTCTAGATATTAGTTGACATTTGGTCTTTATAATGTGTATATGATGAAATTGTTATTGATGTACTTTACAAATATATGCAAAAATTAAGTATAATTAAAATGAAATATGGCATCAATTTTTCCAATTATTAGTCACTCGAAAATTCATAAATAATGTTAATTTCACATAATTGATGTATCAAAAATGTGTATACATATGCATTATATATATATACACATACATACACCTACACACACATACACGCACATATATATATATATATATACACACACACACACACACACACACACACACCCTCTGAGACTCAAATCCAAAAGGAAAGAGACCCTGCTTTCAAGCAACTTATATTTTATTAGTGGTAATCTACACATGTGGAAAAGTGGTAGATAAAAAGAGATATTTTGTTTTTAAAAATTCCAAGAAAAATGAATGAAGTCTTAGAATTATAAATTAATAAAACCTTTCTAAGAGTATCTATATTGATGAGCTAATAGTTCCAGACCTGAAAAGTGTCAAGGTGGGGGAGTGGTGAGGAGAGTTGTAGAGTTCTGAGAAGGAAGGATTTGAATGAGATGACTAAGAAATAAAATAAGTTATGGCTGAGTTTAGTGTGAAATACTGGGGATAAGGAAATACCAATCATATCAGTGTGATCCCAGGAGTGGAATTCTGAATTGAAAGAGTTATATCCTCATGTTGTGTCCCTGGAGTGGAAGGCATGGCAGCTATGGAGAAAATGATTGAGAAGGACTAAAATCAAGCATAAAATTTGGGCTGGTATGATCCTAACTTTAGTCTCCCTTGCTATTTCTTCATCCAGATCATGCTTCTAACCATGAGTGTCTATTCTCTAGTCTCTTATTTGTTGATCTCATTCTCTTCCATCGGAATGATGTGTTGTAATGTATTGTAAATCTATGTATATGTATGCATCCTTATATATAACTATTCCCACATCATGAATTCTCTTATGGATATTTTTTAACTGGATGTTCCATAGGCTTCACAAACTCAGCATGTTTAAAGCAAAACTTATCTCCTAAATCTTTACTTCTTCTCAAGTTACCAATTACTGATAAAGGTACCACCATTTTCCTGGTCATTTAGGTCAGCAACTTTGATATAATCCCTTACTCATCTAACCCTCGCATTCAACTTGTTGCCAAATCTTGTCTATTCTAACTACACAGTATCTCTACTAAATGTTCTTTTCTGTCTACTCACACAACTGTGACCCTTGTTCAAACCCTAATCACTCTTCTTCTAAGCTATTTAAATAGTCTTTTAATTTATCTCTTTACCTCAACTCTTTCTCTAATCCTATATCCATCAGCTGACTTGATTTTTTTTTAAAGTGTAGGTATAACCATGTTATTCCTCACCCTCAACACAATAATCTCCATTGCTTCCTTTTTTCTTCTACTTTCAAATATAAATCTTTTAGATATTTAAATCTGGTCCCATCATATCTTTCTTGTTCTCTTACTGTTTATCCTCTACATGTACTCTTCTAAGTCTCTACAATGTCAGTCTTTTCTTCCAATTCTTCCCATAGGAAACTCCACATTATGCAGAAGGAAGTTCTTCCTGGAGGTTTCTCCAGCCACTAATGACTTTCTCTATGAGACTGCCACCAATCTATTCTGTATACAACTTGTAAGGTTATTTTCATGTAAGGTCCTTAATTAAAGGGGCATTCTTTGTCTTTTTTTGTAGCACAATATCAAGAGCATTGTAAGCACAATAATTCTATCTCTGATTTGAAAGCATAACTTTAACAGAACTATTTTAGATGAAAAGATATTACATTTTAAACTGAAACTATCAATGTCATAGAAACTGGTAAATAAAGAACTTAATAGAGCTATAGTGATATTTAAACTGAAAATCATATGTTTGAAAATTTTATAAGAATGTATTATTGACAAAGCAATAAAGTCAAATTAATAAAGTCAGGAAATTGTTAAATAAATGTAGGTTCAATAATATTCATAATAAAGACCCAAGAGAAAGATTGGAAAGTAAGATTAACTGAAGATATAGAAGAAAAGCAACCTGTTTAAATTACATGATAATTATAACTAATATAAATTCACGCTGGATATGTTAGTTACCTTATATTCTACAAAGCAAGAAAAATGTGGAATATGACATTTATATTTTTACTAAAATAATTTAATTTTTTAAAAAAATGTTAATATAATAGTCCCAATTCAGATCATATTTATAAAATTTCTTAAATAAACAAAAATCTATCCATAGCTATCATTTATTAAAGAAAACTTTACTGGCAAAATGCTTCTTTAAAAATGTTATTTTTATTTTACATTAATTGCTTTTTGTTTTCTGATGCCATTTATGATAGTAGGTAATATTTATTTGCTCCTCATTTAAAATCTCCATCTGAACCTATTAACCAGGTGATTATTGTAAATCTGATCTTGCTGTGCCAGACAACTGCAACTCAATTAATTTCTTTGACAATTTGGCATCTTTAATGACTACAGAACTCAGGACTGATTTAAGAAGAGCTTCAATGCAACTTATCACAGGTCATCTTCAAATTACCTCATTGGAGCATACAGTTATTAGTCAATTACCTTTGCCTTGCTCTGGCCTATTGATCATGACAAAATAGAAGTTATTTCTGGCTATGTATGAGAAAATGGTTGAAAAAATTAAATTAAGACTTTGCAAAACTTAGTTCATTTGATATTTCTGATTACTACTGTCCTTGGGAACATTCTTTCATGTGCTTATTGAGAGGCTAAAAAGCATTAGATAAAAATGGTACTAAAATTTTATTAATATCATTTACTACCTATTAATATTGTCATACAATGTAATTATTTTGAATTTACCCATTAGCACATAGTTGACATTGAAATTTGTACCATAGCTATTCACTCATAATCCCCAGTTCTTGCTTTTATTTTAGTTTTGCTTTATAGACCTCAATCAGATGCAACAAGATTTCTGATGATCAACATAATCTTTTATTTGTAAATTACATAGAACTAAAAATGATCATAATCATGGAAGCCTACCATAACATTTCACAGTCTCTTTTCAACAAAATTTCACTTTTGTGACACATTCACTTGGGTGCTCACAAACCTAATTTATTAGATTATTGACTATTAAATTTTTCAAGTCATACGTTTAAAAGTATCTTTGAAGTTTCTAGATGATTTATATTTGCTTCCAAAAAAATTTCACACTGCTCTGCGTGGTGTTTAAGGTAATCCACAGCTTAATGCTACCCTATCTTTTCTGCATTCTTCCTACTTCTCTTCCAAACTTCTATCACAGATGAACTGGAACATCCTGCTCTCTGAACCTACCTAAGCATTCATCTCACTGTGGCATTGCACCATTCCCTTACAAAGTTAAAGAGCTGCTACTATTATTGTTACGTCATCATGCTACTTTATTTTGAGCTTTACATCTTTGTTCACCCATCCATTGTATTTGCTGCTACTATAGTTGCCAAGCAGCTCTCTGCTACCATCTGCTGGGCTTTCCCTCTATATGATTATTAACTTCTGCTCCTATTTAGTCTTTAGTTTAGTGGATAATGAGCCTCTCTCTACTAAAGGCAGGCTGCACTGAAACTGTGAGCCACTGCAGCTACTTGTAGCCAAAAAAGCCAGCAAAATGCTTCAGGAAAATATTGCTTATCCTTTTTTTTTAGCTCTTTTTTTTTGTTTGGTCCTTTTTTTGATGTGCATGCAACTAATTAGCTGACTTAGAACTAGTATTAAATTTAAGCTATTGTAACTCCTATTATATCCGACTATAAGCCTGCATCCCCCAAGTCTCTTTTAATTAGTTTACCCCACAAAAACAAAAAACAAAAGCACAACAAAAATACAGAATTGTCTAAAGATTTAGATAACAATGTCCAATATCCAATATCCAACTAAGGGCAACTGATCCTTTTTTTGTCTCTTTTCAGCACAGAAAATGCTTTGTTGCTCCCAATTTATGCCTTTTATTAGACTATAGCCTATGTGTGAAATCCATTATCTCTACCTTCCCCTTTAATTGTTAAATTCCTATACTTCAATTTCTATATGTTACCTCCTATAGAAAAATATTCTTAATTTTTTTGATCTGTAATAACCTTTCAGCTCAGACTTCCTTGGGAGAGAGGCAGCTGATATAGCTATGGAGCAGATCAGGATGTGAACAGGAAAGTAAGATGAGCTTGAGCTTCTTAAGATATGGTGGTCCTGATCAGAGAGTGACTAGATAGAATCATATTTAGATATCAAATGAAGATTTTCTTGAAATCAGGACAAATTTTCCTCTTTGCAACTTCTGCCCATTTTTTCCTAGTTCAGTCTATTTTACATATGACAGGCTTTCAAATATCAAAATGCATTATTATATCTTCTCCATCATACACATATACATATTTACATGTATATATTTAAATATATATGTCACATATGTGGCTCTACATGCATGCTTGTGTTTTGTATATACCTAAACATGATATATACACATACACATAATGTGTGTGTGTTAATGAGAATAACATGTCTATAAACAGATATATGTATGTCTGTCTATCTCAAAGCTACTTATTCTCAATTACTTCAATTTGAACAGAATTTAAGGTCTTTTAGTATCTTGGTTGGATCACTTTAGACGGTCTCCAGATTTTCAATTTCTGTCCTGAAATGTGACATTCAAAATTGAACACAATAATCCATATGTGGTTAAACAAGAATAAAGTACATCAGAATCCTCACCTCCCTTGTCCCAGACACTATTCTTCTCAATGTTACTTGGGCTGTACAAACTCTGTAGGATAGAATGGCATACAAAATTGCTTTATTCTGAGCTTGAAATCCATTATGATTCCAAATGTTATACAGGCAATTTGCTTTGTTACAGTGCCTCCCTGATCTCTTGTGTGTAAAGGTAATAATTTTTGCACCTAGGAGTAAGATTAAACTTATTCAATTTCATCTCATTAGATTGAACCCAGTGTTCTAGCCTGTCAAGATCTTTTTTGAACCCTGAATTTATCAATTAATATGCTAGTTCTCGTCTCTAGTCTTGTGTCAGCTGCTAGGTTTGATGATTGAATCCAAAGCATGAAATCTATAAAGTATAATTTCAACCGATCCCAAGAAGCCTTAGGAAGGGAAAGTCATAGATATCTCTAAAAATCAGGTCAAGTTGTTTAATCTTAATGAGTCAATTTAATAAAATTTAAAATGACACAATGGTTAGGAGTAGGCCTGTAGCCAGGAAAATATGAGTTCAAATCCAGCCTCAAACACTTAATAACTGCATTGTTGCTCTGTCTGCCTCATTTTCTTCATGCATAAAATAAATACAATTATTTATGTTATATATTATATTTGCATACATAATATATAATATGTATATTATATAATATATTTATATCATATTCACAACTCCTGGTTGTGAAAATAAAATGAGATTAATATTTGTAAAAGATATAGCATAGTATGAGACACATACAAGACATTTTTTCCTTCTTTCATATTTTCTAAGGTATTTTATCCATTAATTTAAGAATTAACTTTTTAAAAGTTTCTTCATGCAAGAGGATAATATGACCCAATACATGCAGGTTATTGCCTCATTAAATTTCACCCATATTATATTATTGTGGAATTGAACCACAAGCACCCAGCTTTGAGTGCTATCTTGGTTATTTTTTAACCCATGTGATATTGTACAAGCTACTTTCTCTAGTTCTCATTTTTCTTATAAGTAAAATGAGAGACAATTTGACCCTCTAATCCTAAATCTATGCTCCTGAGTAATCATAATTAGTTTATGATGCCATGTTACACTGAAAAAGTATTGAAAACAGTCTTGATAATGGACCATGTATTGTTTGTTCTCTAAATATTAAATGCTGCCTCATCAGAAAGTTCATCCAAGGCAACAGATGAATCGTCATAATCTCAATATATTAAAAATATATATATAATAGTTGTCCAAAATTTTTGAAAGGGAAGTTTTGTGTCTAGTTGGATATTAATCCCAATGTGGAGGTAGAAGGGAGAGAATTCAGTATTAGAAGTAGAATGATCTGGAATCAAGTCATGATTTTGCAGGATAGCAATAAGAATGAGGCTCAAAATACTCATATTTAAAATCCTCATTATAATCTTTTCCCATATTACATTTTTATTATTATTATATTACTATATTAATAGATCACATTTAACTTATATCTAGGAGCTCCTCAAAATGTAACAGGGCCCCTTTTAGAAAACATTCTCAGACATAATACAGTTATCAGGCAGAGGATGATTAGATATTTCTTCCATGTCAGCATATGCTTAAGGTTCAAAAGAATCACATATACACATTAACACTTAGAGAAAAAAGCATCAAATATATTAAATAGCTCATGAAATTCATTATACTCTGACAGAAAGGAAAAGCTCTTCATGTGACAACTAAACATATTTCTATATCTATATCTCTCCCTAAAGGGAAATGTGGTTTTATACATATATTTATTGAGAAAAGATATCATTTTGCTATTTTAATAATAACCCAGTCTTAAATTAAGATTCAGGCTTTTCTCTTCTTATTTCCTCATTTAAGATCTAGCTTCTATAGAAAGTCAGTTGATCTCTGAAGGATATTCATAGCTGATTAAGGAGTTTACCCTATCCTTTGTGGGACCTGCTAAACTAAGGAATCTTTACTTTTGTTTAAATTCTGTAAATGGAATCAAATTTGGGTGAGTTCTTGTCTTGAGGAAATGAGTACTTTTCCTTCTAATCTTCCAAAAAAATTTAGGGTAACTAGCTCATAAAGGAGAAAATAAACCAGAGTGCTTTGGATGTAGATGGATTCCCTTATCCAGATTGCTGGAGGCATCTGAGTGTCATGATCAAGCTATGTTCTCAATAGGAGGAGATGAAAACTTCCAGTCTGACTTCTTAGTAAATGACCAACAATCAGGGTTGATTTTCACTTGTCAAGAATATCCTCCTTTCCAAAAGTATATTAAGGCCTTTAGCTTCTCCATGATTTTATCTTTTGTTTTCTAAGAGAAACCACTATCAATTTATTATTACTAGCCTAATTGATAAATTTATTATTCATTATGCAGAAATTCCATGTTTTAGAATTTTTCATTCTTTTTTTTTAGTTTCTTTTTTATTATTATAATAACTTTTTTATTGACAGAACCCATGCCAGGGTAATTTTTTTTACAACATCATCCCTTGCACTCACTTATGTTCCTTTTTTTCCCCTCCTACCCTCCACTCCCTCCCCTAGATGGCAAGCAGTCCTATATATGTTGAATATGTCATAGTATATCCTAGATATAATGTATGTGTGCAGAACCAAACAATTTTCTTGTTGTACAGGGAGAATTGGATTCAGCAGGTAAAAATAACCTGGGAAGAAAAACAAAAATGCAAACAGTTTACATTCATTTCCCAGTGTTTTTTCTTTGGATGTAGCTGCTGCTGTCCATCATTGATCAATTGAAACTGAATTAGGTCTCTTTGTCAAAGAAATCCACTTCCATCAGATTACATCTTCATACAGTATCATTGTTGACGTATATAATGATCTCTTGGTTCTGCTCATTTCACTTAGCATCAGTTCATGTAAGTCTCTCCAAGCCTCTTTGTATTCATCCTGCTGGTCATTTCTTACAGAATAATAATATTCCATAACATTCATATATCACAAATTACCCAACCATTCTCCAATTGATGGGCATCCATTCATTTTCCAGTTTCTAGCTACTACAAACAGGGCTGCCACAAACATTTTGGCATATACAAGTCCCTTTCCCTTCTTTAGTATCTCCTTGGGGTATAAGCCAAGTAGTAGTGCTGTTGGGTCAAAGGGTATGCACAGTTTGATAACTTTTTGAGCATAGTTCAAATTGCTCTTCACAACTCCACCAACAATGTATCAGTGTCCCAGTTTTCCAGCATCCCCTCCAACAATTATCACTATTTTTTCCTGTCATCTTAGCCATCTGACAGGTGTTTAGTGGTATCTCAGAGTTGTCTTAATTTGCATTTCTCTGATTAATAATGATTTGGAACACTCTTTCATATGAGTAGTAATAATTTCAATTTCATCATCTGAAAATTGTCTGTTCATATCCTTTGACCATTTGTCAATTGGAGAATGGCTTGGCTTCTTATAAATTAGAGTCAGTTCTCTATATATTTTGGAAATGAGGCCTTTATCAGAACCTTTAACTGTAAAGATGTTTTCCCAGTTTGTTGCTTCCCTTCTAATCTCGTTTGCATTAGTTTTGTTTGTACAGAAGCTTTTTAATTTGATGTAATCAAAATTTTCTATTTTGTGATCAATAATGATCTCTAGTTCGTCTTTGGTCACAAATTTCTTCCTCCTCCACAAGTCTGAGAGATAAATTATCCTATGTTCCTCCAATTTATTTATAATTTCGTTCTTTATGTCTAAATCATGGACCCATTTTGATCTTGTCTTGGTATGCGGTGTTAAGTGTGGGTAGAATTTTTCATTCTTTACAGCATGTATATATCTATGACTGTTTGTCTGTCTCTGTCTATATCTCTCTATGTATAAATTTCAACATAGTGGATCAAAGGATCATAGATCCAGAGCCAGAAAAGAACTTAGTTTGACCCATTTTTATTTTTTCAGATAAAAAAAGCCCTAGAGAGGATCAGTGATTTTTTTCCAAGGCTATATAGAAAGGTGGAAGGGATAAGATTCAATCTAGAACTAGGAAGTGCAGAAATATGTAGTTCCAGACTAGCTCTCTAGAGGATCTCAGGACCAGCCTTGATCTCAGTGGAGGATCTAGCATTCTTTGAATTGAGCCAAAGTGCCCTCAAACTCACATGATTCTCTGCTACTCAGCTAGGGACTAATTTAGTTTTTAGAATCTAGTCCTTCACTGAAATATGATTCTTTGAAAAGCTGTCCTCTGGTTGGTTGACAACAAAATCTCAAACTCAAGAACTTTCAATTCAGGAGGTAGCGGTCAAGACAATAAATATCCTTTTCTCAGGACTGTTTGTTCTCTGACTTTTTTGGAGGGGAAGGAAATAGGAAGATAGGAAAGAAAATGGTAATGAATTTATATTTATTTAATCAAACACATATTTCTACTCACATATAATTTTAGCCATTAGTGCCACTGGAAGAAGAACAGAAAGAAATTCCTCCATCTAGCTTTGATTCAAACACATGGCAATAAGTCTCACAGGAGAAACTCTGAAAGAGGCAGCACCATTTTCAAAGCTTTCCTAAGCCAGGCTAGAATAAATTGCTTCTCTTGATTCAGTCTTCAATCATCTTCAGCAGTACCTGCCAAGTACAATGATGGGGACCAACAAAGTATTGCTGTATGATGGAAAAACCTAACAAAACAAAATAAAAATCCCCCTTGAAGGGGCCAAATACATATGGCAGTTCCATGAAAATTGTTCCAGTTGAACAAAGATAGCTCTTCTACAATTTTCTCACATGCACTAGGTTATCCTCTATTTCTCTGGTTATTCTTGTTTAAAAAGATATTATTTTCCATTATAATTAAGTTCTAGTCTTTCCAAATTAATTTGCCTTCATTTTTGAGTTGGTATTGAATGATACTGAAATTGTATTCACTGATACTCTGGTACAAGTTGCCCCATATTTTTATATACTAGAGGCACATTCTAGCCATATCTTCCTTATCAATTTTCTATTAATTATTGAAGTATTGGAACTTAAGAATTGTTGGTCACATGTTAGGATTTCCTTGAGATAAATAATGTCTAAGTATCTGAAAAAACAAATAAAATATCTTGTAAATTTTATTTTGCAACCAGGTAGACAAAGGCAAATTTAAAAAGCATAAAGAACAATTATCATGGATTCAAACAAAAATTAACCAATTGCTTTCCTACATGTTTTTAACAAACAATTAGTTTTAAAGGATGTGTAATTGCCAGGAATCATTATAAGGTTACTTTAAGTCTATCCAAATATCCTATACCTTCTATAATATACAATGATAACTTTTTCATAATAAAGATTTTGAGGTATAGTATAAACTCAAAGCATCTTGTGAATCTCGATAAAATCTTGAATAATTTGCTTTTTAAGAATAAATTTTCAATGATATCTTTTGTCTTTATATGTTATATATCTTTTTCCTATACCATAGTTCTATTCTCTACCTGATTATTTTCAAAAACACAATAAAATTGATTCAGACATTGAAAATGTAATATTTCACACCTTTATACTCCTACTATTTGTAGATGAGTGAGGGGAATTGTCTTCTTTTCTTTCTTCTGGGGGAAGCTGTTTTTTAAATAATTTTGAATTTTAATTTTGAATTGTTTTGTAGCTGTTAATTTTATTTGTATTGCTATTTTGTATATGTTGTTTTCCTACCTTTAATTTTTATCCCATTTATGTACATCTTGCCCTAGCTAGTTTTAGTATTAATGTATACTGTACTCTAATTCTTTGCAGATGGATAATCCACATACTATGAAAAAATGTTGATTCTGGGTTAACAAGAGTATTTAGTCATATTTTCACCATTATCATGGACAAAGACTTATTTTTAAAGTAAGATATCACAAATTATGCTTTAAAAAAAAGTTAGCCCCAAGTCAGCCTTATGCATTGTACAAAATTCTTACTGAAATAAACACATACAATTTTAGAATAAAAAAAAAAGATTTTAGTAATCAAGTCCTTTCAAGTTAAAATCCCTAATATTCATTTTTAAAGAATGATTTCATGTAAATGCTAAAGTGGAAAAGCTTGTGTCAATACTTTAAAATGTGTGAGCCTGACAGCTAATTAGATTTTTGCCCATCAAAGTTCAATGACAAAATAAGTTGGAGAATCAAAGCAATAGAACTGATAATCAGAAAGTTATAGAAATTACAGAAATGCCACAATATGTAATCCCATGCTGAAACTTATTTTGTAGTCTACTCACATAGAATGAGAATATTTCAGAGAGAATGAGCATAATGGATATGTGATCTCTCTCATATTTCTTCCCAAATTTAATTTGAAATTGTTCAGGTAAGGGAAAGATAAAGGCAAGGCTGATTTACTTTTTTAAACAAATAGTACTGAGGAATAAACATCAAGAATGATGTTCCCTCTTGGGAATATTATGGGGAAATTGAACATGTTGTTCTATATGGGTTAGATGTATTGATGTTTCATTATAAAAGCAAATTTATAGATAACTGGGATATGATCCATTAAAACCTGTGAGACCCTGTTCTCACATCAACCTCAATAATCAAAATGATATCTCTTAGCCTCACTTTATTCATTTGTGTAATTGGAATAATATCTTACATTTACTTTGCAAGCTAGTAGTGAAGATAAAATGGGAAAATATATACAAAATATTTCATAGAGCTTAAAGTCCTATAGTTATTTCAACTATTTGCTGTCATAAATATGTTGAGGATGTTTTAGGGAATTACCCCATCCTGACATTCACAAATCTTTGCGTATTTACATTGTTTTGTCAGAAAAAAAAAGAATTAAATTATGTGTTGACTTGTTTTTAAGTCAATTAGGTGCCTGACCTGATTAAGTAAAACGTTTGGTCATTGAGGTGAATCAAGGGCTCCATCAAGATAAAATCTTATAATTGCTTAAATAAGTACTCCATTAATTTTAAAGAATGGCCATGGACTTGCAAGTTTGTTTTTAGAAATGTAGCCTAAATCTACATGGAGTTGGAAGTTGGAAGATTAGAATCAGCATTATTAGTTTTGGAGGTTTAGCACTTTAGTTCAAATGTCACATCTGATATTTACTAAAAATTTGACAGACCAAATCACTATACCTCTTCATGTCTCCGTTTCTTTGTAAAATGGGGTAATAAAGCATGCACTATTTATGATTTTTGGTAATCATGAGGAAAGTATTTTTATACATTAAAGCATTGCATAAATATAAGGTATTCATGTGTTTATTTCAGTAAAAAGAAAGACAGAAAGAACACAAGATTTTTTTTCAATCAATAAATGAGGCAGAATATTTATTTTGTATTTAATATAAAGAACATAATATAATACTCTTATTTTTTTTGGAATTCAACAAATAATAATGTTCATGAAATAATTGAAATATGAAGACACATTAGATTACATTAGTTAAGCTCTCAGCTTTTAACACTTAGAAATTTAAACTCTTGAATCCTATCAGTTACATTACACCAAAATTCTTTATTTAAACAATATGGATAAGAGTTTTTCTTTAACATCCAAAGCATATTTGTCATTCATTTGTTCTGTAGCTAAATCAAACATTCTGATAAAATGCCCTAACTCAGTAGTCAATTTCTGATATTAAGATTCTCTGAACTTCTCTGGGAATAAGCCTTCAGTAGATTTATTCTTGAATCTTTCCAACATGATAGGACCTACTGGAGTTTGCATTTTGCTGACATAGAATTCAAAAATCAAGAATCATTTTTATAGCAAAATAAGAAATCAAAGTCAGAATTTAGTGGAGGATACTTCAATGAAATACTTATTAAAGAGAACAGGGAATGTATTTTCTGTTATTTTATTGCTACAGAGAACTTCTGGGTAAGGAAACTTCTCCAGATGTAGATTGGCATCTTCACTGCAACATATAGCAATCCTCAATCCCTTTTCCATTTAGTCTTCACCCATTAAATTGTGTTTTCTTTGAATATAGGTACTATTTTGCTTGCTCATAGTTGCAGGAATCACCCCCACCTTAGCTCAATGCCTAAACTCAATGCCCAATATGTAGTAAGTACCTAATGAATTATTTAGCTAGCTATAAATTATGATTCACTGGGAGTCAAGAACTTTGCCTAGTGTCATATAATAAGTTGATGTCAAAAGAAATATATTAATCCAAATACTTCCTTTTTCCCCCAACTGTCCTCTAGATCACATGTAATGCAACATAAATTAAACATGTGCAAGTCTTCTATACATATTTCCACAATTATCATGCTGCACAAGAAAAGTCATATCAGGTGGGGGGTGGAGCCAAAATGGTGGAGAGTAGACAGGTTTTTATCCGAGTTCTTCCTGGCATCACTCAGATCAATACCATATCAAGTCTCTAAACTGGTTTTAGAATAACAGAACCCACAAATATTTGAAGTGAACTTCCATTGAATAAATGGAAGTGAATCATTTAACGAGACATGAAGAAATCAAACAAAATTAAAAAAAAAAAAAAAGAAAGAAAAAAATAGAAGAAAATGTAAAATACCTTACTGGGAAAACAACTGATATGACAAAAAGATCCAGGAGAAACAATCTAAGAATTATTGGAGTACCCAAAAACCATTATGAAAAAAAGAGTCTAGACATCATTTTTCAGGAAATCATCAAGGAAAATTGCCCTGATGTCCTAGAACCAGAGGGTTATATAGCCACTGAAAGAATTCACCAACCACCTCTTTAAAGAGACACCAAAATGAAAACTCCAAGGAATATTGTAGCTAACTTTCAGAATTTTCAGATCAAGGAGAAAATATTGCAAGCAGTCAGAAGAAAACAATTCAAATATTGAGAAATCATAATCAGGATTAACCAGCAGCTTCCACTTTAAAGGATTGAAGAGCCTGAAATCTGATATTCCAAAAAGCAAAAGAACTTGGATTGCAGCCAAGAATCAACTATCCAATAAAATTAAGCATTATCTTTCAGGGGAAAAGATGGACATTCAATGAAACAGATGTATTTTATTTATTTCTGATGAAAAGACCAGAGCTGAACAGAAAATTTAATATTCAAATACAGAAATAAATAGAAGCATGAAAAGGTAAAAAGGAAAGAAAAAAACTTTCATTTAAAGTTAAAAACTATATGGGAAGATTACATATTGAACACTTGAAAACTGTATCTTTGTTATGGATATATTTAGTGCAGGTATAATTTGATTTTATTGTGATGATATAAAAAAGAAGTTAGAGATGAAGAGGGGATTGTACTGGAAGATGAGTAAAATGGATAAAAATAGGATAAATTACAGCCCAAGAAGAGGCAAAAAAGAACTATTACAATTGAGGGAAAGGAGAGACGGGGATGAGCATTGTGTGAATCTTATTCTTATCAAAGCTGGCTCAAAGAGAGAATAGCAGACATATTTAGCTTCACATGAAACTTTTCTCAACCTGTAGGGAAGTAAAAAGGGGAAAGGGGAAAGGAAAGGGAAAGTCAAATAGAAAGGAGAATAGAAGGAGAAGGAGAAAGGGAAAAGAAAGTGGAAGGGACTATAAAAAGAGAGGGCTGTTTCAGAGAGATGATGGTCGGAAGGAAAATACTGGGGAGGAAGGAAAGGGGGAAAGGAAAGAGAAACCTATAAATTGTGGAAAATAAGATGATGGGCAATACAGTGTTAGTAATTTTAACTATGAATGTGAATAGGCTGAACTTTCCCATAAAGTGGAAGTGGGTAGCAGACTGAACAAAAAGCCAGAATTTTACAATATGCTGTTCACAAGAAACACATTTAAAGCAGAATAATACATATAGAATAAAGATAAAAGGCTGAAGCAGAATCCATTATGCTTCAACTGAAGTTAAAAAAAAAAAAAAGTAGGAGTAGCAATCCTGATCTCAGATTGAGCAAAAAAAAAAAAAAAAAAAAAAAATCTAATTAAAAGAGATAAGGAAGGAAACTGCATCTTGCTAAATGGTACCATAGAAAATGAAGTAATATCAATACTAAGCATATATACATCAAGTGATATATCATCCAAATTCCTAGATAAGGCATTAAGAGAGTTAAAAGAAGAATTTATACAGCAAAACTATACTAGTGGGAGGTCTCAAACTTGCTCCCTAATAACTAAGTAAATCAGATTAAATAAGAAAGAAGTTGAGATAAATCGAATTTTAGAAAACTTAGGTATGATAGACCTTTGGAGAAAATTTAATGGAGACTGAAAATAATAGGCTTTTTATCTTGTTGTTAAATGTAACCTATGTAAAAATTAAATATGTATTAAGGCATAAAAACCACAAAATTAAATGAAGGAAGGCAGAAATAGTAAATGAATCATTTTCAGATCATGATGCAAAAAAATTACATATAATAATGGGCCTAGGGAAAATAGACAAAAAAGTAATTGGAAACTAAATGATCTAATCCTAAAAAATGATAGAGAGAAACAATAAGTCATAGACACAATCAATAATTTCATCCAAGAGAATGACAATAATGAGACAACATAAATTTTATGGAATGCCAAAGCAGTTCTTACGGGAAATTTGATAATTCTGGATGCTTAGTTGCATAAAATAGTGAAAGAGAAGATCAATGAATTGGACATGCAACTAAAAAAGCTAGAAAAAGAACAAGTTAAAAACTTCCAATTAATATCAAATGTGAAATTCTAAACATAAAAGGGTAATAAAATTGAAGGTTAAAAAAATGATTGAACTAATAAACAAAACTGAGTTGGTTTTATGAAAATCCAACAAACTAGATAAACCATAGTTAATTTGATTAGAAGAAGGAAAGAAGAAAATCAAATTGATAGTGTCAAAAATGAAAAGGGTGAATTTCTACCCATGAAGAGGAAATTAGAGCAATAATTAGAACCTATTTTGCCCAACCATATTTCAATAAGTCTGGTAATCTAAATGAAATAATGAATACTTAGAAAAATATATTTTGCCCAGATTAACAGAGGAGGAAATAAATTACTTAAAAAGTCCCATTTTAGACAAAAATAAATGGAACAAGGTATTAATCAACTACCTAAGTAAAAATCTCCAGGACCACATGAATTTACATATGAATTATGCTAAACTTTAAAAAAATCAATTAATTCCAATATTATGCAAATTATTTAGAAAAAAAGGAAAGAAATAATCCTACCAAATTCTTTTTATGAAACAAGCATGATGCAACAGATAGGGTCAAAGCAGTGAAATAAAATTATAGACCAATTTCCCTAATGAATATTGATGAAAAATCTTTTTTTGCTTTTTTATTCATTTATTTCATTTTTGCATTTTATTAAAGCTTTTTATTTTCAAAACATATGTATGGATGATTTTCAACAATCACCCCTGCAAAACTTGGTGTTCCAAATTTTTCCTTCCCTTCCTCCTCTCCCCTCTGCTAGATGGCAAGTAATCCAAAACAGGCTAAACATGTGCAATCCTTCTAAATATATTTCCACAATTATCATGCTGCAAAAGAAAAATCAGATCAAAAAAGGAAAAAATAAGAAAGAAAACAAAAAACAAGCAAACAACAACTGAAAGAGTGAAAATACTATGTTGTGATCAATACTCAGTTGCCACTTGCCACAATCCTATCTCTGGGTACAAATGGCTCTCTTCATCACAAGACCATTGGAAATGGCTTGAATCATCTCATTGTTGAAAAGGGCCATGTCTATCAGAACTGATCATCATATGATCTTGTTGATGCTGTGCTCAATGATGTCCTAATTCTGCTCACTTCAGTTAGTACCAATTCATGTAAGTCTCTCCAGGCCTCTCTGAAAACATCCTGCTGAGCATTTCTTATCGAAATAATAATATTCCATAACATTCATACACTACAACTTTTTTCAACTATTCTCCAACTGAAGGACATATACTCTGATGAAAAACTCATATAGAATATTAGCAAAGACATTACAAAAAGTTATCCCCAGGATAATACACCATGACTAAGTAGGATTTACAGCAGGAATTAAGGGCTGATTCACTGTTAGGAAAACTATTATCATAATTGTCTACATCAGTAACCAAACTAGCAAAAACCATATGATTATCTCAACAGATGCAGAAAAAGCAGTGCACAAAATCTAACACCCATTCCTATTAAAAAAAAAAAAAACACAAGAGAATATAGGAATAAATGGAGTTTTCCTTAAAATGATCAATAATATCTATTCAAAACCATCAGCAAGCATCATATGTAATGGGGATAAATTAGAACCATTCCAAATAAGACCAGGGGTGAAACAAGGTTTTGCATGATCACTGCTCCCATTCAACATTGTATTAAAAATGTTAGATTTAGCAATAAGAGAAGAAAAGGAAATTAAAGGAATTAGAGCAGGTAATGAGGAAACCAAATTATCACTCTTTGCAGATGACATGATGATATAATTAGAGAATCCTAGATAATCAACTAAAAAGCTACTAGAAACAATTCACAACTTTGGCAAAGTTGCAGGATACAAAATAAATCCCCATAAATCATCAGCATTTTAATGTTACCAATAAATTCCAGCTGCTAGAAATACAAAGGGAAATTCCATTAAAATAAATGTAGATTATATAAAATATTTGGGAGTCTACCTGCCAAGATAAACTCTATGAACTATATGAACTCAATTACTGAACACTTTCCACACAAATAAAGTCAGATCTAATCAACTGGAAAAATATCAACTGCTCATGGGTACACTAATATGATAAAAATGAAAATACTACATAAATTAATCTAATTATTCAGTGCCATACCAATCAAACTTCCAAGAAATTACTTTACAATGCTAGAAGTAATAACAAAGTTCTTCTGGAAGAACAAAAAGTCAAGAATTTCATGAGAATCAGTGAAAAATGTAAATGAATGTACCATAGCTGTACCAGACCTAAAACTATATTATAAAGCAGCAGTTATCAAAATCACTTGGTATTGGCCAAGAAATAGAGTAGTTGATCAATGAAATAGGTTAGATTCGCAAGACACAACAGTTAATGACTATAGTAATCTAGTGTTTGATAAACCCAAAGACCCCAGATTCAGGGGTAAGAACTTACTATTTGAAAAAAATGTTGGAAAAATTGGAAATTAGTGTGACAGAACTGACCGATGGCAAACACCTAATACCAAGATAAGGTCAAATGAGTTCATGATTTGGACATAAAGAGTGATATTATAAGCAAATAAGAAGAACAAAGGATAGGCCAACTCTCAGATCTGTGGAAGGAAGGAATTTGTGGCCAAAGAAGAATATAGAGTACATTATAGAATGGAAAATGGATAATTTTAATTCTATTAAGTTGAGAAGTTTTTTTTGTTTTTTTTTAATAAACAGAACCAAAGCAGACAAGATGAGAAGGGAAGCAATAAGCTGGGGAAATTTTTTACATTCAAAAATTAAGGAAAAGATCTCATTTCTAAAATATATAAAGTATTGACTCAAATTTATAAAAATTCAAGCCATTCTCCAATTGATAAATGGTCAAAAGATATGAACAGATAATTTTCAGATGAAGAAATTGAAACCATTTCTAATCATGTGAAAATGTTCTTTAAATCACTATTAATTAGAGAAATGCAAATTAAGATAACTCTAAGGTACTACTACACACCTCTCAGATTGGTTAAGATGACAGGAAAAGATTATGATCAGTGTTGGAAAAGTTGGAAACTAATACATAATTGGTGGAATTGTGAACTGATTCAACCATAGTAGAGTTCCAATATGGAACTCTACCCAAAGGGCTAACAAACTGTGCATACCCTTTGATCCAGCAGTATCTCTACTGGGTCTGTAACCCAAAGAGATCATAAAAGAGGGAAAGGGACTCACATGTGCAATGTTTAAAAAGGCTCTTTTCAACAATGCAGGCCAGTTCCAATGATCTTGTGATAAAGAGAGCCATCTACACCCAGAGAGATGACAGTGGGGACATAGCATTTTCACTCTTTTGATTGCTGTTTGCTTGCATTGTTTTCTTTCTCATTTTTTTCCCTTTTTGATCTGATTTTTAATGTGCAGCATGATAATTATGTAAATGTATATAGAAGAATCAAATGTGTTTAATATATATTGAATTACTTGCCATCTAGGGGAGGAGTGGGAAGAAGAGAGGAAAAAATTTGGAACACAAGGATTTGTAGGGTAAGTGTTGAAAATTATCTCTGCACATGTATTCATTAAAATTAAATTATTGTACTCTATTTGTATTTCTTTGATCAATAATGATTTAGAACATTTTTATGTGACTAGAAATGGTTTTAATTTCTTCATTTGAAAATCATCTGTTTATATTCTTGAACCATTTACCAATTAGAGATTGGCTTCTGTTCTTTTAAATTTGGGTCAATTCTCCATATATTTAGAAATGAGGCCTTTTCGGAATCCTTGGGTGTAAATTTCCCCCAGTTTTCTGCTTCTTTTCTAATCTTGTCTGCTTTGTTTTTGTTTATACAAAAACTTTTAAACTTAATATAATCAAAATTATCCATTTTACATTTCATAATGTACTCTAGTCCTTCTTTCACCACAAATCTCTTCCTTTTCCACAGATCTGCATGGTATACCACCCTTCATGAACCTATTTCAACCTTATCTTAGTATAAGGTGTTAGGTGGTGGTCAATACTTAGTTTCTGCCATACTAGTTTCCAATTTTCCCAGCAGTTTTTGTCAAATAGTGAGTTCTTATCCCAGAAGCTGGGGTCTTTGGGTTTATCAAACACTAGATTACTAGTCACTGATTATTGTGTCTTGTGATCCTAACCTATTCCTCTGATCAACTACTCTATTTCTTTGACAATACCAAGTGGTTTTGATGACCACTGCTTGATAATATAGTTTTAGATCTAGTATAGCTAGGCCCACCTTCATTTGCATTTTTCATTAATTCCCTTGAAATTCTTGACCTTTTGTTCTTCCAGATGAACTTTGTTACTTTTTCTAGCTGTGTTAAATGATTTCTTGGAAGTATGGTATGGCATTGAATTAATAAATTAATTTAGGTAATATTGTCATTTTTATTATATTAGTTCAGCCCACCCTTGAGTACTTGATATTCTTCCAATTAATTAGATCTGATTTTATTTGTGTAGCAAGTATTTTATAATTCATATAGTTCATACAGTTTATCTTGGCAGGTATACTTCCACATATTTTGTATGATCTACAATTATTTTAAATGGAATTTCTCTTTGTATCTCTTGTTGCTGAACTTTGTTGCTAACATATAGATAAGCTGATTTTTATGTGGATTTATTTTATATCCTGAAGCTTTTCTAAAGTTGTGAATTATTTCTAATGGTATTTTTTTAGTTCATTCTCTATGATTCTCTTCTTTTATCATCATCTCATCTTCAAAGAGTGACAATTTGGTTTACTCATTACCTACTCTAATTCCTTTAATTTCTTTTTCTTCTCTTATTGCTAAAGCTAAGATTACTAATACAATATTGGAAGTAATTGAGTGATAGTGGTCAAACTTGTTTCACCCTTGATCTTTTGGGGAATATCTCTAATTTATACCTATTATATATGATACTTGTGGTTGGTTTTAAATAGATGCTATTGATCATTCTAAGGAAAACTCAATTTATTCCAATGCTCTCTAGTGTTTTTACTAGAAATGATTGTTATAGTTTGTTAAATGCTTTTTCTGTATTGAGATAATCATGATTTATGTTAGTTTGGCTATTAATATAGTCAATTCTGTGAATAGTTTTCCTTATATTGAACCAGCCTGCATTCCTCATATAAATCCTCATTGGTCTTTGTGTATTATCTATATTCTTTAATATGTACCATCTTTCCTTTGTCAAGCTAGTTCATAAAGCCAAACTAGATGAATCTTCCTAAAATACAACTCTGATGATGTCACTCTCTATTCCTTCCTTAAATAATGACTACCCATTGATTTCTTAATTAAGCAAAAAGATTTTAGTAAGTATTCAGGCACTGTAGTGTCTGGATCCAAAAAAAAACATTTCTAATCTTATAGTGTCCTTCTCCAGACATATTGAATTACTGAATGTGTTCCTGATCTTATTCTTCCCTTTCCTACTTCCATGTCTTTATTCACACTTCCCACTATACTTGGAATGCATTTCCCTTTCTCTCTTTTTCTTCCCTTCTTCCCTTTTCCATTATTTATCTTTTTAAATGTTTTCCTTTACACAAGGTCTAGATAAGATGTCATGTCTTTGAAGAAGTTTTTCCTGATTTTGACTGTTGAAAATAACAGTTACCTTCTCATAGTTCTCTGTAAACATCATATAGTAGTCTGTATTGTTTTTCTTTTTTGTTTTCCTCTTTGAAATTTTTTTTCCTCTAGTAGCTTTGAAGTTTCTTGAAATGTTTTAAACATTGTTTCACTTTTTTCTTAGTAGCTATCATTTTATCTTAGATATAGTGTTGTTTCGATAAATATTTAATAAATATGAGATACACTTAATCTTACATAACTCTAATATGAATAGTTGAAAATTTATTTTTTCCATTAACATTACTCTCTCTGTATGTATATACATACATATTTATAACATACATTCATGGATATACACATGTTGATATAGATATATCTTTAAATGAGGCTATCAAGTGTTTCCTTTTGCAATTCTGAACCTTATTTTAATAATATATCCCACAATGTCTCCAAATATGTAATTAGAAGGGTGATGAATGAGATATGAGAGATAATTAAACTCTCAAATAGAATATTTTAATTTATTTTCATTTAGAAGCAAAAATTTGTCACCAAATAGAGGAATGGGATATTTATCTATTTATCTTCATATGTATATATATATATATATATATATATATATATGTGATGTATGTGTATATATGTAATTATACAATGAAAAATTGTTATACATGTGTATTGAGTCCCATAGGATTTTTAAACTTCATTACTGGGGAGTAAAAAGAGCAAGATCTAGATAGAGGTCTTAATAATATCATTCAAGGAAATTTGGATAAGTTAAAATTTAGTGTGATCCAGAAAGATACAAAAGAGGGCAGTTATCTCAGAAAGACTTGAACTTAGAGAATCACTAAACATGGAGCATTGGAAATATTTGCGGAGAAGGTATAAAGAATCCCCCAAATTAAATGTCTCAATAAATCACTGACATAAAGCAACCAACTTTCTATAACTTTACTTTTTTACAAATTTTTCCTAGCACCTAACAGTGTTATGTATACATAATAAACATTTTATAAAGCTTTATTATTTAAAAAAATACCACATACAAAAATGTTTGTAACAATCTTTTTGTACTGGCAAGGAAGTGGAAGTTGAGTGAATGCTCATTATTTAGGGAATGGCTGAATATGTTATGATATAGGAATATAAAGGAATATTATTATTCTATAAGAAATGATCAGCAGTCTGATTTCAGACAGGCCTGGAGACTTATATGAATTGATGCCAAGTGAAGAGAATAGAACCAGGAAAAAAATATACACAGCAACAACGAGATTATGTTGATGATCAGCTTTGGTGGACTTGGCTTCTTTCAATAATGAGGTCACTCAGGTCAATTTCAATAGACATGATGGATAGAGCCATCTTCACCCAGAGAGTGGGTACTGAATATGGATCACAACATAGTATTTTCAATTTTTTTCTTATTGTTGTTTGCTTGCTTGTTTTTTTTTTCTTTCTCATTTTTCCCTTTTGACCTAATTTTTCTTGTGTAGCATGATAAATGTGAATATATGTTTAGAAGAAAAAATAAATATTTTTTATTAAAATAAAATTATTGAAATGAAGGAATCAAGGAATTTAAATTTAAGTTGTAATATTTTTACATGCAATGTTGTGTGGGAAATACTTTCCTTTAGTCTAATTAAAAGTGTATCTAAATATATATTTTATATTTAACATTATTTTTCTCCTTCTCTTCCCACCTGACCACATTTTAACAAAGTGGTTTAGGTTTGCTGATAGAAGCAATCAGAGAGTTCTTGTGGTATGTGGTTCTATTAGTCATATTTGGAATAAGTTGAGAGTAAAAGGTTTTGCTTTGGTGTATAGGACTTATTCATCTGATGGGAATGAGCTCTTCTATTGAATCAGGGAGTGAATGCATTTGAAGAGGTAATTTATTAAATGGTACTCTAATGGGCTGGGTAAAGAAATTCCCTTAACAAGATAAGTAGTTTATCCAACATAGTTCACCCTGGGATTAGATCTAGTAATAATGATATTGTATATTTATGATGTGGCTTGCTTCCAGGAAGTTCAAAGTACTCTATTGATTTATCTCCTTAATCTTTATAATTTTGAACTGAAAAAATATTATATAATCTGGATAGAGTTTAAAAATTAGAATCCAAGGTTTCTGGTTTATATCAGCGGGTTTTTTGGATATGCCCATCCCACACCCTAATAACTTTCCTCCCCTAGCTCTATTCTCCAAATTTTTATATCTGTCAAGTCCCATTTTTATCATGAACTCATTCCTTTCTTAAAACTCATTTTAAGGCACTCATCACCTGTAGTATTATCATAGTTTCCTAACCAGTGTACTTGCCTCTAATCTTTCTCCTCAGTAATTTATCCTTCATAAAACTTCAAAAATAATCTTACTAATATGTACCTGCCATTTCAATTCTTTCTTTTTTAAGTAATAGCTTTTTATTTTCAAAATACATGCAAGTATAGTATTCAACATTCACCCTTGCAAAACCTTGTGCGCTATTTTTTTTCTCCTTTCATTTCCTCCACTCTCTCTCCTAGACGACAAGTAATCCAATATAAGTTAAACATGTTCACTTCTTCTAAACATCTTTCCACATTTATCATGCTACACAAGAAAAATCAGATCAAAAAGGGAAAAAAATGAGAAAGAAAAAAAAGCAAGCAAATAACAACAAAAAGATTAAAATACTGCTTTGTGATCTGCATTCAGTTCCCACAGTCCTCTCTCTACATGCAGATGGCTCTCTCTATCACAAGTTTATTGCAATTGTCCTGATTCATCTCATTGTTGAAGAGAGCCAACTCCATCAAATAACTTCCTTCTATCACAACTCATACATTTTCAGTATCTTTCAAATTATTATTGGTTGCAGGAGAACACCATATGACTTACTTGGGACAAGCAGTAGTTGTGATATCTTCACATTTTGTGACAGATATAGTCCTGTATTTGTACATACTAACTTGACCCAAACATCTTTTTTTGCTGCTTCTCTCACAATCAGGTTATTTCTTTGCCAGTTTCATTCTGGGTTTGAAGCCATACACATGTTTTATTATTCCCTTTTTGTGTGTTTTCAATTCTGTGATTTTAAGGGCAAATATTACATGAAGAAAATCTTGAAAAAATTACCTACGAATAGCACTTCAATGAATGTTAGAAATATTTTAATGGTTATGGGGATGGGGAAGTCAAGTATTTAAAGGATCACTCAGGTCCATAATGAAACAAGATTAGTCTCTTTGAAGGTCAAAGAAGAATGAAAATAAAATTCAATGTCAAGAACTGACAAATTATTAATGCAAAGCACCACAATTAATTTTCAAGAAGGCAAGCAACACCTCTAAGGGGAACTGGTAGTCGAAGGGATTTTTAATGATAACTCTAAAGTAGGAAATAGACTTCTTGAAGTTGGAAGAACAGAGAGAAGAGCAGCTTGAAAATGGTACGTCATTTAATTTAAAAAAAAAAGACAAACACAAACTTATGGAAAACTTAATTCAAAGATTAGACTACTAAAGACTGGGGGAAAGGCAATTTTTACTGATAAAACTTATTTTACTTTCTTTTAGGGCTCTAAAAAATATTATTACAAATCCAGTTGAGACTTTAAGATTTAAGTGACTATCAAAATCTAATTCAATAATAACAAAACTAGTAAACAAAAACTTGAGAATTTCTTTACTGCCTATGGCCTGGGAAGTTCTGATTGGGGGAATAGTGAATATATTAGGAAGTGGAAATGTTCTAAAATTAACAATGTTCCCAAAATGATAAAAAAAAAAAAATACCGCAAAAAAATCACCATTTTGCCATGCCATATACTACGAAGGTAAAAAAATTTGTTTGAGATGTGAATATATATATGTGTGTGTGTGTGTATATATATATATATATATATATAAAATATATGTATACATACACACCTATGTATATATTAATATATCTGTATTTGTGTTTATATATATTTATACTTATGTATTTATATATATAATTTGATTACTTGGGAATTTGCTTGATTTAATACATATTGAAAATCTGTATGCTACAATATAGGCTAGATAGAAAACTTAACTGTCAAAGATAATCAGGGAAAGGAATATGGTTACGAGATGAAAAATTAATATGTGAAAAAATCTTGATGGCAAATTTTACAGAATAGGTGACTACATCAAGAAAAGACTTATGATATATTAAAAACTTTCTAACTATGTAAATGCCATAAGTTTTATTGTATAAATAATTAAATTATTTTATTTAGTCCCAGCAAATAAAAGGTGGTATTAAGATATAATGTTGAAAATTAGTTGATAATTTGTACTCTCACTGTTTGTTCTTTGCTTTCATTTTTGTTTTTCTTCCCATTTTTACCTTCTTTCTAAATCTGATTTTTCTTGTGCAACAAGATAACTGTAGGAATATATGTATATATATATATATATACACACACACACACACATACATATTGTATTTAACATATACTTTAACATGTGTAACATGTATGGGACAGGCTGCCAGCTAGGGAAGGGGAGTGGAGGGAAGGAGAGGAAAAGTTGGAATAAAAGTCAATGTTGATTTTTTAAAAATAAATAAAATAATAATAATAATAAAAAAGAAAACTAGTCAATAAATGTTGACTTTGTGACCCTGGGCAAATCACTTAATTTCTCAGTGTTGCAATCTATTCTTTAATATTCTAAATTTCTTATATTTACATATATTTTGAAAATAAAAAGTTAGTATTTTTTTAAATGACACTGAATTTCAAAGAGAAGGTGTCAACCTACTTTTAGAGGAAGCTGTCTTACCTGGAAATTTACTATACCAAAGAAATCATAGGTCTATTTGTTATTCTTATCCCTTTCCCTACTTTGTCCCAATTTGTTACTATCCTAAAAATTTGAAGCCTCAACAATGTGAATATAATTTTCAGAGACTAAGGATGAATTTTATGTCTTAATAGATTTTATTGGTTTTTATGGTAAAAATAATCATCTCACAGACAGCTGGTAATAAATCATTATGTATATAACAACATTGATCCTTCTGTCTTAGGAAGAACTGCTGATTGTTGTCTGTGGTGTTCTTTTTCTTTAAAATAAGAGTTCTCTCTGAGAGAAAGCAGGTTTCTCTGAGAGGTTTTCTGGAGGCAGCCTTAGCCTCAGCTGAAATAAATAATTACTCCAAAATTGCAGCCAGCTGATAAAAGATCTGAACTTTTATTGTGTCCTTCAATATAGCCCGGTTAGCTCAGGCCTATCTCTCTGCTTGTTTCTAAGAGCTCCTCCCGAATGTCTCCAAATCCAAAGGTTTGTCCTTCCGACTCCAGCCAGCACCAAGGTAGAAGATACGATGAATCTCTCTTGCCTCGAAGATAGGGCTTGTAGGCTTTCTTGCAGAGTGCTCCTCTCAGACTCCTGGGAATGCTCCCAAGTAACTCTCTTCCCAGCTCTAAGAGCTTCTTGTATATATATATATATATATATATATATATATATATATATATATAAAATCTTCCAAAGGTTAACTCCGCCTTCTGGAGGGAGAGGGATTCTGGGTTATCTCCCAGAGTGCTCTCTGGCCCTAAGGGAGGTGTGAATTCGGATATCTCCTACTAAGCCTGAAATCTCCCCAACGAGTGAACTCCATTTAGTACTTAGATACTTATGAGCTCTCTAAAGGTGTGAACACAAGCATTGTTTCCATCAGTTGTACTTAGTACCTTGTTTCACGTTCTGGCCCAAAATATCTCCTTCTAAGATCAAATCAATCATATTGAACCATGCCAAATTAGATAATTATTGTCTCTATCAACTCCAATGGCTTAACACTTTGTTAAGATTCCAACAGTTGTCCAGTGTTATCAGAGTAGCTAGATTTTTGCAGTGAATAGAATGCTAGTCATAGAATCAAAAAACTTGAATTCAAATTCAGCCTCAGAAATTTACAGGCTCTGTGACCTTTGCCTGCCTCAGTTTCCTCATCTATAAAATGGGAATAATAATAATAGCACCTACTTCAAGTATGTTATAATGATCAAATTATTATAACACAATTGCCAGTGTTTGGCACATGTTAATTATCACAGAAATGTTTGTATTGCTATTATTGTTGTTATAATAATAATTATTATTATCTTTGAGAATACAATATTTCCTCCATGCTAAGGTGAGAAACTAGTGTAGGATTATTGTTTGGGATTTTATGAATATTAAATACTCAAGGGTCCTAGTTGAGATCTAGAATCACTCAATAGAGATTGGGGGTAATCTATCTAGAAAAGACACAAATGAGTAGATGAAGACTGTGTATGATCTAGATATTCATCTGTATATTTATCATGAAGCAACACTAATAAATACAAAAAAAATGAGTTTAGTCTAAAATTTAAAAAGGAGGAGTAACTTCTGAAATGCTTTTGTAAAATTCCTTTAATTCTTTTTAACATTTTCAAAAGTAATTCTTATACATAGAGGGTGAATTTAGAACTTTAAATTCAGTTAATCATATTTAGGCCAAAGCAGAAAAAGATATTTGAAGGAAATGATAAGATATAAAATGATTTTTCCTTTAATCCAAGCTCTCTAGATCTACTGAGATGAGTAAGTAGAGCTGCATGGAACCTGTCACTATCCTCACTGATGTGATCTTTTCCTATCTCTTCCACTTTGCATTAATAATATTTATAGTGCATATCTAACCAGATTAACTCTTTATCTAAGATTTAACTAAACTTTATAGAAGATTTTATATAACTTTATATAAGATTTAGAATATTAATGAGTGAAAGTTATAGTAGAGGCAAAGATAACCCTCAGCTGCTTTTCTCTCCTTCCATATCCCAAATTTTAGATTGCTAACTACCACTAAAAGACAACAGCTTCTAAATACAAGTTTGAGTCCATGTAATATCAGGGTAGTCTTTCTTTGAATCTGTAGTCTATTAGTTCAGGCATTCAAACAAAGTAGATTCCTGATGGATGATAAGTATTTTAGATTCCAGCCCAGTTATTCAATAGATGTTTTCCAAGGTCATTTAGGTAGTGTATTTTCACCTATCATTTCAGATGCTAAATTTTTAAAAACTTTTTAGAGAGTAGTAAGTTTAGCAACTCAATTGCTGTCCTTTTCCCTTTTTTTCTTACATATATATTAATAACACTAGGTCACACTAATGTATGCATTTACACACATCTTGGCAAACATATATACATTACTGATGACTTCATGTCTTTTCAACATAGTCATTTCATACCAAGGCCTCCAGAACCCACCCTTATCTCAAAATGGTTCTTCCTATTCACAATTTCTTATTATAAATAATATTCCATAATATTAACATACCATTTTTCATTTTATCAATAATGGAAATTCTTTTCATTTCCAATTCTTTGCTACCCCAGTCAGTGCTACTCTAGTCAGTATATTTTGCCATATTTTGGACCTTTGTTTCTGTTTTCTTTCTTTTTAAACTTTCTTGGAGTATATTCTCAGAAATGGGATCACTAACTCAAAGGAAATGAAGCAAAATGACAGGTTAGTCATTTCTTCTTAGTTCCAAGTTAAATTTGAGTGCAGTAGGTTTATTTTGTAACTATATCAAAATCAATAATTGTACATCTATTTTAACATTAACTTTTCTTAATTTTTGTACTGCTTATTTGCATGGCATTAGGTGAAATCTCAGAATTGTTTTAATTGGCATTTTTCATACTATTCTGGATTTGTAATACCTTTCCAAGTAGACATTTATTATTTGCAAGTATTCTTTAGGAAGTTTGCTTTTTTTTAATCACCTATCTATTTGGTACTATTTCTTAGTTTTAGATATTTGTATCAATTACATATATAATTCAGACATCATCATACTGTTTTGGAGATTATGATGCATTAGTTTTCCCACTCAACTGCTACTCTTCTAAATTTGTCTTTCTCAATTTAAAGACATTTAATTTTGTACAGTCAAAATTGTCTATTTCATCTGAATCTCCTCTATCCCTTATTTTATAAATAATTTGCCTTCAACAATAGTTGTAAAAGATGCCAGATTTCATTACATCCATATTTCTTTATGAATGTTTTGTATTCATTTGAGTTTGTATAAAATGATGTGAACCTTGTTTTGTGAATATTTTCTAAATTTCTCCTCAATTCTCAAAAATAGCGTCCTTCATCTTTGTGTTTTATGTTTGGGGGTTTCTCAATCACTGGGCTAATGACTTACATTTCTTGCTTAAATAATCTGTTCTAATAATCTATTTTTCTATCTTAACCACTACTAAATAAAAATTTTACATATATACATTTATATAAAGTAAAATAAACATTTTGTTAACAATAATTATTACTATAATAGTTATAAGAAATCTAACACAAATATAAAAGGCAAATAGTGAATTCCCAAACACTCTTGGTCATGCCCACCCAGCACCAGAACTTAGGCAGCACTGACCAGTGCAGCCACTGTCACTTGTAGAGGACAATCTCCCCTTTGCCCTAAAATATAGACTTCAACTTTTTAAAAAAATGAGCTAAAAAGCAAAAAGAACTCAGACCATAGACAATTTTTATGGTGAAAGAGAAGAACAGATTCCAATTATAAAGGTCACTAAAAGCAGATTGTCTCTAGATGAATCCCCAAAGGGTAATATAAATTGGTCCCCATCTCACAAGATTTTCATGGAAAAAAATTAAAAAGTATCTTAAAAGAGAGTTAGAAGAAAAATGGGGAAAGGAAATGAGAACTTTGCAAGAGGGTTTGGAAAAGGAAATCACAATTATCTGAAGAAAACTCCTTACAAAACAGTTTTAATGAAATGGAAAAAAGCATATATCTCCTTACAAAATAGATTTGACTATTGGAAAATGGAAATGGGAAAAGAAAATAGCTCCCTGAAAAACAGAATTTGTGAAATGGAAAAAAAATCCATAGAGAAAAACAACTTATTTAAAATTCAATTGGCCAAATACAAAAAGGAACTATAAAAAGTAAATAAAGAAAATAATTCACTAAAAGTCAGAACTGGACAAATGGAAATGAATGACTCAATGAGACATCAGGGCTCAGTAAGGCAAAACCAAAAAAAAAAAAAAAAAAAAGAAAAAAGAAAGAAAGAAAAAAAAGAAAAAGAAAATATGTAAGAAAATATAAAATACCTACTTGGGAAAACAACTGACATGGAAAATAAATCTAGGAGAGACAATTTAAGAATTATTGGACTTCTGGAAAACCATGATGAAAAAAAGTGCTTAGAATCGTTAAAGAAAACGGCCCTGATGTCCTACAATCAAAAGATAAAATAGCTATTGAAAGAATTTACCAATCACCTCCTGAAAGAGATCTCAAAATAAAAACTCTAAGGAATACCATGGCTAAATTTCAGAACTATAGGACCAAGTAAACATATTAAAAACAACCAGAAAGAAACAATTCAAATACTGAAAAGCCACAAAAAGGATAACCCAGATCCTAGCACCTTTCATTTTAAAGGAACAAAGGTCCTGGAATCTGATATCCCAAAAGGCAAAGGAACTTGTAATGCAGCCAAGAATAAACTTCTGATAAACTGAGCATTTTCTTTCAGGGAAGAAGATGAACATTCAAAGAAACAAGTGAAATTCATTTATTTCTGATGAAAAGACCAGAGGTGGACAAAAATTTGACCTCCAAATATAGAACTCAAGAGAAGCAATAAAAGGTAAAAAGAAAAGAATTCTAGAGAACTATATCTCTGTCATGACTATACATAGAGAGTGCAGGTATAATTTGATTTTACTGTTATAATATAAAAAATATCTAGAAGTGGAAAGGGGGTTGTACTGGGAAAAAAGGTGAAAGTAGAGGTAAAATGAGGGAAATTACATCTCATGAAGAGGCAAAAAACCTATTATAATTGAGGAAAAGAAGGAGGGATATAAACATGGTATGAATCTTACTGTCACCAGAATTGGTTCAAAGGGAGAATATTAGATATATTTGGTTTCTCAGAGAAATTTATCTCAGCTTATAAAGAAGTTGGAGGGGAAAAAGAAAAGGAAAGGAGTGGCTAACAGAAGGGAAAAGAGAAACAGTAGGGGAAAGCTATAAGAAAGGGGGTGCTATAAAGGGGTAGGGCTACTTGAGGCAAGTGGTGGTCAGAATCAAAATACTGGAGATGAAGGAAAGAGGGAAAGGAAAGAGAAAAGGCTAATTTGGTGGAAATAAGATAACAGGAAATACAGAACTACTCATTTTAACTATGAATATTAATGGGGTAAACTCTCCCATAAAATGGAAGAGGATAGCAGATTGGATTAAAAGCTAGACTCCTACAATATGTTGTTTACAAGAAACACATCTAATGCAGAGTGATACATACAGAGTAAAGGGAAAAAAATCTAGAACAGAATCTATTATGTTTCAGTTGAAGTTAAAAAAAAAATCAGGGGTAGGCATTCTGATCTCAGATCAAGAAAAAGCAAAAATAGATATAATTCAAAAAGATAAGGAAAGAAATTATATCTTGCTATAGGGTAGATAATGAAGATAATGAATCAATACAAAACACATATGCACTAAGAGGTATAGCATTTACATACCTAAAGGAGAAGTTAAAAGAGCTGCAAAAAGAAATAGACAGCAAAACTTTAATAGTAGATCTCAAACTTGCTCTCTCAGAACTGGAAAAACAGAACCACAAAATAAACAAGAAATAAGTTAAGGAGGTAAATAGAATATTAGAAAAGTTAAGTATGATATATCTTTGGAGAAAATTGAATGGAGAAAGAAAGGAGTACACTTTTTTCTCAACAGTTCATGGAACCTATGCAAAAGTTGACCACATATCAGGGCATAAAGACATCAAAATCAAATGTAGAACAGCAGAAATAGTAAAAGAATTTTTTTCATTCTACAATTCAATAAAAAGCCAGGGGAAAATAGACCAAAAATTTACTAGAAACTAATTAATCTAATCCTAAAGAATGAATGGGTGAAACAGCAAATCATGGACACAATCAATAATATCATCTGAGAGAATGACAATAATGAGACAACATACCAAAATACCAAAATAGACAAAGTGGTTATTAGGGAAAGATTTTTTTTTTAATCTCTAGATGCTTACTTCCATAAAATAGAGAAAGAGAAAATCAATGAACTGGGCTTGCAACTAAAAAAGCTAGAAAGAGAACAAATTAAAAAAAAAACTATTAAATACCAAACTTGAAATTCTAATAAAAGTGAGATTAATAATATTAAAAGTAAAAAAAAAAACTATTGAATTAATAAATAAAACTAAATCCTGATTTTATGAAAAAAGTGACAAAAGAGATAAACCTTTAGTTAATTTGTTTAGAAAAAGGAAATGGGAAAATCAAATTGTTAATCTCAAAAATGAAAAAAGAACTTTCTAATCAATGAAGTGGAAATTAGAGTGATAATTAGGAATTATTTTTCCCAACTTTTTTCAAATAAATTTGATAACCTAAGTGAAGTGGAGGAATACCTACAAAAGTATAGATTGCCCAGATTAACACAAGAGGAAATAAATTACTTAAATAGTCCCATTTTTGAAGAAGAAATAGAACAAGCTATTACTCAACTCCCTAAGAAAAAATCTCCAGGACCAGATGTGAATTCTACCAAACATTTAAAGAAAAATTAACTCCAATACTATACAATAGTATACTGAACAGTTTATACAAACTGTTTGACAAACTAGGGAAAGCAGAAGTCCTACCAAATTCCTTTTAAGACAGAGACATGGCATTGATACCTAAACCAGGTAGGAGGAAACAGAGAAAGAAAATTATAGACCAATTTCCAAAATGAATATTGATGCAAAAATTTTAAATGAAATATTAGCAAAGAGATTACACAAAGTAATCCCCAGGATAATAAATTATGACCAACTAGGATTTATACCAGGAATGCACAGCTGGCTCAATATTAGGAAAATTATTAGCATAATAGACTATATCAATAGCCAAACTAAGAAAACTCATATGACTATCTCAATACATTCAGAACAAGCATTTGATAAAATTCAACACCCATTCCTATGAAAACACTAGAGAATACAGGAATAAATGGACTTTTCCTTAAGTCAATAACATCTATTTAAAACCATCAACAAGCTTCATTTGTAATAGTAATAAATTAGAACCATTCCCAATAAGATCAAGGTTGCCCATAATCACCATTATTATTCAATGTTGTATTATAAATGTTAACTTTGGCAATAAGAGAAAAAAAAAGAGATTAAAGGAATTAGAGTAGGTAATAAGGAAACCAAATTATCACTCTTTACATATAATATGATGGTATACATAGAGAACACTAAAGAATCAATGAAAAAAAATATTAGAAGCAATCCACAACTTTAGCAAAGTTGCAGGATAAAAAAATAAATCCACATAAATCATTAGCATTTTTATATATCACCAACAAAGTCCAGTAGCAAGAGATATAAAGAGAAATCCTATTTAAAATAACTGTTAATAGTATAATGTATTTGAGAATCTATATACCAAGGGAAAGTCAGGAATATATGAACACAACTACAAAACACTTTCCACATAAATAAAGTCAAATCTGGAAAAATATCAAGTGTTCTTGTATAGGTGTAGCGGATATAATAAAAATGACAATACTGCCTAAATTAATCTACTTATTTAATTTTATACCAATCAAATTATTTTATAGATCTAGAAAAAATAACAAAATTCATCTGAAAGAACAAAATGTTAAGAATTTCAAGGGAATTAATTTAAAAAATGCAAATGAAAGTAGCCTAGCTGTACCAGATCTAAAATTATATTATGAAGCAGCAGTCATCAAAACCATTTGGTACTGGCTAAGAAACAGAGGAATCAATTAATGACATAGGTTAGATTCACATTTGAACTATTGACTATTAAAATAGTCAATGACTATAATAATCTGGTGTTTGACAAAGCCAAAGGCCCCAACTCTTGGGATAGGAATTCATTATTTGACAAAAACTTCTGGGAAAATTGGAAACTAGTATGGCAGAAACTAGGTATTGACCCATACCTGATACTGTATATCAAAATAAGATTGAAATGGGTTCATTATCTACACATAACGAATGATATTATAAACAAATTAGAAGAACATAGAACAATTTATCTCTCAGATCTGTAGAGGAGGAAGGACCTTGTGACCAAAGAACTGAAGATCATTATTGAACATCAAATATATAATTTTGATTATATTAAATTAAAAAAGTTTTATATAAACAAAACTAATGCAGACAACATTAGAAGGGAAGCAATAAACTGGAAAAATATTTTTACATTCAAGACTTCTGATAAAGGCCTCATTTCTAAAATATATGGATAATTGACTCACATTTATAAGAATTCAAGGCATTCTCCAATTGTCAAACCATCAAAGTAAATGAACAATTTTCAGATACGAAATTGAAACCATTTCTAGTCATATAAAATGTGCTCTAATTTGTTATTGATCAGACAAATGCAAAATAAAAACAGCACTGAAATACCATTACACATTTCTCAGAATGACTAAGATGACAGAAAAAAATTATGACGAATGTTGGAGAGGATAGTGGAAAATTGGGACTCTAAAATATTGTTGCTGGAATTGTGAATAGATTCAACCATTTTGGAGAGCAATTTGGAATTGTGCCCAAAGAGTTATCAAACTGTGCATACCCTTTGATCTAGCAGTGTCTCTACTGGGTTTATATCCCAAAGAAATCTTAAAGGAGGAAAAGGGACCTGCATGTGCAAAAATGTTTGTGGCAGCCCTTTTTGTAGTGGCAAGAAATTGGAAACTGAATGGATGCCCATCAGTTGGAAAATGGCTGAATAAGTTTGGGTATGTTAATGTTATAGAATATTATTGTTCTGTAAGAAATGATAAGCAGACTGATTTCAGAGAGGCTTGGAGAAACTTAAATGAGCTGATGCAAAAAGAAATGACAAGAACCAGGAGATCATTGTACACAGCAACAACAAGATTATATGATTAATTCTGATGGACATGGTCCTCTTTAAAAATGAGATGATTCAGAACAGACTTGTGATGAAAAGAATCATCTACACCCAGGGAGAGGACTGTGAGAATTGACTGTGGTTCACAACATAACATTTTTACTCTTTTTTTGTTGTTGTTTGTTTACTTGTATTTTATTTTCGTTCTCATTTTTTTCTGGCTTGATTTGATTTTTCTTGTGCAGCAAAATAATTTTATAAATATATATGAATATATTGGATTTAACATATATTTCTACCATGTTTAATATATATTGAACAGTATACTTGCCATCTTGAGCAGAGAATGGGAGAAAGGGGAAAAATTGGAACACAAGGGTTTACAAGGGTTAATGTTAAAGAATTATCCATGCAGGGGCAGCTAGATGGTGCAGTGGATAGATAGAATACCAGCTCTAACATCAGGAGTATCTGAGTTCAGTTCTGGCCACATACACTCAATACTCCCTAGCTATGTGATCTTGGGCAAGTCACTTAATCCCAATTGCCTCAGAAAAAAAAAAGAAAAAAGAAAAAAAATAATTATCTATGCATATGTTTTGAAAAATAAAAAGCTTTAACTACTGATAATATAAAATATTTAGGAATCTATCTGCCAAGGGAAAATCAGAAACTTTATGAGCAAAATTACAGACCACTTTTCACACAAATTAAGTCTCATCAAACCAATTGGAAAAATATTAAATGCTCTTGGATAGGGCGAGCAAATATAATAAAGATGACAATATTACCTAAACTAATCTATTTATTTAGCGCTATACCAATCAGACTCCCAAAAAACTATTTTAATGACCTAGAAAAAATAACAAAAAGTTCATATGGAAAAACAAAGGTCAAAGAATTTCCAAGGAATTAATGAAAAAATCAAATGAAGGTGGCTTAGCTACCAGATCTAAAATTATATTATAGAGCAGCAACCAAAACCATTTGGTATTGCTGAGGAATAGATTAATTGATCAGTGGAATAGATTAGGTTCAAGGATAAAACAGTCAATAAATATAGCAACCTAGTCTTTGACAAACCCAAAAGATCCCAGCTTTTGGATAAGAACTTACTGTTTGATAAAATTGCTGGAAAATTGGAAACTAATATGGCAGAAACTAGGCATTGATCCATACTTAACGCCGTACACCAAGATAAGGTCAAAAATGGGTTCATGACCTAGGCATAAAGAATGAAATTATTAATAAATTGAGGAACATAGGATAGTTTACCTCTCAGACCTGTGGAAGGGAAGGTCTTTATGACCAAACAGAACTAGAGATCATTACTGATCCACAAAATAGAAAATTTCGATTATACCAAACTGAAAAGTTTTTGTACAAACAAAACTAATGCAGACAAGATTAGAAGAGAAGCAATAAACTGGAAAATATTTTACAGTCAAAGGTTCTGATAAAGGCCTCATTTCAAAATATATAGAGAATTAACTCTAATTTATAAAAAAATCGCCATTTCCAATTGAAAAATGGTCGGATATGAACAGACAATTCTCAGATGAAGAAATTGAAACTATTTCTAGTCATATGAAAAGATGCTCCAAGTCATTATTAATCAGAGAAAATGCAAATTAAGACAACTCTAAGATACCACTACACACCTGTCAGATTGCTAAGATGACAGGAAAAATAATGATGATTTTTGAGGGGATGCGGGAAAACTGGGACATTGATGCATTGTTGGTGGAGTTGTGAACGAATCCAACCATTTTGGAGAGTAGTTTGAACTATGCTCAAAGTTATCAAACTGTGCACACCCTTTGATCCAGCAGTGTTACTACTGGATTATATCCCAAAGAGATTATAAAGAAGGGAAAGGGACCTTATTGCACGAATGTTTGTGCAATTTTCGTAGTGGTTAAAAACTGGAAACTGAATGGATGTCCAATCAGTTGGAGAATGGTGAATAAATTGTGGTATATGAAAATTATGGAATATTCTGTTCTATAAGAAATGACCAACAGGATAATTTCAGAAAGGCCTGGAGAGACTTACACGAACTGATGCTGGGAAATAGCAGGACCAGGAGATCATTATATACTTCAACAACAATACTATATGATGACCAGTTCTGATGGACCAGGCCATCCTCAGCAACGAGATCAACCAAATCATTTCTAATGGAGCAGTAATGAACTGAACTAGCTATGCCCAGAAAAGAACTCTGGGAGATGACTAAAACCATTACATTGAATTCCTAATCCCTATATTTATGCACACCTGCATTTTGATTTCCTTCACAAGCTAATTGTACAATATTCAGTCTGATTCTTTTTGTACAAAAAATACTTTTGGTCATGTATACTTATTGTGTATCTAATTTATATTTTAATATATTTAACATCTACTGGTCATCCTGCCATCTAGGGAGGGGTGGGAGGAAAAGAGGTGAAAAATTGGAACAAGAGGTTTCAATTGTTAATTCTGTAAAGTTACCCATGTATATATCCTGTAAATAAAAGGCTATTAAATTAAAAAAAAAAAAAAAGAATTTGAATGTTGTAACACTTGGTGCATATATGTTTAATATTGATATTGCTGTGAATACATCCAACCATTCTGGAGAACAATTGGGAACTATGCTCAAAAAGTTATCAAACTGTTCATACCCTTGTCCAGCAATGTTACTTAAGCTTATATCCCAAAGAGATCATAAAGAAGGAAAGGGACCTGTATGTCACGAATGTATGTGCAACCCTCTTTATAGTGGCTAGAGACTGAAACTGAGTGATTCCCACCAATGGAACTGAATAAATGGTATATGAATATTATGGAATATTATTGTTCTGAAGAAAGACCAACAAGATATTTCAGAAAGCCTGGGGAACTTAACGAACAGCTGAGGAAAAACAGACAGGGAGATCATTATAACTTCAACAACAAACTTATATACCAATTCCCTATGGACCTGGCCATCCTGCAATGAGATCAACAACTTTCAATGGAGCAGAATGAACTGAACCATACAGGAAGAACTCGAATGACTAAAAACTAACATTGAATTCAACCCTATATTTTTGCCAATTCATTTGATTTTTCTATAATTTACAATATTTCAGAGTACGATTCTTTTTACACAAAATAACGTTTGGTAGTATACTTATTGTGTATCTAATTTATATTTTAATATATTTAAATTACGTCATCCTGCATTGGAAGAAGGAGGGAAAATTGGAAAAGAATTGGCAATTCATTGTAAAAGTTACTAATATAACCTGTAAATAAAAGGCTATTAAATATAAAAAAAAAGAAAAATAAAAAGCTTTAATAAAGAAAAAATAAAATAAAAATAATTTCTCCTATCATTTTATTCTTGAAAAATAAGCTGTACTAAAAATATGGGAATACTATTTTGTTATGGATTTATTTTGTATCCTGTTATTTTAAAGAAATTATTAATTATGCATTTCTAGAATTAACTAAATTTATACTGAAGCAGTGGGTAAAACTGTACTTGAAAAGTTTGTAAAATTTTTCATTGTAAATTAAACTACCTTAGGCTTAATATTAAATAGTAAGATCATTTCTACTTTAAGATTTGTTTCAGCATTTGTTAATATAAGTGAATTCTGTTAAGTTTTCAAAGATTTTTTCTGTATCTATTGAAATAATCATGTAAATTTTTGTTGTTGATGAGTATACTTATTTTATACTAAATTATGCTCATTGATTTCTTTTCACTTACCTGGTGAAAAACAACTTGATTGTAATGAATTATCCTCTAAATCAAAGTTTCTTAAACTTTGGGTCATGACCCCATATGGGGGCATATAACTGAATGTGAGACTTGCAAAAATTATTGGCAACAGTAAAAGTTTTCTGAGTGCAAAGACCAAAATTAATTCAAAATCAAAAATGCATAATGAATCTCAGGTGTTTCTGGAACTGCTTGCCCTTCTGTGTCACACAACTTTACTGCAGCCTTGGCTCTGAACACACAACATGCCCATATGTTAATTGGTTTTGTTATAGTTAACTGCTAAATTCATTTTCCTAACTTCTCATTTCATTCTCCCTGATATTTCACCTATTACTTTCCTGATTTATTTTCTATTGTTTGAGAGTCTTGTTTCTTGCTTTACTAGTTTAGATTTATTACATTTTACATATCTTTATCCCCTTTGAATTTTCAGTTACATTGGTTTTCCAGTTGTTTAAAACAACTCCTGGTAATCCCAGATGTTTGTTGTGAATTTATCTTGTTAATTTATACATTATGATAGTTTAATTCTTTCTTTTTTTCTGGTTAGGTTAATTAAAATGTCTTTTATTTTTGGTCTTAAACATAGGTCTTAAGAATATCTTTTTTAAAATGTGGTCTTCTATATTTAACATATATGGGACTACCTGCTATATGGGGGTCAGGGGGAGAAGGGAAAAAGTTGGAACATAGGCTTGCAAGGGTCAGTGTTGAAAAATTACCTATGCATATGTTTTGTTTATGAAAAATTGTAATAAAAATAAAATTTAATAAATAAAATAAAATAAAAAACATGATCTTATTGTAATTTAAACCTCTTTATTCCCCCTGAAATCTTCAAAATGTCTGTTTACTTGTTTTGATATTGATAATTTTTAAAAATCTTTTATTCTTTGACTTCTCCATTATTTGATCTTTTTCTATTGTACTTTTCCTATGAGTACTGTTTTAATTGCATCCATAACTTTTGATATGTTGATTCATTTTATTTTCACTAATATGATTTAAATTTTATTTGCCATTCTCTCTACTAAAGTGGCTTGTTTCCATTTTTCATTATTTGTAGCTAATTGCATCACAGTGTGAAATATAAACATGCATTTATTTTAACTGCTTTCTAAAATATATTTATTATTCCTTTAATTCTTTAGTATTATTTATATTTCATAACTTTCAGTTTGTCTTAATGTACTAGCATTTTTAAAGATTTCAAAATGCTGATTATATATGCAGGAATATTTTTTAATGTTCTTGTTTGAAGGTTGCCATGTTAGTTATGTTTAACTTTTGCTACAATTTCCTTATTTATTTATTTTCTTTCTTTAAAAAAATTATATTAGATTTATTCAGTTCTGAAAGAGGAACTTTTAAGGTCAGTTATATTTTTTTTTTTTTTTTTTTTTTTTTTTTTTTTTTGGTTAAGGCAATTTTTATTTATTTATTTATTTATTTTTTTTTATTTAATAGCCTTTAATTTACAGGATATATATACATGGGTAACTTTACAGCATTAACAATTGCCAAACCTCTTGTTCCAATTTTTCACCTCTTACCCCACCCCCAACCCCTCCCTAAATGGCAGGATGACCAGTAGATGTTAAATATATTAAAATATAACTTAGATACACAATAAGTATACATGACCACAACATTATTTTGCTGTACAAAAAGAATCAGACTCTGAATTATTGTACAATTAGCTTGTGAAGGAAATCAAAGATGCAGGTGTGCATAAATATAGGGACTGGGAATTCAATGTAGTGGTTTTTAGTCATCTCCCAGAGTTCTTTTTCTGGGTATAGCTAGTTCAGTTCATTACTGCTCCATTAGAAATGATTTGGTTGATCTCGTTGCTGAGGATGGCCTGATCCATCAGGACTGGTCATCATCTAGTATTGTTGTTGAAGTATATAATGATCTCCTGGTCCTGCTCATTTCACTTAGCATCAGTTCGTGTAAGTCTCTCCAGGCCTTTCTGAAATCATCCTGTTGGTCATTTCTTACAGAACAGTAATATTCCATAATTTTCATATACCACAATTTATTCAGCCATTCTCCAACTGATGGACATCCATTCAGTTTCAGTTTCTAGCCACTACAAAAGGGCTGCCACAAACATTCGTGCACATACAGGTCCCTTTCCCTTCTTTATAATCTCTTTGGGATATAATCCCAGTAGTAACACTGCTGGATCAAAGGGTATGACAGTTTGATAACTTTTGAGCATAGTTCCAAACTTCTCTCCAAAATGGTTGGATTGTTCACAACTCCACCAACAATGAATCAATGTCCCAGTTTTCCACATCCCTCCAACAATCATCATTATTTTTCCTGTCATCTTAGCCAATCTGACAGGTGTGTAGTAGTATCTTAGAGTTGTCTTAATTTGCATTTCTCTGATTAATAATGACTTGGAGCATCTTTTCATATGACTAGAAATATTTTCAATTTCTTCATCTGAGAATTGTCTGTTCATATCCTTTGACCATTTTTCAATTGGAGAATGAGCTTGATTTTTATAAATTAGAGTTAATTCTCTATATATTTTGGAAATGAGGCCTTTATCAGAACCTTTGACTGTAAAATATTTTCCCAGTTTATTGCTTCCTTCTAATCTTGTCTGCATTAGTTTTGTTTGTACAAAAACTTTTCAGTTTGGTATAATCAAATTTTCTATTTTGTGATCAGTAATGATCTCTAGTTCTGCTTTGGTCATAAAACCTTCCCTTCCACAGGTCTGAGAGGTAAACTATCCTATGTTCCTCTAATTTATTAATAATTTCATTCTTTATGCCTAGGTCATGAACCCATTTTGACCTTATCTTGGTGTACGGCGTTAAGTATGGATCAATGCCTAGTTTCTGCCATATTAGTTTCCAATTTTCCCAGCAATTTTATCAAACAGTAAGTTCTTATCCCAAAAGCTGGGATCTTTGGGTTTATCAAAGACTAGGTTGCTATATTTGTTGACTGTTTTATCCCTTGAACCTAATCTATTCCACTGATCAACTAATCTATTCCTTAGCTCAATACCAAATAGTTTTGGTAACTGCTGCTCTATAGTATAGTTTTAGATCTGGTACAGCTAAGCCACCATCATTTGATTTTTTTTCATTAATTCCCTTGAAATTTTGACCTTTTGTTTTTCCATATGAACTTTGTTGTTATTTTTCTAGGTCATTAAAATAGTTTTTTGGGAGTCTGATTGGTATAGCGCTAAATAAATAGATTAGTTTAGGTAATATTGTCATCTTTATTATATTTGCTCGCCCTATCCAAGAGCATTTAATATTTTTCCAATTGGTTAGATCAGACTTAATTTGTGTTAAAAGTGGTCTGTAATTTTGCTCATAAAGTTTCTGATTTTCCCTTGGCAGATAGATTCCTAAATATTTTATATTATCAGTAGTTACTTTAAATGGAATTTCTCTTTGTAACTCTGACTGTTGGATTTTGTTAGTGATATATAAGAATGCTGATGACTTATGTGGGTAGGTCAGTTATATTTTCTTTGAACAATTTAACCATAGCTATTTGCTGCAAGTAGATTTTATATGTTTTTAATCAACTAAGATGTTTTTAAGCATAAAGATGCATTTCCCTTTTTCTTTTTTGACACCATCATCATCCTCATTACCATTATCATAATAACAAGTAGCATTTATATAGTGCTTTAGATTTTATAAAACACTTTATAAATGGTTATCTCATCTGATCCTCACAACAACCTTATGAATTAGATACCATTATTTATCTCCATTTTACTGTTAAAGTTAAGGAGGCTGAGAGGTTAAGTGACCTGTTCAAAACTACACAGCTGGTAATTATCTGAAGGGAGAATTTGAACTCATATCTTGCTGACTCCAGGTCTTAAGCTTTACTTACTTTACCAACCCCTGACTATCTATTTTTTTTAAATTGTCATCTAATCAAAACTAATGGGTGTAACCATGCTTTAAGAAAAAGAACTACTTGAAAATAATTCATTTTGTTCTAACCCCTCATTTTTATCTGTACAGATCTTTGTGTTTTAAATGTATTTCTTAAATGAAGAATACACATACACAATCTTTATATATATATGCATAACACATATATAGTCCTCATACTAAGATCTATTCAGCTCCGAATATTGGATGCTATGATCCTTTCTTGCCAACAACACTGTTAAGTAGATAGTATAATAGTTATGCTCTCATTTTTACAGATTAGAAAACTGACAGTCTTAGAGATTGGTCACACAGTTATTCAGTATCAAAGTCAAGATAAAACAACCCATTTCTCCTAGCTCTCAGTCAACTACTTTTCCACTCTATCACTGTTTCAGTAAATAATTTTACAATTGTGGAAATCACAGTTCTAGTCATTTGAAACTCATAGAAATAAATTGTTTAAAATCAGTATCAGAATATTCCCAAGAAAATATTCTTCACATTGGAATGGAATGCTAATAGAAAAGAATCTTTGTCAAATTTAGAGCTGACATATATGTACTCTGATCTTAAATGCAGAACAAAAAGCCAAATCATGGTGTGTGTGTGTGTGTGTGTGTACTTATACACGCATATGCATGTACACAGGCACCCCACACAGAGACCTATGTAGGGTCTTTAAAAATACACATGATATTGCTTGGATCTCTCATTAAAGAACTTAGATGTATCCCAGTAGAGTCCACCTAGAATTCTTGACATCATGTCATCTCCGATATGCTATATTTTATTGTTAAAATTTGACACACTCAACAATATAGCAAAAGACCATAAAAATAGTAAGTGGTTATACAGCAGGCTGTTTCTCTGAAATACACACATCTATACACATGCACATACATATGAGACATATGATATCTCTGTGTCTTTTGTCTCATGGCACTATAGAGAATTTTGGTCATTTAACCTGATCTTTAGATTAGCAATGCATATATAATGCATTTTAACATAGTCTTATAAACTGGCTAGTTCTAGTTGCCAAGTCAGAATCATGAACAATGATGCTTGTGTTCCATACTGTGGAACTCATTAGAGGTACCTGATGCTAAAATATTTATATGCTCATAAAACTGCAGAACCAAGGAAGAAAGGGAGGGGATGTATAATGGACTTTAGGACTCTACTCTGACCTCACACCATGGCTGCAGAGGACATTCTTTAATCTGAGAATGTTGATGGTCGCTGAAGTTTGTGCATTGCTTAGGGAATAATATAAAATGGATATTATCAAAATTTCTATTCTCAGGATTTTTTATTGAACTTCCTTAGGTAATTTAAATTGTTTAAGAATAACATAACTGTGGTGTTGGTTTTAAATCACAGTAGTACTACAGCTTTTTTTTTTTCGTGTCATACTAACCAAATGATACTTTTGTGGGAAGAATCATATCCTGATATCCATCTCCAACACTTTGGGCCATACCCCTGAACATTGTTACTTTTCTTAATAGTTCATTAAATAGTTGTGTTCAATAAATCTAAAGCACAGAAGAAGCAATTTATTCTTTCAATGTCATATATTACTAAGAGAATTTCACCTATTTTTGATGAAAAAACCAGAACTTAACAAAAAGTTTGATCTACAAATATAGAACTCAAGATAAACCTAAAAAGGTAAAAAGAACTGTTCAGTTCTGCACACATATATTGTACCTAGGATATATTGTGACATATTTAACATGTATAGGACTGCTTGCCATCTGGGGGAGGGCATGGAGGGAGGGAGGGGAAAAGTTGGAGCAGAAGCGAGTGCAAGGGATAATGTTATAAAAAAATTACCCAGGCATGGGTTCTGTCAATAAAAAGTTATAATTATAAAACAACAACAACAACAACAAAAAGATTTTAACATCAATATCCATTAGATACATTTTTCTATCTTGTTGTCTCTATTTTAATACTTCCTGGTTTAGATATCAGCACCATATCTGTTATAAAAGGAATTTGGTAGGAGTCCTTCTTTCCCTATTTTTCCAAATAGTTTATATAGTATTAGAATTGATTGTTCTTTAAATGTTTGGTAGAATTTGCTTGTAAATCTATTTGACCCTAGAGATGTTTTTATTAGGGAGTTCATTAATGGCTTGTTCAATTTTTCTCTCTTTTTTTAAAATTGGACTATTTAAGTAATTTATTTCCTCATTTATTAATCTAGGCAACCTATATTTTTTGTAAGCATTCATCCATTTTATTTAGATTATCAAATTTATTTGCATACAATTGGACAAAATGACTCCTAATTATTGCTTTAATTTCTTCTTAATTGGTAGTAAGTTCACCCTTTTCATTTTTGATACTGACCATTTGATTTTCTTATTTCCTTTTTCTAACCAAATTAGCTACAAGTTTATCTTTTTTTTAGATTTTTTTTTAGAAAACCAACTTTTTTTGTTTTCTAATTCAATACTTTTCTTTCAGTTTTATTAATTTTCCCTTTTATTTTCTGATTTTCAAATTTGGTATTTAATTGGGAGTTTTAATTTGTTCTTTTTCTACTTCAATTTCATGGCTAGTTCATTGATCTTCTCTTTATTTTATGCATGTAAGCATCTAGAGATACAAAATTTCCCTTAAAATCTGCTTTGGCTGCATCCCATTAAGTTGGTATCTTTTCTCATTATCGTCATTTTTTTTTGGATGAAATCATCAATTATTTCTATGATTTGTTGTTTGATCCAGTCATTCATTAGGGTTAGTTTATTTTATTTCTTATTAATTTTTGTACTATTTTTCTATGGACCTTTATCATATATAATTTTTATTGCATTATGATCTTAAAGGCATGCATTTACTATTTCTGCCTTTCTGCATTTGATTATTAGGTTTTTAATGCCTTAATATATGGTCAATTTATGTGTAGGTATCATGTACTGCTGACAAAAAGTCATATTCCTTCCTATCCCCATTCAAATTTCTTTAAAGGTCTTTCAAACCATCTTTCTTAAAATTCTATTCACTTCCTTAACTTCTTTCTTATTTATTTTGTGCTTAGATTTATCTAGTTCTGATAGAGGAAGGTTGAAAATATTTTTGCAGTCTATTTTTTCTCACAACTGGCTTAATTCATAATTTAGGAATTTGGATGCTATGCTACTAGGTGCATATATTTTAGTACTGATATTACTTCATTATCTATGGTACTCTTTAGCAAGATATGTTACTTCTCATCTCTTTTAATTAGATATATTTTTGCTTTTGCTTGATCTGAGATCAACCTTCAGTTGAAGTATAATATATTCTGCTCCAGTCTTTTACTTTTACTCTGTACTCTCAGCTTCAAATGTGTTTCTTATAAACAATATTTTGTAGGATTCTGGTTTCAGTTGACTCCTCTTTTTACTTCTATTTTATGAGAGAGTTCATTTCATTCACATTCACAGTTAAGATTACTAATTCTATTTCCTACCATCCTATATTTCCTAACTTATCCTTTTCTCTTTCCTTTCACTCTTTTCCTTCTCACCATTGTGTTGCTTCTGACCACCATCTTCCTTAAGATACCCTCCCTTTTTCAGCACCTTTTTCTTCTTTTTTTCTTCTTTTTCTGCCCTCCCTTCTATTAGCCAACCCCCTTTCTTTCCACTTTCTGCTCCTACTTTCCGACAGAATGCAAGGAATTTCTATGCCAAATTATGTATATTATTACCTCTTTGAGCCAAATCCAATGAGATTAAGCTTTAAAAAATACTCAACCCCTTTCTTTCCATCTTTTAACTGTAATAGATCTTTTGTACCTCTTCATCTGACATAATTTACTACAATTTACCTCCCTTTTTCTTTTCTCTCCATCAATCCCTTTTCACTCCCAATTTCTTTTTAATATTTTCACATTAAAATCACTTCTACCTACATCATTTACTCATCCCCCTCCTAATTGCCCTGACAGAGATACAAGTCTCAAAAGTTACACGTATCATCTTCCTGTACAGAGATGTAAACATCTTAACCTTTAAAAATATTTTCCCTTTTGTTTACCTTTCTATGCTTTTCTTTAAAAAATATAGTTTTTTCTTCATATGCTTGCTTTTTTATGGTTTTCTTGAGTCTTGTATTTAGTGATTAAATTTTCTTTACATTTTCATCAGAAATCATTGAAAATCCCCTATTTTATGCCCATCTTCCCCTTGAAAGATAATACTTAACTTTGCAAGGTAGTTGATTCTTGGTTGTAATTCAATTCAATTTCTTCTGTACTATCTTATTCCAAACCCTTCAGTCCTTTAATATAGAAGCTGCTAAGTCTTGGGTAATCCTGATTGTATCTCCTTGATATTTGAATTGTTTCTTTCTGACTGTTTGCAGTATTTTCTCCTTGATTTGATAATTCTGGAATTTTGCTACTATATTCATTGGATCATATATTAAAGGATCTCTTTCATGAAGTAATTAGTGGATTCTTTCAATAACCATTTTATTCTCTAGTTCTAGGATATGAGGGCACTTTTCCTTCAGGATTTCTTTTTTTTTTTTTTTTTTATTTTATTTTCAGCATATTTTAAGGATATCCAGGACCATTACTGTCAAATGCATCATTCTGCCACCCAGGATCACAGTCTCAATGTCATCTTCTCTGGCACATACTCCACATATCCTCTCTGTAAACATGCTTTGTCATTTCTACCTTCACAACATCTCCACTAGGTCCTTTTCATTTCCTTTTCTTTTCGTTCACAGCTGCAACCTGGTGCAGGCCCCCACACCTAGACTATTGCAAAAGCTTTCGGATTGATCTTCCTGCTTTGCCTCTTTCCACCCCAATCCATTTTCCACTCAGGTACAAATGGGATCTTCCTGAAATTATTGCTCTAACAGGTCTCTTCCTCTAGTCAATAAACTCAGTTATCTCATTATTAACTCCTAGTCTCAAATTTTAAAAATCCTCTTGGACTTTTAAAGCTTTTCACTAACCTAGTTCCGTTCCAACTTTTCCACTCTTTTCTTTTACTTCTTTTTAGATTATCTGTGATCTAATTAACACTAGCCACCTTTTCTGGTCTTCCTGCCAGTCCTTGATCTCTGAAATAGTTCTCATTTAACCTTTATATATATATATATATATATATATTATTTAATAGCCTTTTATTTACAGGATATATACATGGGTAACTTTTACAGCATTAACAATTGCCAAACCTCTTGTTTCAATTTTTTCACCTCTTACCTCCCACCCCCTCCCTAAATGGCAGGATGACAAGTAGATGTTTAAATATATTAAAATATAACTTAGATACACAATAAGTATACACTTGACCAAATATTATTTTTGCTGTACAAAAGAATCAGACTCTGAATTATTGTACAATTAGCTTGTGAAGGAAATCAAAAATGCAGGTGTGCATAAATATGGGATTGAGAATTCAATGTAATGGTTTTTAGTCATCTCCCAGGTTCTTTTTTCTGGGTATAGCTAGTTCAGTTCATTACTGCTCCATTAGAAATGATTTGGTTGATCTCGTTTGCTGGGGATGGCCTGATCCATCAGAACTGGTCATCATCTAGTATTGTTGATTGAAGTATATAATGATCTCCTGGTCTGCTCATTTCACTAGCATCAGTTCGTTTAAGTCTCTCAGGCCTTTCCTGAAATCATCCTGTTGGTCATTTTCTTACTAGAACAGTAATATTCCATAATTTTCATATACCACAGTTTATTCAGCCATTCTCCAACTGATGGACATCCATTTCAGTTTCAGTTTCTAGCCACTACAAAAGGGTCACAAACATTCGATGCACATACAGGTTCCCTTTCCCTTCTTTATAATCTCTTTGGGATATAAGCCCAGTAGTAACACTGTGGATCAAAGGGTATGCACAGTTTGATAACTTTTGAGCATAGTTCCAAACTACTCTCCAAAATGGTTGTTTGTTCACAACTCCACCAACAATGAATCAATGTCCAGTTTTCCCACATCCCCTCAACAATCATCATTATTTTTTCCTGTCATCTTAGCCAATCTGACAGGTGTGTAGTGGTATCTTAGGTTGTCTTAATTTGCATTTCTCTGATTAATAATGACTTGGAGCATCTTTTCATATGACTAGAAATAGTTTCAATTTACTTCATCTGAGAATTGTCTGTTCATATCTTTGACCATTTTTCAATTGGAGAATGGCTTGATTTTTATAAATTAGAGTTAATTCTCTATATATTTTGGAAATGAGGCCTTTATCAAGAACTCTTGACTGTAAAAATATTTTCCCAGTTTATTGCTTCCCTTCTAATCTTGTCTGCATTAGTTTTGTTTTGTACAAAAACTTTTTCAGTTTAGTATAATCGAAATTTTCTATTTGTGATCGAGAATGATCTCTAGTTCTGCTTTGTCATAAAGACCTTCCCTTCCACAGGTCTGAGGGTAAACTATCCTATGTTCCTCTAATTTATTAATAATTTCATTCTTTATGCCTAGGTCATGAACCCATTTTGACCTTATCTTGGTGTACGGCGTTAAGTATGGATCAATGCCTAGTTTCTGCCATATTAGTTTCCAATTTTCCCAGCAATTTTATCAAACAGTAAGTTCTTATCCCAAAAGCTGGGATCTTTGGGTTTAGTCAAAGACTAGGTTGCTATATGTTGTTAGACTGTTTTATCCCTTGAACCTAATCTATTCCACTGATCAACTAATCTATTCATTAGCCAATACCAAATAGTTTTGGTAACTGCTGACTCTATAATATAATTTTAGATCTGGTACAGCTAAGCCACCATCATTTGATTTTTTTTCATTAATTCCTTGAAATTCTTGACCTTTTGTTTTTCCATATGAACTTTGTTGTTATTTTTCTAGGTCATTAAAATAGTTTTTTGGGAGTCTGATTGGTATGCGCTAAATAAATAGATTAGTTTAGGTAATATTGTCATCTTTATTATATTTGCTCGCCCTATCCAAGAGCATTTAATATTTTCAATTGGTTAGATCAGACTTAATTTGTGTGAAAAGTGGTCTGTAATTTTGCTCATAAAGTTTCTGATTTTCCCTTGGAGATAGATTCCTAAATATTTTATATTATCAGTAGTTACTTTAAATGGAATTTCTCTTTGTAACTCTGACTGTTGGATTTTTTAGTGATTATAAGAATGCTGATGACTTATGTGGGTTTATTTTATAACCAGCAACTTTGTAAAGTTGTGGATTATTTCTAATAACTTTTAGCAGAATCTCTGGGGTTCTCTAAGTATACCATCATGTCATCGGCAAAGAGTGATAATTTGGCTTCCTCATTGCCTATTCTTATTCCTTTAATCTCTTTCTCAGCTCTTATTGCTATAGCTAGCGTTTCTAATACAATATTAAATAGTAACGGTGATATCGGCAACCTTTTCACTCCAGATCTTATTAGGGAATGGTTGCAGTTTGTCTCCATTACATATGATGCTTACTGATAGTTTTAAATAGATGCTGCTGATTATTTTAAGGAAAAGTCCATTTATTCCTATACTCTCAAGTGTTTTTAATAGGAATGGATGTTGGATTTTATCAAATGCTTTTTCTGCATCTATTGAGATGATCATATGGTTTTTGTTAATTTGGTTATTAACATGGCCAATTATATTGATAGTTTTCCTAATATTGAGACCAGCCCCTGCATTCCTGGTATAAATCCTACTTGATGATAGTGTATTATCTTGGAGATGATTTTCTGTAGTCTTTTTGCTAATATCTTATTTAAGATTTTAGCATCAATATTCATTAGGGAGATTGGTCTATAATTTTCTTTCTCTGTTTTCAAGCCTACCTGGTTTAGGTATCAGTACCATGTCTGTGTCATAGAAGGAATTTGGTAGGACTCCTTCATTCCCTATTTTTATCAAATAATTTATATAGCATTAGGGGCCAATTGTTCTTTAAATGTTTGGTAAAATTCACATGTAAATCCATCTGGTCCTGGGGATTTTTTCTTAGGGAGTTGTTTAATTGCCTGTTCTATTTCTTTTCTGAAATGGGACTATTCAAGTAATTTACTTCCTCCTCTGTTAGTCTGGGAAGTCTGTATTTTTTGGAGGTAGTCATCCATTTCACTTAGGTTATCAAATTTATTGGCATAAAGTTGAGCAAAATAACTCCTTATTATTTCTCTAATTTCCTCTTCATTGGTGGAAAGTTCTCCCTTTTCATTTTAAGACTACTAATTTCATTTTCCTCCCTCCTTTTTCTAATCAGATTTACCAAAGGCTTATCTATTTTATTGGCTTTTTCATAGAACCAACTCTTAGTTTTATTAATTAGTTCAATAGTTTTTAAATTTCAATATTTTAATTTCTCCTTTTAATTTTAGAATTTCCAATTTAGATATTTGATTGGGGGTTTTAATTTGGTCTTTTTAGTTTTTAGTTGCAAGCCCAATTCATTAATCTTTTCTTTCTCTGTTTTATTCAAGTAAGCCTCTAAGGATTAAAATTCCCTCTTATTACCGCTTTGGCTGCATCCCACAAATTTTGGTATGATGTCTCATCATTGTCATTATCTTGAGTGAAATTATTAATTGTATCTATAATTTGCTGCTTCACCCAATCATTCTTTAAGATGAAGTTGTTTAGTTTCCAATTACTTTTGGTCTATTTCCCCTAACTTTTTGTTGAATGTAGTTTTATTGCATCATGATCTGAAAAGAAAGCATTTACTATTTCTGCTTTCTTGCATTTAATTTTGAGGTCTTTATGTCCTAATATATGGTCAGTTTTGAATAGGTTCCATGAACTGCTGAGAAGAAAGTATATTCCCTTCTATCTCCATTCAATTTTCTCCAAAGATCCAACATACCTAATTTTTCTAATATTATATTTACTTCTTTAATTTCTTTCTTATTTGTTTGTGGTTTGATTTGTCTAATTCTGAGGTGCAAGGTTGAGATCTCCTACTATTACAGTTTTGTTGTCTATTTCTTCTTGCAACTCTCTTAACTCTCCTTTAGGAAGTTGAGTGCCATACCACTTGGTGCATATATGTTTAATATTGATATTGCTTCGTTGTTTATTACCCTTTGCAGGATGTAGTTACCTTCCTTATCTCTTTTAATTAGATCAATTTTTACTTTTGCTTGATCTGAGGTAAGGATGGCTACCCCTCTTTTTGACTTCACCTGGAAGCATAATAGATTTTGCTCCAGCCTTTACTTTTTACTCTATATGCATCCCCTGCTTTAAATGTGTTTCTTGTAAACAACATTTGTAGGGTTCTGACTTTTGATCCAGTCTGCTATCTGCCTCCCTCTTTATGGAGGAGTTCATCCCATTACATTTATGGTTAGAATTACTAAATCTGTATTTCCTGTCATCCTAATAACCCCAGATTGTGCTTTCTTATTCTTGCCTCCCCAACCCTCTTTTCCCCTTTTAAACTTATGTACCCCTCTTTTTATCACGATACTTATCCTCTTTATAATCCCTCCCTCCCCCCTTTGAGTCTTTCCCCTTCTTCCCTTATTACTCTTTTTCTTTTCCCTTTTCCTCTCCCCGTTTTTAATGAGGCGAGAGAATTTTCTCTAAAACAAATGTCATATTATTTTTCTTTGAGCCAACTCTGATGAGAGTAAAGTTCACACAATGTTCCTCCCCTCTCTAAATTCCCTCAGATATGATAAGTTGCCTTAGCCTCTTTTGTGGGATGTGGTTTCCTTTTTATCCCTCCTTCCCACCTTGATTCTGCCATCATCCCTTTTCCATATCTACTTCCCTTTTTATGTTATATCATGTACAATCAAATTATACATGTATTCTTTTTGTATATCCACAACGAAATACAATTCTCAAGGTTATTTTACCTTTTCTGCATCTCTTGAGTTCTATTCTTGGAGATCAAATTTTTGTTTAGTTCTGGTTTTCTTCAGAAACAAATGAATTCATTTGTTTCATTAAATGTCCATCTTCTTTCCCTGGAAGAAAATGCTCAGCTTAGCTGGGTAGTTTATTCTTGGCTGCATCTCAAGTTCTTGTGCCTTTCAGATATCATATTCAGGCCTTCTTTCCTTCAATGTAGAGGCAAGCCAGATCTTGGGTGATCCTTATTGTGACACCTCGGTATTTAAATGGTTTTTGGCTGCTTGTAAAATTTTTCCTTAATCTTATAGTTCAAATTTTGCCACAATATTCTGGGGTTTTATTTTAGGGTTTCTTTCAGAAGGTGTTCGATGAATTCTTTCAATGCCTATTTTACCTTCTGATTCTATTACATCTGGCAGTTCTCTTTGATGATTTCTTGTAAAATAGTATCTAGGCTTTTTTTTTCATCATAGTTTTCAGAAAGTCCAATAATCCTCAGATTATGTCTCCTAGATCTATTTTCCAAGTCTGTCGTTTTTGCAAGTAGATAATTCGTGGTTTTCCAGTTTGTCATTTTTTGTTTTGCTTGACTGATTCTTGCTGTCTCAATGAATCATTAGTTTCAATTTGTTCAGTTCTAATTTTTAAAGAATTATTTTCTTAATAGCTTTTTTACTTCTTTCTGTATATGTCAATTGAGTTTTTGAATGTATTGTTTTGGTCTGTGATTTTTTTCCATTTCACTAATTTTTTTTTTTTAGTGAATTATTTTCTTTTTCAATTCACAGATCCTACTTTCTTGCGTGTTCTTTGTCTTTTCATTCACGGATCCTACTTTCTTGTGAGTTCTTTGTCTTTTCAATTCACAAATCCTACTTTGTAGTGAGATTCTTTATTTTTCAATTACATATTTCAGGGAAGTTGTTGCCTCTTGTAGGCTTCTCTTTCCTTTCCCCATTTATCTTCTAACTCTCTTTTGAGACTTTTAATGGTCTCTTCTATGAGAGCATTATGTAAAGGAGGACAGTCTGATGCATTTTTGCTGTTTGAGGTCTCTTCAGGTTTGCTGACCTGTTCTTTTTCTGCATAGAAGCTGTCGTTGTTCTTTTCATCTTTTTATTCATGTTTTAAAAGCCTTTAGGGTAGGGTCTCCTAGGCAAGGGGTTACCAGCTTCCTCTGCAGAGCAGGGAAAGATGTAAACCAATTTCGGCTCAAGGTATGGGAGTGCTCTGGGTGAGGTTTTCCCTTCCCCAACAGGAGTGGATTCAGCACTGGCCCAGCTATCAAACTTGCTAGTAGGGCTGGTGGATTATCGATTGCCCTCGCTGAGAAACTAAGTGGTGAAAGTGTCACGCCCCAGGCGGAGCCTCTTGTGGGACTGTGAGTATTGGCAGCGACCGCAGACCGCAGACAGCCACAAACTCTGCCCAGCGTCTCTGCCTGATGCAAATCGGCCCTGGAAAAGCTCTTGGCCCCAAGCCGGAGCTCCCCCACTTGCGCAGATTGGAGGCTAACCGGGCTGCGTCCTCCTGCTGTGCAGGATCACAGCTGCCCCAAGGAAAAGCCCGTACTGCGGGTTGGGGCTCTTGGCTTGTGCTGAGATCTGTGCCTTCACCCTCGTTTGAGACTCTCCTCAGAACCTATTTCTCTCCCAGTCCGTGATTCCCCCTGGCCCCGGAACCAACCTTTTTGGCGAGACTGCAGATTTTTCTTGACCGGTGAGTTGTTCTACTTCTTATCTTTACGAATTGTAGCAGTCAAGACTATTTTTGAGGCTCGATAAAATATTGATAAAGAGGGTAAGAGAAGAGCTTAGAAAGTCGCGTGTGTCTTCTCCGCCATCTTGGCTCCGCCCGCCAGGATTTCTTGATAGATGCTGTCCAGCTTCTTTTTTTCACTTTTGCTTTCAGGTAGACCAATGATTCTTAGATTGACTCTCCTGGATCTATTTTCTAGGTCAGTTGCCTTTCCAATGAGCTATTTTACATTTTCTTCTATTTTTTTTTTTCATTTTCTCCCATTTTGTTTGATTCTGGATGCTTCATTGAGTCATTCACTTCCATTTGTCCAATTTTAATTTTTAGTGAATTATTTTCTTCAGTTAATATTTTAACCTCCTTTTACATTTGGCCAATTGTACTTTTAAAGGAAGTTTTATTCAATGATTTTTTTCCCATGTTGCTATTTTCTAAAAATTTCTTTTCTTTTTCCTTCATCAAATTTATTTTAAGTTCTTTTCTTCAGTATATAGTTTTTCATTTTGCCAAATTTAATTTAAGAAGTTATTTTCTTCAGCATAAATATGTAAACACACATATATACATATATATGTGTGTGTATACACACACACACACACACACACACACACACATGTTTCCATTTCATCACATTTATTTTTAAGCCAATTTCTGAGGTTCTTTTCCCATGCTCTTGGCTTTTCCCAAAAAAGCTTTCATAACTCTCCTGTTTAGCTAACATTTATTTTTCTAATTTTTGTTCTTTCTCTCTCTTTTTTCCCTTTTGGACATTGCCATGAGAGCCTTTTGATCTAGAGTCCAGTTCATATTTCCTTTTGAGACTTTACTTGAAGATATTTTGCCTTTGCTGTACTCTTTTCAGTTTATGTTCTGATCCTCCTTGACTCTACAGTAGCTCTCTATGTTCAGAGTTGTTTTGTTTTTGCTTATTTTTAAAAGTGGAGGTCTGTCCCTAGGGCTCATGAGATATTGTCCAAAGTTCCTTTATAGGTGGACAGGAGTTTCTCATTGACTGCACTGCTACTGATGATTCTGCAGGCTTGCCCACTGCAATGAGTGGACTTGGAAAAGTCCTGCTTGTTATGCTGGGATTTGGGGGCTTACAGTTTGTCTTCTGTAATTGTGTTGAACATCTCACAGCTTGTTTGCAGATTCACTAGTGTTCTGAACCTTCTGAAGGATAGAGTAGCCAATTCTGCTGCATTTTGCCTAATAGCCTCTCACTAGGTTCCCCACATAGGGTCTCCCCATGCTGGATCATCCTGTACCGCATCTTTGCTGGACTGGGTCCTCCTGCCCAATTGAAACAGTTCTTTCCTGAAGTCCTTCCAAAATATCTTAATCTGTGAAATTTTTACATTTCAAATGTTTGTGGGTTCTGTCACTTCAAAATCCATTCAGAGCTCAGGCAATGTTCTGTCTACTCTTTGCCATCTTGGTTCTACTTCTGAACTATTTATTTTATTTTTTCATATATTTTTTTTTATTTTCAAAACATATGTATAAATAGTTTTAGCATTCATCCTTGTAAAACCTTGTGTTCCAGCTTTTTTCTCTATCCCTTCCTCCCCTCCCCTACATGGCAAGTAATTCAATATATGCTTAAACATGGGCAATTCATATACATATATATGCATATATTACACACACATGCACACACACACAAATATCCTGAGTATTTATTTTTAAAACTATAGGGCATGGTTTATGTTATGTTTAACATTGAGGGGCAGAGCCAAGATCACAGAAAGTAGATAAATCTTTGTCTGAGCTCTTTCTGGCTCCCTCAGATCAAGTCCAGATCAAGCCTCTGAACAGGTTTTGGAGTGACAGAACATACAAATATTTGGAGTATAATAAAATTTCAGCAAAAGTTATTTTGGAAGAACTTCAGAAAGGGCTATTTTAATTGTTCATGGGGTGTGGCCTCTGAGCGCAAGCATAGTGAAAAGACCCAGGGTGATGTTGTATTCCCCTGGATTTAAAATCTATTGGGGGGCTTTTAGCCAAAATACAGCAGTTTTAGTTACTCTGTTCTAGTTCAGAACCCAATGGATCAGCAGAGGTATCAAAAACAACTAAAAAAGGCAAATAATAAGCCCCTGAACTTTAGCATAACTTGGGACTTGGCCATGCCCACCTAGCACAGGAAGGAAGACAGGAGCACCAGTCCCAGGGCTTGTTCTTGCTTGTAGAAGAAGCTTGGGACCTTCTCCCCTTTGTCCTAAGATTGAACAGACTTCAATCTTTAAAAATGAGCAAAAAAGCAAAAAGAGTTCTGACCATATGTAGCTTTTATGGAGACAGAGAAAAGCAGACATCAGACTCTGAAGAATTAAAGGCAAAATGTCTCTAGATAAAGCCCCAGAGTCATATAAATTGGTCTCCATATCACAAAGCTCTCTTGGAAGAATGCAAAAAGGAAAATAAAAAAGAGTTAGAAGAAAATTAGGGAAAGGAAATGAGAATTTTGCAGGAAGTTTGAAAAGGAATCACAAAAATTATCTGAAGGAAACTCCTGAAAAATAGATATAGCAAAATAGAAAATGCGTATAACTCCTTACAACATAGATTTGACAAAATGGTAAAAGAAACCAACTAGTTGAAAACAGAACTTGAGAAATGAAAAAAAAAAATCCAATGAATAAAACATCTCATTTAAAAGTGCAATTGTCCAAATGCAAAAAGAGATAAAAAAGCTAAATTTTAAAAAATTGCTAAAAATAGAATTGAAAAAAATGGAAGGGAATGACTCAATGAGATATCAAGAATCACTCAAACATAACTAAAAATGAAAAAATAGAAGAAAATATAAAATACCTTATTGGAAAAATAAGTGATCTAGAAAATAGATCCAAGAGAGATAGTCTAAGAATTATTGGACTACCTTAAACTATGGAGAAAAAAGAGCCTAGACATCATCTTTCAGGAAACCATCAGGGAAAACTGTGCTTATGTCCTAGAACCAGAGAGTAAAATAGCCACTGAAAGAATTCACTACCTCCTGAAAGAAATCACAAAATGAAAACTCCAAAAAATATTGTAGCTAAATTTCAGAATTTTCAGATCATGAAGAAAATATTGCAAGCAGCCAGAAGGAAACAATTCAAATATTGAGGAGCCACAATCAGGATTACCCAGGACCTAGCAGATTGTACTGTAAGGAATCAAAGGTTCCAGAATACAGTATTCTGAAGTGCAAAGGAACTTAGGTTGCAGCCAAAAATCAACTATCTAGCAAAATCAAGGATTATCTTTCAGGGGAAAAGATGAACATGTGAGAAAACAGGTCACTTTCATTTATTTCTGATGAAAAGACAAGAGCTGAACAGAAAATTTGATCTTAAATACAAAATTCAAGAAAAGTATTAAAAAGGTAAATATGGAAGAAAAAAATAACTGCTTCTTAAAAGTTTAAAAGTTATATACCTATATGTGGGGATGATATATTTAACTCTTGAGAACTATATCTCTGTTATGAGTATACTCAGAGGGTATAGATATAATTTAATTTTATTGTGATGATATAAAAAAGTATCTAGTGGTGAAAAGGGGATTGCACTGGAAGAAGAGTAAAATGGAGGGAAAATGGGTTAAATTACATCTCATGATGAGGCAAAAGATCTATTATATTTGAGGGAAAGAAGTAGGGGATAAACAATGTATGAACCTTATTCTCATCAGATTTGGGTCAAAAAGAGAATATCAGACATATTTAGCTTCACATAAAGCTTGTCTCAACCATTGGGAAGTAATAGAGGAAGGAGGATAGGAAAGGGGGAGACTAACAGTAGGGAGAACAGAAGTAGAAGGGGAAAGGGATAAGAAAGGGAAAGGACTGTAACAGGGGAGGGCTGTTTGAGGAGATGATGATCAGAAGGAAAACACTGGGGAGGAAAGAAAGGGGAAAAGAAAAGAGAAAAGTGTAACTTGGCGAAAATAAGATGGCAGAAAATGTAGAGTTGGTCATTTTTAACTGAATGTAAATGGGATGAATTATCCCATAAAATGGAAATAGATAGCAGACTGGATTAAAGCTAGAATCCTTATTTACAAGAAACATATTTAAAGCAGAGTGATACACACAGTGTAAAGGTAAAAGGCTGCAGCACAATCTATTATTCTTCAGCTGAAGTAAAACAAAAGCAGGGATAGCAATCCTGATTTCAGATCAAGAAAAAGTAAAAATTGATGTAATTAAAAGAGACAAAAAAGGAAACTATATTTTGCCAAAGGGTCATAGATAATGAAGCAATATATTTTTTTCTCAATAGTACATGGACCCTACACAAAAATTCACCCTGTGTTAAGGTATAAAAACCTCAAAATCAAATGCAGAAAGGCAGGAATAGTGAATGCAACTTTTTCAAATCATGTTGCAATAACAATTACATGTAATAAAGGGCTGGGGAAGAATAGACCAAAAATTAATTAGAAACTAATCCTAAAAAAAAGTATAGGTGAAACAACAAATCATAGACACAATCAATAATTTCACCCAAGAGAATGACAATAATGAGAAAATATAGGATGCAGCTAAATCAATTCTTAGAAGAAATTTTATACCTCTAGTTGTTTACTTGATAAAATAGAGAAAGCAAAGATCAATGAATGGCCATAGAACTAAAATAGTTAGAAAAAGAACAAATTAAACCTCCCTATTAAATGCCAAATTTGAAATTCTGAAAATTAAAGACATAGATAGAAATGAAAGTAAGAAAACTATTGAATTAATAAACAAAACTAAGAATTGGTTTTATGATAAAACAAATAAAATAAATAAATCTTTCATTAATTTGAATAGAAAAAGGAAAGAAGAAAATCAAATTGTTAGTATCAAAAATGAAAAGGTTAATTTTCCACCTCTGAAGAGGGAATTAGCACAATAATTAGAAGCTATTTTGCACAACTATATACCAATAAATCTTATAATCTAAGTGAAATTGGTGAATGTTTACAAAAATATAGATTCCCCAGATTAACAGAGGAGGAAATAAATTACTAAAATATTACCATTTTAAACAAAGAAATTGAATAAGGCATTGATCAACTCCCTAAGAAAAAATCTCCAGGATTAGGTGGATTTACATGTAAATTCTACCAAATATTTAAACAACAATTAATTCCAGTACTACACAAACTATTTGAAAAAACAGGGAATGAAGGAGTCCTACCAAATTGCTTTTATGACATAGTTATTGTGCTAATACCTAAACCAGATAGGGTCAAAAGAAAAAGAAATAATTAACATTTCAACTAAGAACAATTGCATTTCTCAATTTGCTAATATGTTTGAATGTGGATAGGATGAGAAAATATAATTAAAACGGCAATAATACCTTTAAAACATTTTAGAAAATAAAATGAAAATTTTGTTTTGCACAATAAAAGCAGGCCTACAATTATAAAGAAAGCAGGTTATAAGACCAAGAGAGACCTTTGTAATAAGATCTCTGATAAAATTCTTAATTTCAAGATTTTTAGGAAATTTATTCAAATACATAAGAATAAGAATAATTTTTTCCCAATTAAAAATAATCAAGAGATATGAAAAGGACATTCTCAATGAGGTATATTCAAGTTATTGGTTTATACGTGAAAATGATTTATCTTAACTTGGATAAATATAAGTTGAAACAATTCTGAGTTTCTGCTTTACAGAAGGAAGGAAGAAAGGAAGGAAGGAAGAACATAACCATGGTGTTTTAATGAATTACCTTAATGACCATAATGAAAGAAATAGGAAAGAAATGCCCAGAGTCAGGAGGACCTGAGTTCAAATCGAGTCTCAGACATTTAGCCACAATTGTTTCACAAAGAAGAAAGGGAAATATGTTGAGAACTTCTAAATATAGAAAATGAAATTTCAATAGAAAAAAATTTTTAGATTACCTCCAAAAATTCAAAATCCAAGGCTACAAATTCCAAGGCATATAGTATTTAAATTTAATAATTCATTTAAAAACAATGTTTTGAAAGCCTTCAGGAGATCTCCATATAAAAAAATTAATTATATTTGAATGACTCAAGATTATTTAGTATCCAGTAGAAAAAGGAGGAGACAATGGAATAATGTGTTCCAAAAAGCAATGGAGCTAACAATGCAGCCCAGAGCAATCCATTTTGTAAATCTGAGATTAAACATCTAAGACAAATGATGATCATTAAATGATAAATAAAAGTTTGAAATATTTTTGGAAAGAACACTAGAATTTAGGAATTATCTTTCTCTCAAAAATTCCAAACATCAGAAATGCAATATGATTGAATAAATGAAGCAAATATAGTAACAGCAATAGAGTGACAACAAAAAGAACAATAAAAGATGTCTTTCCACATTTATACCAGGAGATAGGGATGAAGGCATAGATCTAGTAAAGGTAATTGTGAAGAGGGGAAAGGAGGTATAATGAATAGAGAACTTGGTGAAACCTTACCCATTAGGGAATGCTTCTTTTATGAGAGGGTAAATAGAAAGAATGGAAAAGAATAGGAGGATAGGGAGTGGTGGAGGGGAAGTTAACTGTTGTCAGATAGAGAAGAGCCTAGAGGGTACACCTACAGGTGAAAAGGAGGAAAGACAATCCAAAAAGGAAAAAAAAAAAGTAAGTTTTATGTTAGAGATAGGAGTGGGTCCCATTATTAAATACTCCTATGGGTGAAAAAAGATAGTCAGTGAAGAAAGATGAGGATCTTACACTGTATAAGGACTAAGGGATTATGTGTCTGAAAAGTCTTCTCCTGGGAGAAGGAGGAACTAGAACCCCTGTAGGATACTGACACGAAGAGGAGTGAAACAGCATGGACATAGGGAGATTTCTGGGCAAATGTATAATAAAAGATCAACAAAAGAGGGTTTAGATCTGGGGTGAACTGAAAAATCAGAAATATAATGGGGGAGGACTTCTGTCATGGAATAGGGTCCTCTTTGACCCCTACAATAAGTTGGCATTATCTGGAACTGATGCACAATGGAAAAGAGGATGAAAGTGTTTAGAGAGGAAGAATCTAGAATGGATATATTGGAAGCTTTGATTGAATGAAGTATGCAGAGAAAAGAGAGAGACCAGATAATGATAGAAGTAGAAGCCATAAATCAAATAATGTAGATCTGTGTAACCAGAAAGAGAAAATAGATAATAAAGAGAATGATACAAATACTTTGGGGAAGGGGTACACAAAACAAAATTTCAAAATTAAAGAATAGGAGAACTGAAGGGAAGAAGGAGAGAGAATTGATTTGATTGATCAAGAAAAAAGAGGGGGAAGATATACATTAACAAAATAAAAGCAGGAGATAAAAAAATGAATTACTAAACAAAACTCTAAAGGGAAAGAATAAGAAGAGGGAATTGGAGCCATGGAAAAGGGACAGCAAAACAATGTCCTTTTAAAAAAAATCTTTAAAACAGTAACTGAAGAAACCCAATAGAAGGTGTACAGCAGAAGAGTATTTAAAATTGAAAGGCTTGGGCATATACAACATTAATATGTCTAGGATAAGAAAGGAAGTGGTTAATGGGAAAATACGTATTTCAAATTTCTCTGATAAGAGTTTGATATGCAAGATATAGAAAGAATTAATAAATACATGTGAGACTAAAAACCATTTAGCAATAGATTAATGATCAAAGGATATGAATGGGCAGTTTTCAAAAGAATAACAAAGTATTCACAACTACATAAAAATTCTCCAAATCATTAATAACAAAAGAAATGGAAACTAAAACTCCTTGAAGGTTCACCTCACACCTTTGCAAATTGGCAAAAGGAAATGACAAAAAAATGTCAATAATGGTATAAGAACTATGGGAAAATAGATGTATTAATACACTGTTGGCAAAGCTGTGAAATGGCATGACCATTTTGTAAAGAAATTTGGAATTATACAAATAAAATTAGTAAATTGTCCATACATTTTGAATAAGTGCTTCCATTACTGATTTCATAATCCAAAGAAACTGTTGATAAGAAAAAAATAAAAGTCCCCCTTTTTTTTGGTGAGGCAATTGGGGTTAAGTGACTTGTCCAGGATCATACAACTAGGAAGTGTTAAGTGTCTGAGACCAGAATTTAACTCAGGTTCTCCTGACTTCAGGGCTGCTGCTGTAAACACTGTGCTACTTAGCTGCCCCCCCTAAATACTCTTAAAACAGTTGTGGCATTCATAGAAGCCAAAAATAGTAAACAAAACATATGCCCAATAATTGGGGGATGGTTTTAGAATAGAAAGTATGTGTGTGAAGAACAGAAGGAAACATCTTTATAAATGGATACAAAGTGAAGTAAGTAGAACCAAGAAAACTATGTAAAAAACTTTGATAATGCATATGGAAAGAACAATGATAAATCCCCTCCAAAAAATGTTATAACATATAAAGATTAATTGGAATTGAAATGAAAACATACTCCCTACCTACCCACTGGTTAAGGTGAGAGATTCATAGATGTTGCACATATTTGGGGACTTTTTCCAATCTGTTGATCAGTTTTTAAAATTTTTTTCCTCTTTAAAAATAATATTTACAATATAGGATGGCTCTCTTGGAAGGGAAGAAGAAAGGGTATGTAAGATAACATCATAATATTAGAATATGGAATATTAATATAAAATTTTTTTCTAAAAAAGTAAATAAATTTTGAACAGTCTGTAAGAAAGTAGGCATACTCATGAAATACAGTGGGATTGGGAATTCATCCAGGCTTTCTGGAAATCAGTTTGGAACTATGACTCCAAAGTTATTAAATCATGCATTCCCTGTGAAACAATAATATATATTAAGGCAACAATAAAAACATAAAAATATGCAATCATTTACAGTAATACTTTTTATTATGGCAAAGAAGTAGAATCTGCGGGGATACCCATCAATTAGGAAATGGCCAAAATAATTATGTGAGTGTAAATAAATACTATTGAATTATTTTAAAAAGTATTAAATTTTCTTTTTAATGTATAGAATAAAGCAAGCATTTCCATAACATAGTACAGTAAAAAAAAATGATTACACATGAAACTGCAAATTTATTATATATAACATTGTTATAACTTCCATATTCAACATTATCATGTAAATTTCTTTTGTTTCTGCTCATTTCCTTCTTTATTATTTCATGCAAGTCTTTCCATGTATTTTTCTTAAAAATATAAAAACTTATTAAAGGAAAAATTTTAGAGAAACCCAGGAAGAATTGTATTAATCAATATCAAGTAATGAAGTAAACAGAAATAGAACAAGATAAAATAACAAATACTTAAACACAGACAACTTTAAAAGACATGAGTTATAATCAGTGCAATAACCAGCTAGCATTACAAAATATCACTTCCCAGATGGCACAAGAATATATTTTTCCTTATCATGTACTTTTGATACAATAGTTTGTTTTTCTATTTTATTTTTGGTTTGTTGTTTTTATTGTAATTAATATTTTTATTTTAATATATTTATTTGCTATAAATGTATTTTATGTATATATTTATTTATATACATTATAAACTTAATATATATTATAAGCAATAAATATCTAAATTATCTGTCTTCCCCATTACCTTTCACCATTGAGCAAGTTAAAACAAACATTAAGTAGTGAAAAACAACTTCCTCAATATATATCTGCATAGTCTTGTGAATTATAAAACATATTTGAAACAAATATCTATTTCTACATTTTAAATTTATTTTCTAAAATATCATATTTCATCTTCATTCTTTAAGCCTTGTGGTTTGTCATTGCATTAATCAGAGCTCTAAAGTCTTTGAAAATTGTTTTCTCTAATATTATCATTGTATAAATTGTTCATCTAGTTCTACTCATTTCACTCTACATCCGTTCATGGAATATACCCAATTCTCTTTGAAATTAAACATTGGATCATTTATTAAGGCATAATAATATCCTATTTTATTCATATGCCACAATTTCCAGATATGCCCCAATAAGAGAACACTCTATTAGTTTCCATTTTTTTTTTTGCTTCCATGAAGAGATAATATAAATATTTTATACATAAAATTTCTTTCTTTCTTTCTTTGACTTTTTGGGGTGAGAATATAGGGCCAGTTGTGGTAAAGCTGGGTTATGCACAGTCTTTTAAAAACTTTCTGAGAATAGTTCCAATTGATTTTCAGAATAGCTAAAACAATTCATATCTAACCAATAGTGCATTCTTGTACCAGTTTTCCTCTGCTTTTAACAATGATTTTGATAGGGGTAAAGTGGAAGGGAGATAGAATGGATCATTATTAGTTGAATATATAGAATATAATTTTAAATTTAAACTATAAAATTTTATTTTAAAATTGAGAATTTTTCAAAAATATTCTGAATTGGATTGTTCATATTTTATGGAAAAATAGATTTTCAAATTATCATAGCTAGTCTACTCTTCAATAGTCAAGTAAAAACTAATTTCCAGGAATCTATGTTATTTTGTGCCATATGTAAAAGGTGACATGATATCCCCTAAGTATAATGACCTCACCATTATATTCTTTTACAGAAGGAATGAAAAATTATCAGAATAAACATTAATATTGCTATCATATAGGAGATGTTTTAAAATTCTCTTTTATCTTTCTTAAAAATTGTCACTCTCATTTCACTGATGTAGCTTTCTCACTATTTGTCTATTCAGAAATTTAATAAGTATTTAATTTATATATTCATCCTGACATTGGTGAAAAGATTGAGTCTGTCATTAGCCTCTACTGGGGATAATCATTAATTAATATTATTTTGATGTTAATCCAGCTATGGTAGGTATAGTATGTACCATAGTTTATATCTGAGTTGAAGCAGTCTTTGTGATTTTGTTTGGCCAATGACTAGGCTTTGAATGATTGTTTTGGGCTCCTTCCTCCCTGAGGCATAGTAAGCCTAGTCTGTAGATAATTACTACTTTTAGAAATTTTAGTGGAATTTACACTCCCATCAAAAATGACTAGGTGTTGAATGTGGAGGGAAAATAGTATTTTATCTAAATTTAATTAGAAATCTTATACATTTTTAATCAGGATAATTTTTTAAATCATATTTTATGGATCACAAGTATATTACTGCATTTCATTCCTGATCATGAATCACTAGGATGGCCTGAACTCAGTCGAGTCCAGAATACAAGCAAATTGTGCTATGATATATCTGATATTTCTGTATCTTGCCAACAAGCATATCTTGCCAACAAGTATTTGTCAAATACTTTACATCTTCACTACAAACACATATGGATGTTTCAAATGCTTTGTTAGCAAGCATATTTTTATTCTCTAAATAGCATATACATCTACAATTCTTTTCCCACATATACATGTCTTAAACATTTTGCTAACACAAGTAGTTGACAGAAATCCTTTATTTTCATCAGTGGAAACTCCTTCTCTCTAATTTAGAATCTTTGAGAGTTATCTGGGACATCCAGAAATTAAGTGATTTGCCTTCACATATCTAGTGTTTGTGTGAGATGGGCCTTGAACCTAAGTCTTCTTAAGTCCAAAACCTGACTATCCACCATGAAATGCTTGAGTGTATAATGGTTGTATTGGCCAGACATTTCTATGTTACAACAAAGTGAAAGTATGGATTGATATGAAAAGTGTCATATAGGGATCCATCAAAGAAACTGAAGATATTTAGCTGGGGGAAAAAAGGGGAGAAATAAAACCTTCATTTACTATATTTGAAAGGTTTGACATATTAGAAAGGAATGAAATGTATTTTATTCAGTCCCAAAAGATAGAACCAAGTCAGGTGGGTGAAAATTATAAGGCAGATTTTAGTCCAATATAAAATCTGTTTAAAATGGTAAACTACTTCATAAAGCAGTAAACTTCCTATCTCTTGAAGTGTATATGAAGAGGCATTTTGTCAACCTGTCTGTCAGGAACTATAGCTTTCACACAGTATACTTCACATATAACATGATGTTATTCTTAACAGTGTAATATAAGTATTTTCACCTCATTATATGAATGTGGAAGCTGAGACTTTAAGAGGATCACAGTGTTGGAATGCCTCCTTGTGGTAATCTAGTCAAACTGTCTCATATTACATTTGAGGAAACTGAGGCCAAAGACTAGAAAGTCACTTCTTATTGAAATAAGTGTCAGGTAATAGGTAGCAAAACTAAGGTAGGAAGCTAAATCCTATGACTTCAGAAAACATTAGTCTCTTTCCACTATATAAGGCAGAAAAGAAAACTTTCTTCATTATGTGGGGATTGAAACAGATGATTCCTTTCAATTCTTAATATTATTCAATACATTTCAGGAAACCTCTATAAAGTGTTTGCATTATACGTGGAATTAGGTCATGTTCTTAAAACACAAAGATAAATAATACATAAATCTACATTCAAGAAGTTAAAAATCTATGGTTAAATGAAATGTATACACACATATTTGTATGCATGTATACATTCACAAATATATATTCACATACATCCACAATGCAGGTTGAGATAAATTCAAAGAAGAATTCAGAAAAAAGTCTTATGAAAAATCTTACTGGGAGATCATTTTCATCTGGTAATGAAGGAGGTAGATGATTTATCCATCTATCTATCTTCAAGTTTAGTTTCCTCAACTGATGAGTCAATGAATTACAGTAATCATCAGACATCAAACAGTATTTGTGTGAATCCTTGTGAAATTCAAAAAAAGAAAATAAGGACCCATTTTATGCTGGTATTTTAAAGCAAATAAGAAAAATATTTTTGTATTTCAACCTACACTATATAAACTTAGATGTCTTGTCGTTTCAAATTCTACTATTTCCTATTCATCAACACATTTCTTTCTGAAGATTTTCATTTTTAAGTCACTGAATAATAAAGGTGAGATGCATAGAGGGTTTCTTTTTCCATTTCTGTCATTACTATTAACTACACAACTTCAGGGGAATGGCTAACAATTTAGGTAATATCTGCAATTTAACAGCAGAGGGCGAAAAGTAGCAAACTCTTCCCTGGACTACTCATGGTATTTTTGTTTGTAAAATAAAGTATACTTCACCTAAATATTTTCATTGTCTGTGATTTATATTAAGGCTTTTAATTTTAATATTAGACGGCCTGATGTATATTTTGATCTCAAGAAGTTGTAGGTTTAAAAAATTTGAAAAAGTATCTTAAATTCTTAAGCTGCATGTCCTAGTTTTTCCTGTATTTGCATAACTCATTTGCTTCAGAAAACAACAACAACAACTTATTACATTTGAATTGGCAATACTCTATAGCTAATTTGAGATTAAAGATATTCTGTTTAAAAAGACTAACAAGAAATTTCAGACATTTCTTTTTATAGCAACTTAGGTAACGATGTTAGTATAATTGAAGAGGTCATTAGATATAAAAAAGTATACTTAAATAATTTTAAAAGGATAGTGAAACTTCAATAATTTAGTAGTTGAAAGATATTTAATGGATGTTTAAATTAAATGTTAATTTTTATTTGGATGATTATGCTACATTTCTCCAAGTACTTTTTTTGGGCTCCTTTTAAATTCATTCAGTAAATCTTTTAATAAAAAAAAATTCTATTAATCAGACTGTTATGATTTTCCTTTTTAAAGAAACATATTTAATTTGTTTTGACCTGTAAACACACATTCTCTGTGAAATTTTACTATGTAAATGTTATTTTATATGGAGACTCACATGCTAGAATCTGACTGCTGGAACTAGAGGGTAAAAGAGACAATATGATATGTTTCTCAACAGATTATTGGTAGAGTCTGAATAGTCTTAAAAGCAAACAAAATAAGAAAGAAAGAAAGAAAAAACAAAGAAAGGAAGGAAGGAAGGAAGGAAGGAAGGAAGGAAGAAAGAAAGAAAGAAAGAAAGAAAGAAAGAAAGAAAGAAAGAAAGAAAGAAAGAAAGAAAGAAAGAAAGAAAGAAAGAAAGAAAGAAAAGATAGTAATGGCCATGGCAAATACACAAAAAAGAGGCCTTACAAAAATAAATAAGCCACATTTTAGAATTTTGCCTTTCTTACTTATATAGATATAAAGACCTGCCTTTTTTTGTCAATGTGATTAGTAAAAAGGCTACCAAGTCTCCTGGGTTTGCTGACTTTTCAAGAAGATTTAGGCTCAAAAATTTCCAGGAAGTAAATATAGAAATTTCTTGATAAAAGTTCGAAGACCCTTGCTTGCATTCAGAAAACAAAACAAAAATTATCATTTTATTGCAGAATTGCAGTTTCAGTTTTTCTTTCTTCCTTCCTCCCCCCCTTCTTTCCTCCCTCCCTTCCTCCCCCCTGTTTCTTTTCCCTTCCCTTCCCTTCCCTTCCCTTCCCTTCCCTTCCCTTCCTTTCCCTTCCCTTCCCTTCCCTTCCTTTCCCTTTCTTTTCTTTTTCTCCCTGACAGCTATTCTTCAGACTATGGCATCTAGACCACAGGGTATATCCCATATCCTCTCACAGTCACGAGTTCTTCAAACTCTATGTAATGATAGTCTTGGAGAAGTTCGGCTGTTCTCTGAGCTTTCTATCTCAGGTTTTTTTTTCACTTTCTTATATGTTCTTCCTCCAATGCACTATTTCATCAGTCCTCCCCCTTTCATCGCGGGGAGTAATGTATTTCTAGGAAGAAAGACTGACTTCTCTCTAGTCCACACTTACAGGAGGAATCCTGCAGTGAGAGCTGCAAGACAGAAGGCAACATGCGTTCTGATTCGGGCAGTCTGCCTCTCATCCTATAAGAAATATCCTTTAAAGGGGGAAAAAAAAAAAAAAAAAAGACCTGCAGTTCCCTTATCCGGTATATAAAATATTTGAAAGAAGCAGTCCGTCTCGCTCTTTTCTTCCAATGCGGATCAGCCCCTTGAAGAAAGGATTTTCTGTTTGTCTGGAACTCTTGCCTGCATAGAGAATATATTAGAATTTACTTCGTGGGGATTTTAAATGGTGAATTTAATTGCTGATTCTGATTTTGAATGTCAGGAGAAGGGGACAACTAAGAACAACAACAACAAAACAGCTTCCCCCCCCCCCAAATTAATTGTGCTGTGCTTTAAACTCTACCCATTTATTTGGACGGAGATTGGAGTATGCACAAATAAATGTAACGCAGCAGAGAAGAGATTGACTAAATACGGCAAACTGCAAGGCGCGGTTTCAAACCGCTGAAATCCTTGCTTGGGAACTGGTACTCGCGGCTTTTGGGATAGTGGTTTCCTCCACATCAACACCCACACCCCTCTACACACACACTAGTTCCCACCCCCTTCTGTTCTCTTCTCATTTCTCCTTCCTTCCTTTCTTTCTTTTTCTTTCTTCCTTTCTTTCTTTTTCTTTCTTTCTTTCTTTCTTTCTTTCTTTCTTTCTTTCTTTCTTTCTTTCTTTCTTTCTTTCTTTCTTTCTTTCTTTCCTTCCTTCCTTCCTTCCTTCTTTCCTTTCTTTTTTTCTTTCCTTCCTTCCTTCCTTCTTTCTTTCCTTTCTTTTTTTCTTTCTTTCTTTTCTAAAACGTTGTTGCAGATCCTCTAGACGCTTGCTGTGCTTGTGGTGCTGTCCTCGGTTCTGAACCTTCTTTAGGGATTTAGTGTGCCTTCAGTGGCAGCTGTTCTGTTAGTGAGAGGGCGGCCGTCACGGTGGAGGCAGAGCTCCTGGCCAAGTGTGGTGAAGCCCTGCTTTTGGAGCTGCGTGGGGTGAGCAAAAGGAGGGGAGGTGGGGAGAGGCGCGCTCCCGGTGGCTTTTGCTAGTCGCGCACGCGCGCCTGGGACTGCCTGCCTTTCTGTGACTTGTCTGTGTGTGTGCGTGTGTGTGGAAAGAGGGAGAAGAGAACGAGAGCGAGCGAGAGAAGGGTGAGTGTGTGTGAGTGCATGTGAGTGTGCTGAACGTACTGAGAAACCCGGACCACAGCAGCAGCACCACTGAAAACTGCATTCAACCATTTCTTCTGACTTCTGGAGCTGGGGCAACGATCAGACTAGCAGCAGCCACAAGCAGTAGCCGTGACAAGGGGCTCCCCTGCCTCCACTTCCAGGTTTTTAGGAGCTTGGTGCTAAATTGGTCTCTTAAAATGCAGAGGATCTAATTTACTGACGGAAACGGCCAAAGAAAGAGGAGGAAAAGAACAATAACAACAAGAGAATATTTTGTGGATGCTCTACTTTTCTTGGAAATGCAAAAGATTATGCATATTTCTGTCTTCCTTTCTCCTGTTTTTTGGGGACTGATTATTGGTGTCTCTTCTAACAGCATACAAATAGGTAGGTAAACCTTCTGATATGCTTTTGAATTGTCCTTTATTTGATTCAAATCTTGGTTCTAGATTGACAATTCTTGTCATGTAGAGTTATGTCATATCTTGACCACATTCCAAATTTTAAATGTCTAGAATATGCAGATAGTAACCAGAATGTGGCTATGGGGAAAGACTATACCGGTGATACAACCGAGGAAGATGCTCGCCCTCCAATTGCACAATGTTCTTACGTGTGGTCGGGTTTTTCGGGATCTATATGGAAACGTCCCTGGTGAAATGAAAAAGCTAATGTCTCCGGCTAGCTTTTTATCGCCTCTGATTCTGATAAATCGTCTGACCCCTTTTTTCACAGTTGGATTGTCAGAGTCCCACTCCCAAATAGGAATGATGTCTTTATTCTCCCTGCTAAGGAATGAACAGCGCTCGGAGGGATCTCATTTTCTCTCTTCCTGCCATTGACAATGTTCTCTTGTTTCCTGTGTTTGTTCTTTGCAGGGGGGTTATTTCCAAGGGGCGCCGATCAGGAATACAGTGCATTTCGGGTAGGAATGGTTCAGTTTTCCACTTCAGAGTTTAGACTGACGCCCCATATCGACAATCTGGAGGTAGCCAACAGCTTTGCAGTCACCAATGCTTGTGAGTAATGAATATTCATGTTATTCAAATGAAAAAGAAAGAAGCTGGGTGCGAGGAAGTGGGTGGTGATGGTGGGTGCGCCTATGTGGTGGGATGGGAAGAGTAGGGGGCCGCACTCTGAAAAGAGTACAGGGGAACTGGAGAGCTTGCGTGCGCACTAGGGGTTGGGGGGCGTGGGTAAGGTTGAGGTGGCCTGGGCCTGCCTGCTTTTTCCTAGGGCCTCTAGGTTCCTATTCTCAGTTCCAGGCCATAAAAGAATAAAAACCTCATCAAACTGGGGTATTTTCCCCTCATCCTTTTCTCTCTCATTCCACCATGTCCTTTCAAGCGTCTTTGCTTCACGTGGACAAAGTGTTCTCCGAGGGTAAGCAGACTCTTGGGATGCTGGACAGATCCAGCGATTGAATGAGAGCTCTTAGCCAGTCTAGTAGCCGCTTCTTTGGCTCCCGTTCCCAGGTTAAACTCCTGCACAACCATCTATGCTCAACGGAGCACTCACTATTTCCTTTTCGATGGGACACATTTTAAAAAATGGTTCCGGCTGCGCTGGGGTCGGAGTGTATTATATAACATCTTTTTTTAGGGGCCCGAGGTGAGCTTTGTACCACGCAGGGTGTATCTTCCACTAGAGAAGCTAGACTTGGTTCGGAGCTTAGTCTTAGGGATGTATGTGTGTTTTTAGAATCGGAGGAAGAACTCTTGGAGGTGTCGGGTCTTTGTAAAGCACTAGTGCTTCCAGGTTTTTCGGAAAGGGATTCTTTTGTCTACCCGGCAGGTCTTCGCTAGAGGACCCTGCCAGCTCTGCTCTCAGCTTGCTTTGGGTCGCATCGCGGGGCTGGCTTCAGCATAGAAAATGAAATGGAAGAAAATGAAAACAATTGAATCCAGTTGAGTTTGAGAAAGAACCTCTGCCTATCAGCCATTTTATTCCTTTCTGCAATCCATATTAGCACCTCCTGCCATCCTCATTTCCCCTCCCATCTCCCAACAATCTTCTATCCGCGGGGGCTTCTATGCTTGGCTGCCATTAGAATAATGGAAAGACAAAGCAACCGATTTTTAAGCCGTATTGCAATAGTTAGTCTCTCTAGCTGCAAATCTCCACTCCTGTCCTTCCCTTCCCCCATCTTACCCAGACTGCAACCCTGAGCTTGGTCCGGGATGCCGTTACTAAGAGACTGTCTCTCTCGTCGCCTTCCATAATGTCCTGCTGGGTGAATTGTTCCGTTTTCCTCTAAGGCTTGTTCTTTATACTATTATATCATATTAAATAATGCAGGTGATTTGCCACTGACCATCCTCTACGTCGTTCCCCTACACACACACACACACACACACACACACACCAGTGTCCAGCATCCGAGAGCTAGGTGAACATTTCCACAGTAGAATGAAAAACAGAGTTGAAGTGTCTCCACTTTTCACTAACATCTTGGGAAAGAAGTGATTGAAATTTCATTTACATCACGTCTTGAGTTTGCAGTCAATAATTTAGGTTAATTTTAATAGACTTGAGACTTGAGAGTCATCAGATCATTTCAAAACCCTGACGGGAGGGGGAAGGGGGTGGAGATGGAGGGGTGGAGAGCTAGGGATATGGGGGTGGGGAGATGGGGGAGGTGAGGAACCTTGTCTTTTGAGTGATAAAAAAGAGGGACAAGACCGTGATCAGAAACAATGCTTGAAATATCAATGATTGTGGGGGTAGTGAAGAAGGAAGTCTTCAGGAAGCAATAATAAGAGGAAGACATGTCTTTAAAGTGATTTTGTAGTTTAGGTCATAGACAGTATAGTATAATAATCTTACCAGTGTCTGGGGTGACTGGTGGATTGGTGAGAAGGGAGTAGAACTGTTAAGATGGGGTTATTGTAATTTTAAGGTACTGTTTTTCTTGAACACTTAATGGTTTGTTTGGAAGTTTTCTCCTAATTTTAAAATCTTTTTTAAGTTACAAAATGCTTTCTCCCCTTATGGAGTTTCCACCCCCCCCCAAAAAAAACCAGTCAAACAGTTCTGTGTAGTGAGTCTGTTCTACTAGGCAAGCATTTAACTAAAAATGATTGGGAAATGAGCTTTGAAAAGTAACGTATAATAAAAAGAGAACTTTAAGATAGGTTTAGTGAAGATTTAGATCTTAAATGTAAAGATACTTTAAGAGCTTATGGAAGGGAAAATTATTGGAAATTTTCACTTGATTTGAGGAGTCTGTTAAGGATAGGCTTAACTCAATAATAACTGACATATAAAACTTTCCTAAATAATCATATTTCTTAATCAAACAAAAAAGCAAATATGCATTAGGAAAATAGGGTGTTTTTAATTTTGCCCCCTGTATGTGTGTGTACATATACACACATATGCACATACATATCCACATATATATGTATATAAACACATAATTTCAGAATGCCTTATACAATAAGTCTAAATCTTATCCAAAACAATATTTTATTATGAAAAATATTAGATTCACTGTATGATTATTAATTGATTAAAGGGAAAGTAGTGTTCAGAATAAGCAACTATTGGACATCAAAATTTGAGTATCCCAACTAAGACCATTCATATGCCTGGAAAACCTTATTTGAAAGGGAAAATGAACATTTTTATGCCACAATACATTTACTTTACATGAGAACAAATGTATAGCCATTAATGTGGGTCAAACATTTAGACAATTCTGAGAAAAGTTACAAATGAACTCAAATGTCTCACAGTTTTCAGGTATTGAATTTCAGACTAATGACACTATAATTCCAAAGTTATAAGGAAATGCATAGATATTTGAGAAATACAATATATTATTAATAATTCTATTTATTTATGTGTCCTTTTGGTGAAATCCTTTAACCATTCTTTGCTTTGGTTTCTCCTTTGTTTTAGGAATTAAAGCATAAATGGGAAATATGAACAACTGACACTGGTTTAACCCTTTGTGTGAACAAAATTGGATTCAAAAGATCAGAATTCTAGGTCTCCCTCTTCTATTTTACTTCAGATAATTAAATTTTTCTAAATCTAATAGTAATTGCTCTACTTCTTCATCTGCAAAATGGGAATGATTATATTGCCCTAGTAAAACCATAGTAAGCCTATTAAAATTTAGTAACCATAAGGTATGAATTTAAAATCAGGCAAGTATATAAAGTACTTTGAAAACCACAAAATCTATATCATTAGGGTGTAATTATTATTACATACATTTTGAGTCTTAAGTTTTCACTTGTAAAATGTGGATAATGAGACAGATCCTATTAATGTCATTGGGTTTTGGGGGGAAGATCTGATGACATGAAATATAGGAACCAGAGATGGGACTGGATCTGGGAGTTAGTATGTATGTATACAATATTAGGATCATAAAATTTAAAACTGAACCTGAAACATAACTCTGACATAAAGAAACTCCCTTTGCTGATGCAGTTTATCTTCTAAGAGTATTACCTAGAGCACTCTGGTGGTTTTCACATAGTTATGGAACCTGTATATGTCAATAGCAGAACTTGAACCCAGCTTTTTGGCCTCAAGATTGCATCTTGTATACTTTGTCATGTTGCCAAAATCAACTACTAAGCCAAACACTGGAGTAGAATGGAAGGTAATACTGAGAAAACTTTATAGGTTCAACCTAATGATTTGTCCCTTTTAATCTTGCCACTCCCTTGTGATTCTTTTCTTAGGCCATTCCTTCTGAAATTAATTATTTTATGCTCATGATACTGTAGAAGAAGTAGGGTCAATCAACATTCAAAGCTTTACCTAATACAATTTTTTTTTTCCATTTTATTCTGGAAATTGAAGGAATTTTTCTTTCTGTTTTCATTTTGAAAATCATATAGCATTTGAAGCAGTGCTTATTCCCATAATGTTTTTAAAAAGACAAATTTTGTAGTGTTAAATGTATGCATACAATATTAGTATCATAAAATTTAAAACTGAACCTGAAACATAAAAAACACCATATCTTATCTCTTCATTTGGCAAATGAGACTGAAAGAGATGAAGTACTTTACCCAACACTCCACAGAAAATTTTCACAAGATTTAGAGGATCTTTTTTTGTTTTATTTTTTTTTTATAGCAGATCAGTGCTTTTAATTATGTCGTATCTTATTCACCTCGATTTGTAAATGTTATATGGGATACCACGTTTTTTTCTGTCAGTTCAGACTAAATAGGCACTATCTTAAGAAGCCAACAAGATTAACAATGTGGCTAGAATATCTAAATGAAGGGATCATCTGATTTATATATGTTTAGGTAAGAGTCATATATGCTTCACTCTGAAATACTGCCTTTCCTACCCTCTTTAACATTCACAATAGAGGAAATAAAGTTTTCCATTTTGAAAAATGTATCTATCTGTTCTCTGTTATTTTACTGACTACCTGGAGACAAAAAAAAAAAAGTTTTTTCAATTTTATTTTTACTTCCAAGGCAGATGGACCTACTTTGTTAGACTTCCCCTTCCCTATGTTAGGTTACTCACAAAACAGAATTTTATTTTCAGAACATGATAGCAAACAATTCATTTGCTCAGCACTTGAATCCAATACTATTATTACTGAATAGTAAGTTCTGTGACAATTGTTCTCTATTTTTTCGTGATTTTTTTTAACCTTTTGAACTCTTTATCTCACCCTTTTATATGGACAATATCCTTCATAAATTGATGGCAATTTGTTATTGTATTTTTTGACCCACAATATTTTTCATAGTGAAAAATAGGTATGCTTTTTCACATTTGTATTAGCTATTCATAATTGTTTCTTATTATTTAATTTTTTATGAAAACATTGTCTTAAATCATGACATATTCAGCTATTACAAATGAAATTCAGGTAAGTACAACAGATTAGAGCAAACTTTGAAAGGGAATGTTGAACATTTCTCTACTTTGAAAATATTGGGGAATGGTATCATTAATTAAAAAAATACTTTTGAAAAGGACAATATATGTAAAAAACCACAACTACAATCCTGGCAAATATGAGTTTTGATGACATGGCTGAAGAGGAGAACATAATGAGAACTATCTGCTCTTCAGTCAGAATAAGCAACTAAACACTTAATTTTTTCCTGATCTTTTTTATTTTTGACAACTATCTAAGGTCTTTGGGATAGAAGACTTTTGTATGTGAAATTCATAGAAAAATTTATTTTGGAAAATGTTAAGCTAAAAATCTGGAAAAATCAAAATCAGATTTGTCTCACTTTTTTATTTGAGCCAGTAGATGGAGATGTAGGAGAAAATATTGCATTCTTCATATAACTATCATACATAGACACAAATGATATTGGTAGTACACCCATGGAAGTCAAATTATGAAATGTGAACAATTTTAAAAATTGGATATAAATTAGTCTATTTTAAATGTTCACTTAAGAAAACAACATATATTAGAAAAAAAGCATTATATATTAGAAAAAATCATTAAAATTGGAAAAGAGAACTAGACACAAATGCTTTAAGATTTAAAATTTATGAACAATTCATTTCTAAGTTCTCTTCAAAATTAGATTCTTAAGTTATTTATTACTTTACTAACATTGATGACTGACTCTCTCTTGGCACTTAGGTGTTTTCAAATTAAAAAGTTGTTTATTCTTTAATATGTCCAGCAGATGGAGATATTCTATGAAATGATGATAGTTTGAATCACATCCTGGCCACTGGTCAGTTACGTGACCTAAAGTAGATTCTACCAACAGGATACTTACAAACTTTTGGTAAACTTTCATTTTGACTTGTAAATTATTATTGTTCAATATGGCAATATATTTTAATCTCTCTACTACATCTCTAATGAACCTATCACATAATATATGTTACAGTTATTGGTGTTTATGGCTTTTCCAAACTATGGTGTTAAGTATATAAGTGCAGGGACAGTCTTCTTTCTAAACTTCTTAATTTAATCTGCATAGTACTCAGTATGGTACATTATATGTTGTGGGTTCAGAATAAATATTTGGTGAATATATGAATTCACTTTAATTGAGAAAGCATTTATTAATCACTTACTCTGTGTCAGACATTCAGGATTCATGAACTAAAGTGAAACATTTTGCTGGGGGGAAACAAAATAAATACCAATAAACAAATAAACAATCTTGTACAAAATTATTGAATTTTGTAAATGCCCCTGAACACTGAATTTAATTTAAAATTTTTATCATAAAATATCTATTTGTAACTGGAATATTTGTAAAGAAACTTTCCAGCTTTTATGATTCTAAGATATATATATATATATATATATATATATATATATATACATATATATATACACACATATGTATATACACATACATGTGTATACATATTGTTATATGTTACATGTGGTCTTATCTGTCATATAGGCATGTTACATATGTGTGTGTTTTATGAAACTTTTCTAAATGATTTTAGTACTATTGACAAGTAGGATCAAAATTTCTAGAGCTGTATGAGGTGTTAGAGAACATTTATCTTAGCACTCTTAATGTAGATAAGTAAATTAAAGTCCAGTGAGATTGTAAGATTTTCCGAGGTTATCAATGAGCAGAACTTGACTTCAAATACAGATCCACATGCATGAATGCACACATTAAAAACATATAATACTCATGTAGAGATTATTGGAGGGATTTAAAAGATCAAGAGCAGTGAGAAGTTATTCCTATAGTATTCTCTGCACAGAGGTGATATATATGAGATCTTAGAACTTTAATCTTGCTGGCTCAGGAGGGATGAACATTTCCATTTTAAATCAAGCCTTAGAGCTCTGCAGGGGATCATTGCACCATGGCTTTATGACAAGAGGATGCTGATTCATGCTTAAGCTTCAGAACTACACGTTATCACTTCAGCTAATGTTTTTCAAGTTTATGGAATACCAAGAGCTCTGAAAAAGAAAAAAAATCAAGGAGAATGAAAAATTAGAACATTTATTTTCCAACTATTCCAGTATAATGTGTGTTTGAATTAACTTTTAAAAATAAAATACCTTTATTAATGTTTATGAGAAAAAAGGTTCAATTGAGATACAAATTTTAATCAGGAAAATGCAATTGAATAAAAAATAAATTTTATATACATAAAAGCATTGGAGAAAGTATCAACATCTCACATTGCTTCCCTTAAAAAAAAAAGAAATTTTGAACATCACTACTTAGAGGATATATATTTTGATTATATTACTTTTTACCAAGCTCCCATTTTGCTTTTTATGAGTGAACCTACATAACCCAAAATTCAAATTTTACTTGTTGATTATAATATCTGAATTAAAAATGAAAAGTATAGAAGACCACAGTGTTCAAATATTAATATTCTTAATGGAATCTTTTAGTAAAAAAAGAAAACAAAGCAAAACAATTTCATCATTTCATGAATATGGAATGTGTACACATAAACTCCAGTTAAGAAATCTTTAAAGGTGAGCAACCTTCAAACCACTGTTGACTATTGACTATTTAGGTCCTTAACTTGATCTCTACCTTGTTTCTCAATTGATTTTGATCTCACTGATATGGGTGTTCATTTTAATAATACAGATCTCTTGATTGTCCTTCCATAAATTCAGCACTGGAGGGTATGCTAGGGTGGGTACTTCCCCACATTCTCTTAAAATTTTGTTGTTGACAATGTAGCGCATAACTTGCTTTTCTTGTTATAACAATCTGTACATTTTTTCTGGTCAGACATTTCTCAGCTAAAATTTCAAAAATAAACCACTTCAGTTAAATCTATATTGTTTTCTTCCTAACATTTCCCTAGGGGGAAAATAATTTTTGGCAGAATTCTTTATTTCATATTTACATCCATAGATAAGGTAGAATAGATTGATTATTTGTAACATTTGAAAAAGACTGAAAGTCTGGTGGCTAAGAATATTTAAAAGGCTCTTTGTTAACATTTTAATACTATTGGGTTTTTTTGGTGACAATTTTTATATGATGCTAGTACCATTGACAAGTAGGATTAAGGACTTTAGAACTAAAAGGTATTTTAGAGAATATCTACTCTATCTCTTTCTCATTATACATGAATAAACGGAGTTCTCAGATGATTTTTCTTTGGTCACCAAGTAGCAGCAAGAAGAGCTTGCCTTCAAATTCAGATCCACAGAAATCACATTGCCTTTATACATTCTAATGGATTAGAATCCTTGTGGATATTTTGTAAAATGAATCCCCTGAGTCTTTCAGGAGTTTATTTTCATATGTGTCTTTTAAAGTATTTTTTCCATAACAGTTATAATTTTGTAAAGTATATTGAAAATTCTATATTCTTCCATTGCTGTTTTGTAAGTCTATTGCTTAATTCTCAAAATTATACCATTTCAATATTTAATTGTTAAAATGAAAGAAAAACAAATTACAAACTTCTTGAAATTTATTTCTAGATATTTGTTTTTGTTCAAAACCAGGAATTAAGAATAACTTCACATAAATGATTATCGTATTTTTCATTAACAACTCTAGTATGATTTTGTAGGGACAAGTACTCTTTCCCATTTTTCCCACTGCTGCCAAAATTTACTTTCCTATGATTCTACTTTCCCTACTTGAAAAAAAAAAAACAACTTATATCCATAATTATGACAATCTTCCCTTTAGACACTTTACATAAAATTATGTTTAAAAAGAAAATAATTACTAAACATAACAGATTCAAGAAACAGCAAGTATAATACTTAAACTGCTTATGTCTTTCTACTTGACATCTAAGTGGAAATAGTGTATATAGAGAAGGCTGAAAGATGTAAAATAACAAAGAAAAGAAAAGAAAAGAAAGAATAAAAATTTTGATAGAAATTTATCATGCCAATTTTATTTTATTTTGGGGGATGATGAGATTTTCTACAAAATTATATGTAATCTTAACTATGAGAAGCTACTATTTTTCTAACTGCTTTTTATGAAGATGAGTTATAGATTGATATTTGTTTTCATTCTTAGATTCTTAGATAGTAGAATTTATATTCTTTCAAATTCTGAATTAAATATGAAAGTAATTAACACAAGAAACACTTTTATGCAGTACCTCTACAAGGTAAGATAAGAGATGAGATTCAGCAAGATATGAGATAAGACACAATTCAAGATTCAACATGGGTCCACTGAATATGAAAGGAAACTTTGAATTCTAGTGTTAGAGCTTACACCTTTGATGTAGCTTCAATCAGCTAGGAGAATGGAGAGATTTATCTTTCACATAAATGTTTTAGTCTGATGTCTCTTTTTGAAAATCTTAGTACAAAATTAATGGGGACCATAGAAATTTGCTTTTAGATGACCAAAAATCTCTCTTAATTACTGCTTTTAAAACTCATCCAAGTAATTCTTTAGATGTATCTGTAAAACTTTAGATAGACTCTAACTTCTGCCAAAATGTACTTGAATTTTATCTTACTTAAGTGAATATGGGAAATATGACTATTAAGTCATCTTACATTAATTCTAGTATTTTGTTTAAGAAGGAATGCATACTATTTTCAAGTGTTATATATATATATAATATATATTATGGCAGTAAAACATTTTTGATCTTGCCTTTTTATAAATATGCATTTGTTATCCATAGAAAATATTTCTATTTCTTTTGCAACAATTTATTAGAGTTTTTAGATTTTCTAAATGATAGAAATGATAAGTAAGGTACTGTACTTTGTGAGATAATCAGGGGAGTTATAAATAAGGTAGATACCAAATTGGGATTGTGTTTTGCCTTTTAAATGGATTTTTTCTGTATTAACATGGATAAGCATATCAAAGGCACATTATATATGTTAAATTCTTCACTGTTTAAGTGGACTTTTTTAAAACAATAATGATGACTCTAGGTTTTTGTGGGATTATGGGAAAGTATACAGAGATCATTTACAATTTCAATAAACATGAGAGCACTTTCTGAAATAACTTTGTAAGTACTATCTTAAACTGAAGACAACTTTAAAATGTGTGATATTAAATACTATTCAAGAACTCCAGAATTGTAAAAAATACAAAACAATAATATGGGGTCAGCTTAAATATAGGTACACTTTACAATGTATAAAGGATAAAATTAAATCTATTCATAAAGGCTGTTTTGTTATAGTTAAAGATTCAAATGAATTGAAAAACTAAATTTAATATTTTATAGAATCATTAAATATTCAACAAAAATATTTTTGTACTCTAAAGTTTGTCAATCATCAGCAATAATTTAAGTGCTTAGTAGATATTATACTAAATGCTGGAGATAGAAAGATAAAAAAAAATACTCTTCATTCATAAAGGCTTACATATAAAGGTCTTTATTTACATTAACCCTTTTGATTCTCCTAACCACATTGTGAGTGCTATTATTATCCCTGTTTTGCCAGTGGGATCCAAAGACTCATAGAGGTTAAGTAACTTTCTTTTAGTTACACAGCCAAAAAGACTTAAGTGGATTTAAAAGACAGATCCTAATGATTCCAAAATCCAGTATTCTTTATAGAATCCCATTCTGACTCTTTGAGTATTTTTTTATCCTGAAGCCAAATATTAATAAGTACTTTAAAAAAGTTTCAGAATTGTGATAATGAACTTTCTGGAACAAAGTATTTTTTATATTTAACATTTTTCTCCAAAGGCCAAGCACTTACGCAAAAAATATTTAAAAGATGCTTTGTGGTTGTATCTAGGATACCAATAAGTTGCTAAGGTCTAAAGATTTAGAATTTCAAGCCATTTGAAGATGTTACAGTTTATTAAATCAATAATATGCACTTTAAAATATCTTCAAACACATATTTACAAGGTAGACTGTGGTAGTTTTTCTAGGGCAGTTTAAATTATTCAGTTGATATATTTTGTTTTGAATATATTTGAACCAGTTCTTACATTCAATTTATCTACAATTAGTCTATCAACAACAATTTATTAAGAACTTATTAAGTACCAGGTACTATGCTAAAAGGAAAAATAGACAATTCCTGCCTTTAAGGTATTTGCATTTTAAACTCCATGGCAAATTCTGTCTTCTCCAGCTCTCTCATCTTTATCCCTTGGCCATGATATTTCTGCAAATCTGTTATCAGGAGTCCAGCCAATATGATGGTAGTCTTCTTGGTCAATAATTTTATACTAGAATGTCAGTTTTGGGGGTGTAATTTTGTATAGTAGAGAGAACTTAGGATTCAGAATCAGAAGACACCTTTAAATCACTACCTACATGATCCTAAATAAATCACTTAACAGCTTCAGTTTCTTTATAATATCTAATAAAGGCATCAGACTCATTGGCCTTTAAGACCCTTTTTAGCAATAGATCTCTGGCCCTAATTATGCAGAAAGGGGCCAAGTATAATTATTGCTCAAGGAGTACTTTTTTGGGAAACTCAAGAAAGAAAACATCCCTTACAGTTTACCAAGGACAAGGACAAAGCTGGGCAAAGATAGTTTTAAGAATCATGACTTCTCCTCTTCTCTCTGCTTCCTTCTTTCACTCCCTTTTTCTTTCCTTCCCTGCCTCCCCTTCTGTGTTTCTCTGTCTGTCTCTATCTCTCTGTGTGTCTCCTTCTGTCTGTCTGTAGCTATTTCCTTTTCTCTCTATCTTTTTCTGTCTCTCTCTTTCTCTCTGTGTCTCTTTTTCTGTCTCTCTTTCTCTTTGTGTCTCTCTGTCTCTGTCTGTCTCTCACTCACCCACTTCTCTCTCTGTCTCTCTCTTTCTGTCTCTGTCTCTCTCCACTTTTCTTTCTAATTTGTCTTCCACCGACATTTCTAGTCTTCTTATGTATCACTCCTCCTACAATTTACAATCCAGTCTTACTGGTTAATTTACTGTTTATTGCTTATTCTTACTTCTCACTTCTGTCTCTTAAATTTCATGACTTCCTTAAAGTAGCAAGCTATGTTCTACAGGTATTCTTTCCAGTGTTTTACCTAATTTACCCCTTCACTGAGATAAGTGAGACATGCTTCACTAATTTTTCAGTAGAATTATGATTAGCCATGTTACTGCCTAGATTTCTCATGTCATTTAGTATTGTTTACCTTTACATTACTATCATCATTGAATAAATTGTTTGTGTTGGTGCTGTTCACTGTGATCTGAATTGTATCATTCAAAGCTTCCCAAGTTTCTGTGAATTCTTTATATAGATGCCATTACCTACATACAGCTCTATAATATTCTATGGCACTCATATACTCACATCTCTTTGGTCGTCTTTCAATGGATGGATACTCTCTTTTGAATATACTGTTAGGAGTTCATTTGATCTTTGAAGAGGAGAGAACCCTTTTTATCTTCATAAGCACTGAAAAATATATATAAGGCAGGTGAAATGAAAAAAAAAAAAAAAAAGGAAAGAAGAACAGTTAAAGGGAAAGTACAGAATTAGAAATTGAGAAGCTCACTTTCATGCAGAGTCAAAAATGACTTTAGTGTTTCATCCTGAATAAACTAAGGTGATAGACGGGTATGCTAAAAATGCTATTAGAAAGTTAAAAGTGCCACATTCACATATTTATTTATTCAGGAATCCTCATTGTAAGATGAATGCAATTGAACATAAGTTTAGATCTAGTTCTTGAATCAATGGTTCCTTAATTCTGCCCTAGGATATCTTGAGAATATACTTAGGGGCTGCATGATAGCTACTTTTATATCCCTGAAGGATTATCAAGTGAAAGAGGATTCAATTTGTTCTACTTATCTCAAGAAGCAGAGCTAAGAATAATAAGTGAATGTTTCAGAGTTGGATTGAAGCTTAATGTAAGGACAGTCTTCTAAATATTAGTAATAATAATAATAGGTGATATTTTTGACATTTTAAAGTTTACAAAGTGCTTTATAACATAATCTCAAATTATCTCCACAACAATCCTGAGAGGTAGGTTCTCTTATTATTTCCATTTTATAGATGAGGGCATTGAAGATGACCTAGGTTAAATGATTTTCTCAGGATTTGCTAGTAAATACCGAAGAGAATTTGAATGCAGCCACTCTGAGTCTAATCTACTCTCCTTGGTACCACCCAGTTGCCTGAAGTTGCCTAAAAATTCATTGAGCTGTCTAGGCAGATAAAAAGTTCTCTTTCAATAGCCATCATTTAAAGCATGGTTAACTCCTTGTTGGATAGGTTACACTGGGATGTTTTGTTTGTTTGTTTCTTTTGTTTTGTTTTGTTTTTCAGGTGTGAGTTGGATTAAATAGCTTCTAAGATCTTTTTCAACTTTGAAATTCTGTTTATTAATATTTGTTTATTAGCCTAAGCAGGCTTCTATTTCATCTTGTATATTACCAATTCTTCTCTTTATATGGTAGCAGAGGTTGTATTTAATGTTGCTTAAATGGGAAAAATTACCTGAAGGACCTGACAATTTTGGAAAACTTGTGATTTCAACATCTTTAGGGGTTTGGAGAGAGGCAAAATTTAGGTGATTAATTCTGTAAGTATGAGCAGGAAGATTGAAAGGTACTCTTGGCCCACATACTGCTTTAATAATTTGAGTTACTGCTCCAGGTTCTTTCCACGGGTTCAGCTACCTGTTCTTTGTATTCTTTTTGGGTCATTTTATAAGTTCCATAGGTTCAATGATTCTCTCTTCCAGATCTATAAATTTGGTCCTATTTTCTCTTGTGAGTTAGCTTCTTTATTTCCATCTAAATTTAATACATTCATCTCAAACAATATGTCTTAAATGGAATTCATCTTCCTTCACTATAAATTTACCCTTCTGCCTAACTTCCCTCTTTCTTTTGATGTCACTATTTTTTAATCCATGATCCAGTCAGCATGATACGATCCCCTGCCTTATAATCATATTCTATTTTTGCCTCTTCCTTATTCTTTATATCTAATAAGTGCCCATCTTCTTGATTTCTCTTCTCTGAATCTTTTGTATTCAACCCTTCTTTCTATTCAAATAAGTATTACCCTAGTTCAGGAATCCTCAATTTTCCTCCATTTTTTCTATTTCAAATTCCTTATAATTGATGTTCTTATTCCAAGACTCTTCCCTTTCTACTCATTTCCCGCACACATATCAGAAATAATCTTTCTAAATCACATAAATGACCATGTCACTCATTCTCTTTATCAAGAAGTTTCTAAAACTCCTTACCACTGGGATAAAATATCCATTCTTTAACTGAGCATTCTACAGTCTGACTCCAATCTAACTTTTAGCACATTAGTCACCTTGAAACACTCAATATTTTAGTTCTAAATTGTCATTTTAATGTGCTTTCCCTGTACCTTTACAAAGGCTTCACACCTCACTGAACAATCTTTGCCTCTTTCTTAAGAGTATAATTTCCTTTAAGGCTGTCTTATGGGGTACTTCCTGTGGGAAGCTATTCTATATTCCACTACATCTTAGTCCTCTTTTCTTTTCAAATTAACTTATATTTAATTATCTGTCAACTTAGCATATTCTCCATTAGAATGTTAGCTTTATGATACCAAGGATCATTTTAAATATTTTTTGTCTTTATACTTGCACCATTTACTTACATCATTTCATTGTGTATAGTATGTACTTAATAAATACTAGTTGAATTAAACTTGATTTTCCCATACTCATGGGGCCATATTTATGACATTTAATCCTAGCAACACATAGAAATAAAAAAAAGCAATCTTCTTCAAGTAGTAATATTGTAGCTAGTAATTTTTTACTTTTATAAAATTTCTAATATTTCTGTAAGCTAGCACTTGACATAGTGTGATTGTTATCCACGTGCTTTAGTTATATCTGATTTTCTGTGACTCTATTTAGTGTTTTTCTTTTATTTTTCTTTTCACTTTTTTTTTTTTGTCAAAGATACTAGAATGGTTTACCATTTCCTTCTTCATATCATTTTACAAATGGGGGAACTGAAGCAAAAAGGGTTATGACTTTTCCAGGGCCATATAGCTAGTAAATGTCTTAGGTCAAATTTGAACTCAAGAAGTATGAGTCTTCCTGATTCAGGAATCGCTCTATTCACCAAGTCACTTAGCTGACACATATCAGGCACTTAATAAATGTCTATCGATTGACAGAGTAATTTATGTTAGGCACACTGGGTATAAGTTCTGTATGGCTGTTCTGTCATATTAAAGTTGTAACAAGAAATTCTGGTGCTTAGGGCAAATGCTGAGGGGATAGTATATCAGGATCTTATAACTCAGGGCTCAGAGTCTTATGGAAAAGAACTACCCAATACATTGCTCTATGGTGAGAAGGCAGGAGATATGTCTTCAAGAACCTGGAACAAGATTACAAAGTACACATTTCATCCTGAGACCACTATTGGGGAAGCTGCTCTTTTGTAAAGAATAGTATGTGACTGGACCATGGAAGAAATTTTTTTTTTTGTTTTTTTGTTTTTTTTTTTTCCCTTGTGTGGGCTCCTGCAGGGGATGTATTGTAGAAGGAACCTAATTATTTTTGATGATTTGGTGCAAAACTTAATTGTTTTTACCTGCACAAGGAGTATAATTATTGTCAGCTGCTTCTAAATTTGGGTATCATGGGAAAAGTTTTGTTAGACATATCTAACCTAATTAAACTCTGTAATACATGCTCAGAGTCTCAATACCCTCATTCTCTCGATTATTTTCAGTTGAACACAGTTACTAAACTTCCTCAGATATACTTCCATTGAGTAGAAATCCACACTGGGGGCCAACCTATCTGAATACAAAGTCTCCCTTTTTCTTGGCAGGAGTAGGAATAGTGAGCATAGACCGGAAAAACTGAATTTGAGCCCATTGGATTTTCTATGGATTCTTTCTAAGCAGAGTGGCCATCATCTTGCGTGCATGTGTGTGTGTGTGTGTGTGTGTGTATACATAGATATACACATAGATATATTTATATACACATATATATGTATATATATAGTATATACTTTTTTGAATATAGGCTTGACAAAATTGTTTTCATGTTTTAATCAATTATACATTGTTCAGTAAGAAAAATAATTGTACAAGGAGTTTAAAGAGCTGAAAAGATCAAGTCTTTTGAAAAATGGTATGGAGTCTATTGGTGAAACTAATTCTTGGTGGAGGTTCCTTTTCCTGATTTTTTATTCCAGATAGTCCTGTAATTCTATTACTAAAAGAATATAAACTCTTGAAGTGAGATTAGAAGGTGCTAATTTGCATAATATTTTGCATATAATTTGCATGCTTTTTATTGTCAGAAATCCCTTGTATGTTCTCCGGCATGGCCCGGGGAAGTCACTGATTGGATGTCAGCTAAGATGATCCAGCCTTTTTACCTTTCTTAGTGATGCCAGAGAGCATCTGAATTAGTTCCAGTCACTGGATGAGTTAAAACAGTTGGTTCTAAATGAAGACTATAAAATGGTTGTTCATAGCACATATTGAATTACGCTGCCATGGTGGGAGAGTTAAAGCACTCTTTAGATTCGTGGTTCTGCTGTTAAAGTACTTTTTTATATCTTCTCAAAAATGAAATTTCATCATTGATTATAGCTCTCTGGGAGCCTAAAATTGAAATCTATGGTTTTTGTTCAGGGCTTTTTTTCCATTGTGTTCATCTGGCATGTTGAATAATTGTTGCCATATTGCAAATGACATTGAATTTTATACAGAAGAATGTGGAATGCTTATTTTTCAAGGCAAAATATTTTTCAAAAATCTTGGGAAAAGATGAAACTGAAGAAAAATTAAATGCTCCCTTGAATTCCCTTGGTCTTTTAAAAATATGTATGTTTTAAAAGAAACACCTCATTAAGGAATTAAGGGATAAGAGAGAAATTAAGATAAATGATATTTTTTTTTCACTTCACAGTTGCTTAACAAAGTCAATATTGAAAAAACAGCATTATACTACAATGCAAAGCCTCAATTACAAACTAGTGCTAGATTCTCATAACTCAAGCAGCTCTATCATTACAAATTGTGTTTTTTTCTTATTGGAATCCAAGATCAATAAGGAAAGATGTAAATTTTGTGCAGAAATTCAGCCCAGTTCTGTCTATCTATCTATCTCTCTGTTTGTCTGTCTATCTTTCTATTCTATCTATATGTCTGTCTAGCTATCTGTTTGACTGTATTTCAATATATATTAATTTGTGTCATACCTATAATACTGTCAAATCAACTGCAGTTTTTATATTTCTACATACTGCTGCCCTTAATATTTTGATAGTGGGATCATGCTTATGTCTTGATTCACACACATTACTTTGAAATTAATTCAATATAACATGACAAAATGTATACATGTAAAATTCATTATTGGCAACATCAGAAAGTCAGATATTGCCAATGAAAGCATGTACATTTTTTCTTCATATGTGGGTTTAAAAATTTACCTTTTCAATATTTCTTTGATCATTGCATTTTTCAATGGACTCATTTGCTATCTGTTTTAAAGCTGGCTATATGTTACATTATGGATTGAGCATCATATTATTTATTGTATATGTAAAGGCACTAAGGGAATATAATGGAAAGAATATTATAATTAACATTGGAAAGACTTGGGTTGAAGTGCCACATCAATTGAACCTAGTATATGTCTAATATTGGGTAAGACCCTTAACTACTCAAGCCCTCAGTTTCCTCACCTGAAAACTGGGAATAATAATACTACTTTCCTCAAAGATTTGTAAAGTTCAATTAGGGTAATTTATGTGAAGTTTTTTGCAAACCTTTAATGTATTTTGTAAATGTCAACTCATAATTATATGATTATAATCTAAAATAACAAATGAATTGGTGCATAGATTTTTAAAATGAGAATTAGTGATTAATATATGGAATATTCACATACCCATGACACTTTAGTAGGTACTACATTTTGCAGAGACATATAGTCCTTGTGTTTAGATATTATGATGATAGACATCATTGAAAAAAAATGTGACATTGTAGAGTCAGGAAGACCTATTTTAAATCTCTCCTCAGAAAGTGGCTTTGTGACTCTGGGCAAGTCACTTAACCACTCAGCTTCAGTTTCACCCTCTGTAAAATTGGAATTAAAAAACCCTCTAACTCACAGGTAATTATGAAATATCAAATGAAATAATACATGTGAAGTGCTTTGCAAAATTGAAATCTGTATAAATTCTAGCTGTTATGTCAATTATTTTATAAATTACAGAGATAATGATTTATCCTCAGGGGAACTGTGAATAAGACATATTCAATATTAGGGTCTAATAATTCAGGGGTCCTCAAACTTTTTAATTAGGGTCCAGTTCACTGTCCCTCAGACTGTTGAAGGGCCGGACTATAGTTAAAAGAAAAACTTTGTTTTGTGGGCCTTTAAATAAAGAAACTTCATAGCCCTGGGTGAGGGGGATAATTGTCCTCAGCTGCTGCATCTGGCCTGCAGGTCGTAGTTTGAGGACCCCTGGACTATCTCTACAAAAAATAAGACAACATGTTGGGGTCCTGGAGTGATTCTTTCAAGGTTAAAATTTGCTGTCGTTCTAGGATAACAGATCCTTACAATGAATATCATGAAATTTCTGTGAGGATGCAGCCTTCTGGCTTCTGGGGACTTTGAATTTTATCTTATGGTACATGAATAAGTTGCTAGTTACAGAGGTTTATATGGGAGAAGATAAAAATAAATTGGCATTATCAGAACTGTAGTTTCCAATAATGTCTGTTTTTTTTTTTTCTAAACAGTCTTCTTAAATGTTAATCAGCCTTTCCTTCACTTTTGTAGTCAGAGGAAACAATGTCAGAGGGCATATTTTGTCTTTCACTGCAAGTCAAGTTATCACTATTATGGGATGCTTCTCCCCAGCGTCAGAATAAGACCTAGTTTGGTGTTATAGAAATAACTTTTCTGTATCATTCTGAATAAAATGAATGATAGACTGTTTACACTATGTTTGGAAGCCAGAAGACCTGGGACCAGTCCCAGATTCATCAGTACTTGTATTTAGATAGCCAAAGATCTTTTAACTTTTCCAGGCCATAATTTCTTTATCTCCTAAACTAGGCTGATATTTTCATGAACTTATTTAAGAGTTCTGTATTACCTCTTGGGTCAAATGTTCTTTTGTTTAGCATTTAAAATATTTTACAATTTAGCCACCTTTCAGCCTGATTATATAATATTCTTCTCATATTCTCTGGTCCAAACAGGGTCCTTTTTCTTTTTCTTTTTTTTTTTTTTCACACTACATCTTAGCTTGCATCTCTATAACTTTACCATGATTATTCCACACAATTGGAATCCTATCACTCCTCATATCTCCTTTCTGGACTCCTTTGTTTTCCTCAAGATTCAAATCAAGGGCAGACCTTTGCCAGTCATCTTGACTCTTGTCTTATCACTGGGCTCAGATGACTGGAGGAGAGAATGATGCTGATGACTGCAGAATTCTGCCTCTCTTAAATCCAATTTACTCACTAGTCAAGACATCACCCTCACAATGTCATTGGTCCTCCCTGAGACCAAAGAACAAATAACAACAGCTACTAGTGTTCTCCTTCCCAAAATTAATTTGTGTTCATATGGATATGCATGCATGCACACACATTTATACTATGTTTATTATATATCACATGTTAGTAGAAAGTATTTATTGATGTATATATACATATATTTTGTTTTCATTTTATATGTACATATTTTCTCCCCTGGTAGACTAACATGATCTCTTTTTTGAGGTCAGAAATTATTTTAAATTTATTTCTTTATATCTATCAGTAAAATCTAGTATAATACATGGCACATGTTAGGCACTTTTATAATGCTTGTTGAGTAAATGATAACACATTCTATAAATGTGAATTGTTATTGAAACCTCTTAGACAAAATTTGCAGTGACTTCTCCTATATTGTTCCTTCTCATGTGATCCATCTTGATTAGGCAGGTAGATATTATGGTAATGGTACAGACTATTTTGTTTGACTTATGATAAGAGTATATGTGTCTGTCTGGATGTGTGTATATATTTGTGTGTGATATAAGAAAGAGAAAGACAAAATAAGAGAAACAGAGAAAGAGAGATAGAGACAGAGACAGAGAGACAGAGAAACAGAGAGAGACAGAGTGAGAGAGAGAAAGAGACAAGAGAGAGAGAGAGAGAGAGAGAGAGAGAGAGAGAGAGAGAGAGAGAGAGAGAAAGACTGACAGACATACAGTCAGAAAGAGACAGAGACAAACAGACAGAGAAACAGAGATGGAGTGAAAGAGAGACAGAGACAGGACAGACATATAAAGTGTAAAACAAAACATACAGCTTTAAACAAGTAAAAATTTCTTTTTTCTTTTTTATTTTTATGAAAATGAATTTGGAGGCCATGATTACTAGCTCTGCACGTCTTTGAATACTAGCAATTTGACATTCTAGTTCTTTAAGTTCTATAGAGGCAGCAGATAGTGAAGAGCTCAGTTCAAACCCAGCCTCAGACACTAACTGTGTGATCCTGCCCAACTCACTTAAATTCTATCTGCCCCAGTTTTTTCAATTGTCAAAAGGAGATAATAGCAGTACCTATGTTTCAGAGTTGTTGTGAGGATACAATGAAATAATAATTGCAAAGCACTTAGCAATATGCTTAATACATAGTAGACACTAATCGTAATTTTCTTCTTCCCTCTCCCCAAGCACTGTTTAACATTTCCTCTCTGTCTCTCTCTGTGTCTCTTTCTGTGTGTCTGTCTCTCTCTGTTTCTCTGTCTGTCTCTATCATTATCTCTGTCAATCTTTCTTTCTGACTGTCTTTCTCATTAGACTGCTTTCCACATTTCATTTGACTTGGGTCATTATAATCTGAATAGAATGAATACACTTCAGTGTTTCATTTCCTTTCAAAATTCTCCATATTTTTACCCACATTTCATTTAAATGACATATTTTAGCTACAATCTAGTTCCAAAATCCTATTATATAGTATTTGATTGCTATATTAAATATAACAGATTCATATTCATGACATCTTTTAAAAGTTCAGTGTGATTAATAAACCTAAACTAGGATAATGAAAAACTGCTACATTCAGTCAGTAAATTATTAATTTCATATTTAATCTTTAGGTCTCACTATACAAGCATGAAAAATAAATTAGTCTTACTTACAGTCTTACTTTGAGATATGTCACAGTACTTCATTTTCCCCTGATATGTGCTATACCTTCTAGAAAACTTGGTCTAGGCACAGTTCCTTGAATTTGGAAATTTATCTTCAATCTCAGTTACTTTCTTTATATTATTCTGCATTACTGGAATGATTCCCTTCTCTCTTCTCCATTTCAAAATCTTTAGTTTCCTTCAAGGCTCGGGAACCTTTTTCTGATTCTATTTTTATTAGTGTTTTCTTTGTCTTCAACTTTGTATTTACTGCTCCGCTTACATGTTATATCTCATGGTAGAATGTAATTTCCTTAAAGGAAAGAGTTGTCTTTTAATTTTTTTTACTTTTGCATTTCTTAAAACTCACATAGGACCTTCATATAGCAGGTACTTAGTAGATTTCTTTCTGAATTGAATTGACGTTTACAGAGGAATTAAAAAATTTTAATAATAAGTAATTAGATGTTTTGGAGAGATCCTAAAAGATTCTGGGAAGTGAGAAAAGAGGTAAGTGAAAAAAATGACAAAAAAATATGAAACAAGACATATAATGCAAGATTTTTGGACATTAATATAGATTCTAATACTATTTCCTCTTATGATTTAGGTGCTTGTTGTTAAATTCTAATTCACTATATAGCTTTACTTTGCAGCCATTTTATAACACTAAATTATTTCAAAATGCAATCTAGACCATTGCATTAAATGCACTTACCTCTCTTACTTCCAATAGAAAAATGAGATTGAATATTTCTATAATTAAGGACTTAAAAATCATAAGATTATGTGGACTATGCCAAGACCCTTAACTTTTGAATCAATTAATTTAACCATTAGTTCTTTGCTGGCATAGATAGTTATTCATGAGGAGGTAAAAATACATCCTTGATGTCCAAAAGAAAAGGGAAGGCCTAGGAAACATGATGGTATTATTCATTATTGTCACCCCTGCCCTTTATTTAATCCTGTCCTTGATGATGAGCAAAGTGATTTTCATTTTTCATTGGCCAAGCCTCAGAAGATAAAGTGGAACAGTCTAACACTTTTACCCTAAAAACATCTTATTTTATCTAGTTTTGACAATTCATTCAGTTTCATATTTATTGTAATGGTCTGATATAGTTGAAGGGATTTCACTGAATGTCAAATTCTTCATAATAAAAACCCATCCTGGTTGCGAGAAAATTACATACACACACACACACACACACACACACACAGAGAGAGAGAGAGAGAGAAAGAGAGAGAGAGATACACAATTTAACTTAAAATCCATATGAACAAAGAAATATAATATAATTTGAAATCATGTTAATGACACACCTGGAGTAGAAATTCCATTTTAAAATTAAAGATTCGATAATGAGAAGTAATCTAGTATTGTATTTCTCAAATAATAAACTAGGTAACTTTGGGGAGAGAATGTGGTATTACAAAACTGCCAACCACAAGTTCCTGACTTTCCAGATTGAAGTAACTTAATGTATTGAATAGAGCACTAGACTAGTTTAAAAAAAAAAAAAGTCGATTCAAATCTTACTTCAAAATTTTATTAGCTTCATCACTTGGGGCTAATCATTAAACTCACTGAAACTTTCTTTTCTAACTTGTAAAAATAACGAGTTGAATTTGATGAATTCATAAGTTTCTTCCTGCTCTACATCTATAATATTTGCTAGTTCCTAACCAGGAATATGGAAGTAGTTAGTGGTAGTTATGAAAAGAAGAATCATTACAAAGGCATATATATATATATATATATATATATATATATATATTTAATGTTTGGTTTTGATTTCAACAGGCAAAAATCAATTAAACAACTATTTATTAAGCATCTATCATGTGCAAACCTCTAGGAATACAATTTCTGTCTTTAGGGAGTATTAGTCTAAAAGGCACATGGAATGATGAAACAACAGGAAGCAGCAAGAACATTTTCTAGTGGCATTTGATGAAAGAAAATTTTTCAAGGGTTAAGATCAAGGAAAACTAACTATAACAGGTGGTACATGAACTAAACCTGAAAGGAAGATAATAATAGGTGACAGTTATTTATTTTAAGGATTTCAAAATATTTTACATATTATTTTATTTGATCATAAAAATCCTTTGACACAAGTAATCATTTTGGATTTCCCCCCCATTTTGTGAAAGAAGAAATATAAGCTTAAAGAGGTTCACCTAGTAAAATACCAAAGGCAAGCTTTGTACCTTTATTTCTCCTAAATCTAAGTTGAGTAATCTTTTCATCCATATTTTTGCACTATCTCCAATAAAAACCTTGACAGTCAGAGATGACTAAGAAGTATCTTTCAGCTATGTATGGGGGGATGTTTTTTGGAGGAAGATAGTCAAAAGATGAGAATGTAGATTTAGAAAACAGTAAATATATCAATTGATCTTAAAAATAGAGTTCATGAAGATGGATGAGAAATTAAGCTGAAATCTATCTATCTAATGAAGAGGTTTGTGTTTTATCAAAGAGGCAATAGGGAGTCACCAGGAGTTCTTGAACCAGGAAAATGATGCAGATATACTGTGCTTTACACAGATGATATTGGCAACTCTTTGAAGTAGAGAGCTTGGAGAGGGCAGAAACAACAAACAGCGAACTGAATTAGGAAGCTATTTCAAATAGTCCAGAGATACATGATGAAGGCATGAATTAAAGCAATAGCCTTGTAAATGAAAGAGATTAGAAATGAGAGAGATATGGAGGTAAAATGAAAACTTGCTACCTTATTAGATATTAGGCAGGGTAGTGAGAGAAGGAAAAGAGTTGTTGCTCTTCCTGATTTTGAGGCCAGATCTCTATCCTCTGGTATCTTGACTCTTCATAATATCTCCAAAAAAATAATAGTGTTATGTTTATTAATATGTATTAATCATACTTAAGGATATATTTTATAGTATTAATAATCATTGATAACAATTAATAATTATTAGTGCTATTCTCATTATCAATAGTAAGCTTTTTTTCTTAAGCCTCTTGGATTCTCAGAGTGAATGTAAAAACATTTATGGGAAAAGAATAAATGATTCCAAAAATTATAAAGAAAAATTTGGTTTTCATATGTTTCAGAATATCCTTATTCTTAATAACCTATATTAAGTGGACAGCAATTTGGAATTATCCTCATTATTATGGGGATAAATAGTTTCAAGTTAAGTAGGCAGTTTGGCTGTTTGCTCTGTAAATTGCCATTAGTAATGATTAACATTTATCTGACACGTTGGAGTTTGCAAAACACTTTACATTGTCTCAGCATAACTCTGTGATGTAGATAGCATAATATTATCATTCTCATTTTAGAAATATGGAAAACAAGGCTCAGAGAGATTAAATGATTTCTATCATATGGACTAGTGTGAAGACCGCATATTTTAAAATCAGCTGGAGTCAGGAATTCAGGTTAGGGGAAAACCGTCAGTCTTTATTCTCAGTGAAGAAAGATCAGAGGTGGAAGAGAATGGGCGATAGCAATGTGTGCAGCTGAGTCAAAAAGCTAGCTAGAATAGCAGCCACAGGACCAGCAGCTACGAGCATAGAACCCAGGCCAAATCTCTCCCAGCTTCTCTTCCTGTCTCTCTCTGCCTCCACCCACCAAAATCGTCATTTCCTATACAATACATCAGGATTTGCACAGAGAGTGGGTGGGGGCCATTCTCTATCCAAGCATGTATATTAATAGAGTGTAGTCCAATTACTATTTAGTCTCACGTGCTTGGGACCTCAGTACATCAACTCAAGCCTCAGCCCATTACAGGCTAGCATCAGAAGTGAGATTCAAACTTCTAACTAGACTGAGCCCAACTCTTCCTGTGTACTATACCATACTATAATAATGAAGAAGCTTCAAAGTTTATTTGTAACTTCAAATGGATATAATTTTCTTATGATAAACAGCCAACCCAGAGGAAAAAGAGGTGGGTGTTACAGTGGATAGAGTATTTGGCCTGGACTTAGGAAGAGCTGAGTTCAAATTCAGCTTCAGATACTTGTTATGGGCAATTTGCTTAGCCTCTATTTGCCTCATGGGGATAATGACAGCACATATCTTATAGGGTTGCTGTGAAATCAAATGAAATAAGCTTTGTAAAGCACTTAGCACAGTTCCTGGCACAAAATAGGCCCTATTTAAATACTTTTTCCCCTTCCCCTACTTAGACTCTGGGCTACTTTATAATACTCAAGGGAATCAATTGGTCAGAAAGTCCTAAGTGTCCTTATCATTATAGGACAGAGGTAAAACTGCAATTGATAGGATTCTTTTTGCATTTTTAGGAACAGCTGCTATTATATCCCTTTCCTGTTTACTTGCCCATTTGTTATGTGCTTTTGTTCCCTTTATATTAAAGATATCTTTAAAAAAAAGAGGTAAAGGAACTGTATACTCTCATATTTTCTTCTAATTTTTGCATATTGGAACCATTCCTGTTTTGGACAGACTAGTCAAAAATATTGACACTTTTTTTAAGGTTCTTCTGTAATAGCTATTTTCTAAACTACTTCTTAAAATTAATTTGCTTAATGATCAAAGAATGTCTGTCTCCCCTTCCCAACTTCAAATGAAAACTGACTTAAGTAATAAAACATGGGAAATATTAATATATTCACATAATGAAAATGCTGACTAAAACTCAGTGGAGCCTCTAGGGAAACTGTGGCCTTTCCTGTCTTTTTTGATGTAGACTACTATTATTACCTCCAAGTAGTAAATTAAGGTGGCATTAGATACCTCAGGGTCTACTTAGGCTGCCAGGTTCAATGCACATCCTTGAAATCCTCTCTTTGGGAAAATTAGTTTCCTTTTTAAAACATTCTTCAAATTTTCTTCATATTTCTCTTCTTCCAATGGAAATAGTCTGAATCATTATACGTCATTCAAATAGAGAAAGGCTTATCTCTGAATGGGTACGCTTAGGTTATTGGCTCATAATACCCTTTGGTTTGAGTTGTTTGGATTTTTGTGCTATATAAATTGGCCAGAGTTTGGGTTTTCTTTAATATTAAGTTAGATTAAGTTTCTGCCTCGTTATTTAAGAATTAATGATTAAATTGAAATACTATAAGATTATAACTCCTCTATGCCTAAATAGGTTTTATTGCTGTTATTTTTGTAAATGGTTTAATGTGATTCTATGGCCAAAATAATTTCCATCTAGCAATCAACATCTTAGGCATGAGATGATAGATCTAAGGACTTCAGATCGCATCTAATCTCTTCCTTTGAGAATCCAATCAAATTCTTATGAAGTGGCTTGTCTGAGGTCATGCAAGCAGGTAGCATCAAAAGTAGAATTTGAATCTGAGTTTTCTGGATATTCCTTCTGTTGAGCTATAATACAATCTCCCTCTTTGGGTAGACTAGTCCTCAGATTAAAAAGAGCCCATTGCCTGTCCCATAGTCGAGATCTTATTACCTGAACATGTTAACACTTGTCAGACTTCACACTCTGCAGAATTAGCTTTCAAGGGCTAATAATTTTGTGGAAATTTAAATTTATTTTTCTTTGACCAATGTTCTATTAGAGTGTGTACTAAATGTAAAGATTACATACTTGGATACAGAAAATCTGGTTTTAAATCCTGGCTCTGACACCAGCTAATTGGTGACCATGGGCAATCAACTTAGTCTAGTCTTCTCATTTATAAAATGGGAATAAAATAATATTTACTTCATAATTTTATGAGGATTACATAAAGCACATCATAACTATATAAGTGTATATATGATCTAATATTATATTTATATATTTCTTTATAAATTTGAAGTTAGATAATAATGTGGCATGATTAATCAATAATTTACTGAGTACTTTATATATACCAGATTCAGTGTTAAGTGCTGGGGATGCAAAGAAAAACAGAACTTATTTTTAAAGCATTCATAAAAATCACAATGAAATGTGCAATCTTCACATATTTAATGGATATTAATAAGTTAATGATTTACTAACCACAGAATGGCAACCATTATAGTTATATTTTTGTTTTAATAAAAAGACAAAAAAATTACCCAATAATAGCAAATATGCATGGATGTTTCATGCAAGAAACATATAAACAATTCATAGAATGAATACTACTGCCAATAAAACAAAATTAAGAGTTGGAGTTATGCATCACAAAATCTTTAAATTCAAATGGGGAAAATACACTCTGCTCCCTTAAGTTATTTGTAGACTACTGGGGGAATATGTGACAGGTATGTAACTTATTCTACTGCAGTATATAAAATAAATGCATGAGAGAAAACAAATTTCCATGAGAGATTCTAGTCTTATTTAATTTTGGAATAACAGAATTTCATTTACAAAAAATATTTTGAATCTATTATGTAATCTATTATGACTTCTGTGTTCCCCCCCCCCTTTGCATCTACACAGTTTGGATTTATTGTGGACTCCCATATGCAGCTAGGTGGTACAGTGGCTAAAGTCCTGAAATATGTTAGAAAAAAAAAAGGGGGTTCAAATTTTGCCTCAAACACTTACTATCTTCATGATCTTGGTCAAATGACTTGGTATTCATATTTCCTATCTGCAAAATGGGAATAATAATAGCACTCAGTATGTCTGAAGGCTAAAATGAGATATTTGCAAAATACTTTGTAAACCTTTATGTGTCATAAAAAGCAAACTAGTCTTCTAAAGATTAACATCTTTTAAAAAAAAATTACTGATCTTTCCTTTTAAAAAAAGATATCTTCATTTCCAAATTTTTCCTTCCCAAAGAGGTAGGCATCTTTTGTGGAGAACGAAAGAAGGATGAAGGAAGGAAAGAAGGAAGGAAGGAAGGAAGGAAAGAAGGAAGGAAGGAAGGAAGCAGGAGGGGAGGAAGGAGGGAAAGAGGAAAAAATGAGGGAAGGAGGGAAGAAAGGAAGAAAGGAAAAGAGAAAGGGATGGAAGGGATGGAAGGAAGGAAGGAAGGGAGGGAAGAAGGGAAAGAAGGGAGGAAGGATATAGGAAGGAAAGGGAGAGGGGGGAAAGGAGAGGAGGGAGGGAAAAAAGAATGAAGAAGTTCAATAAAGATAATCAACATATAGAATGACACAATATCATACTTTTCAATAAATCATTAAAAAAACTTTTCAGAATCCTAGAATTATTTTGAACTATTTAGCCTAATCCATAGATGAACATATTCTCTCTGCTCCATCAAATCTGCCAAGGGATCATCACACCTTTTCCTGAATCCCTCTAGTGCTACCTCTTGATACAGCCTCTTCAAGCTGTGACAGAACTCATTGTTAGGAAATTCTTTCAGGAAGTTTAAATTTGCCTCTCTGCAATTTCAAAAATTTGCCCTTAGTTCTGTCCACTTTCCTGGGTCAAATATAAATCTAATCTGATTTCGACATGACAGATTTTCAAATATTAAAGACAGACATTGTGACAAAAGAAAGCCAAGTCTTCTCTTTGCCAGATTAACCCTCACCAGATTCTTAAATTGATCTTCATGTGGCATGATCTCAAGAATCTTTACCATTCTGGTCTATTTTTTTCTGACTGTTCCCTAGTCGATTATATCTTTCTTAAATGCAGTCTGACCAGGAAAGCATAGAAAAAGATTTTATCCTCTTTGTATTCCTCAATGTAGTATACAATCACATTAGCTTTTTTGATTGCCAAACTATGCTGAAATATCATGGTGATGGTAATAGCAATAATAGCAGATTTGGGAGTTCTCAAGCCAGATATGGTAAGGCAACCTGATAACTGTTCAAAAAGGGATTGCAGAGTAACCCTTTGCTACCAATGGACATAGAACCAGATGCTTTTTTGGCAGTTCTATTGTCTATACCCACTACTGGGTCATGATTCAAGGGTGGAGAGGAACACTTTTGGGCAAGAGGCAATGAAGACCTGAGGGCAATATCATTTTTGGTTCCAAGGGACTGGGTATGCTGAGAAATATTAGCCTTTCTAGTCCTAAGGAAGCAAGGTCCTGAGGATCAGTATCAGTTGCAATCCAAGAGATCAGGGGTCCTTTCCTAGGCAAAAACCAGGCCAGACAAGCAGTGTCCACACTCCTCCCCATATCACAACACTGAGGTTTATGGAATTAAAGCAATTATGAGAAGCTTAACTATATGCCAGCAAATGTTACATTTAAGTGATATAAAAGAATATTTGCATAAATACAAACTACCCAGATGAGCAGAAGAGGAAATGGAATACTTAAATAACCTCTATGTTAGTAAAATAAACAAACTATATCAGTGAGGTCTCTGAGGAAAAATACCCAGAAACTGATGAATTTACAAGTGAATTCTATCAAACATTTAAAAAATAATTAATTCCAATACTGCATAAGCTATTTAAAAAAAAAATAGGTCAAGAAAGCATCCTACTAGGGTCACACAGCTAGAAGGGGCTTGAGGCAATATTTGAACTCATGAAGATGAGTTTTTCTTATGGCAAGCACAGTAATATTCATTGTTTCACTTAGCTGCCCTCATAGGTACTTAATAAGAGTTTATTTCTTTCCAACCACAATAATTACATACTTCATCACATTGAGGAAGATAAAACTCAATTTACTTGTCAGAAGTTTGTTCGGAACTAATGTATCCATCTCCATCCAACTAATCTTCTATCCCTTTCTTATAATTTAAACTTTCCCTTTTTCTTTCAATTCTCTCCTAGAGGTTTAGTAATCTGACCAAATTTCTGTTATGACTTTATTTGAGTGGAATTTTATTGGGGGACATGAAAGTTATAAATGTTCATGGATATGAAATGTATATATTTAAGCAAAGAAATATAAACTATAGTAGTTGATTTGTATTTTTTGCAAGCTTAGTTCAGGGTATTGTTTTAGATCGTGTGCTGGTAGGGGCATTCACAGAGAAGGAATTTCCAAGAGAACAGGTGTGCTATAGAAAACTATTTTAAAGTTATTGTCAGGCTTTGGATCTCAGAAATAGAGTAGCTAAAGGAATAGAGAATGTATCTGTAATTTCATTGCATGAAGAAATTTCATTTACCAAGACAAGTCAGTAACCTCTTCTGAAATTTATAATATTACAGACTTGCTTTGAATATTTTTAGGTCATATGACATAGACAACTTAGATCAAAATTAGGACTTAAGCCTATTTCACTGCCTTTAAGCTAGCTCTCTATTCACTATATCATACTGCCTCTCCACTGATGTATATGTGCATACGTATGTATAAAATTAAATTAATCATCAGTGTCATTAAAATAAATCTATAATTGTATTGCTGCTGTGATTCTCTTAACTGATTCAGATTTTAAATGCTCTATTCCTTAATACACCATCTTTGTGAATTGTGGCTAGAAAAAAATGACTTCTAATCAAATCTTTTTTTTGAATCTTTGAATCAAATCTTTTTGAATCTTATCTAAGTTTTTTTTTTAACTTAGATAAATTGGTCCTCAGATGGCAGATACACAGTCCATTGCCCATACTTATCTTTTCAGTTGGATAAGATTCATCAGAGTTTCTACTTTGCTAGTCTTGTCTGTGAGGATCTAGACTCACCTCTCTCTATATATTGTAGAAGCATAGGGAGTAGGACTTCTGTGAACAGTCATTGAAAAAAAAAACAAACCAAAACCAAAACAAACCAAAAAAAAAACCAAAACAATGATCCACTTCCTAAAACAATGTTCCACTGTCCAGTTCCTCTGAAAATTACTTCAGGCAAAATCAATTTTCCCTAGCTTTGTTTTGTAATCCAGCTAATTTAGTAACAGATGTTTTATTAGATCTCATCACTTCTTCCTATGAAAATTGAGCATTTAAAAAATATCTGACACAGCTTTATTCACTATTTAGTATATGATTTACTGAGGTACTTAGTTAATTCATATTCACAACTCTTATTTATTTACTAAATATTAATATAAACTCACTTATCCATTCCTCTTTTAAAAGGTTCATCCCTAATTTATCCTCTAAATGGTACCATAATTATTTTCAATAGGAATTCAATTGATCATTAGAATATGAAAACATTGTAGGGGATAAAAATCACACTTGTTGAAAAGTCCTAATTAGTTCTATTTTTTACCACTCTGCTCAGTGAACTCATCTCCTTTCTGTCCATTTTATCCTTTTGAATATCTGTTTAGATCTATGTGATTTTTCAGATAATTACAAAAAAAAAAAAAAATCGTGGCTAAAATCTAATCAGTTGGACCTAATAATGTATATGAGTCTCAAGGTTATGTTTCTCTAAACAGATAATACTTGGTTAATCTATGCATATTGCTTACTCATTTAGTGTCTTTGTATGTTTCATTTCATACTGAGGACAATTGACCTCCATTTTCCATTGAGGTTTGAATGACAGAATGGAAAGAACTTTGCATCTGTATTTTTAGGGACTGTTTTTAAATCTGGAATTGTCATTATTTGTATCCCCTTAGTCATTACTTAATTGACCTGGACTTCAGTTTTTCCATCTGTCCAGTGAAAAGGGTTATTTTAGATGACCTCTATGTTCCCTTTCAACTTTAAAGCTAAGCTCTTTTAAACCTCCTTTTATCATAACATGCTTTTTACTTCTGAGAAAACTCACTTTACCTTAATTCCACCTTGTTTTTTCTTAATAATGACAAAGTGTTTTATGCCCACCAATAAAGTTGATGTTATGCTTGGATTGTAAAGCTAATGAAGATCCATGTCTTTTTATTGAAAAGCAGAAAGAAATGCAACTTCAATAAATATTATTAATGGCAAAGAGTGCTCTGATGAAGTTATTTCTTGAATTACTTGGTGCTAGAGTTTCTCTGTGAAATTAAGAAAGATGATGGAAATTAGTGCTGTCTGATCAGCCTAAAGAAGGATACAGAGCTGCCGATAAACTATGGATTCCACTTTGTCTTCTTTTTAACTGTTAGAAAACATGCATTCTCTTGATTCAGGCCTACAAGGGAATACAAAAATCTTTTAAGTCAGAGGATATTTAAAACACTAAGTAATTCTCACGATAGGGCCATGATGGACCATTTGCCTCAATTGCCCCATGCAAAGCTACAAATACATATCAGATTCTGTTCTTTCTAGTACACTGAAGGTCACATGCTTAAGGAAATTAATTCATCCTGGCAGGTCACTGAAGTCAGTTAGTCTTCAAAGACATAGTGTCTAAAAAATTGAATTGTGCTTCTTTTTATATGTCACTGCCCAGAAACAATGGAACAATTAAAAACTCTATTATTTATTATGACTGGAGAGAGTTCAAGGAGAGTGCATTTTTTTGGAGGGGGGGGCGGAGAGGAATAGCATAAGAATGGGATCCAAATATATTATTATCCCTGTGAGGAACTTTTGCAACTGTACTCCTCTGTGGCTTCTAATCAAAGAGATGGTTGAAGAATATTGAGTGTTTAATGGATTTATATGTTGATGAAGTTTGAATCCCCTCAATTCCTAGTAGTTATGAGGTTAGTGGCAATAAGAGAGTTGTTAAAAATCCCCTTTAATTGGCTGCAGGTTTAAAAGTGAAAAAATTCACTTATTCCTGAATTAGTAATTGCAAAATTAAAGTTTTTTGTTGCATAGATCCAGTTTGCCAAGAGAGTGACTTCTATAGTGGCAAAGACCTATTGGGGAAATGGAATTTGGAGCTTAGAATGGAATACATCCTTAGAGGGCAAAAGGGTCCTAGCAAGTTGCTTGGCTCTCTTTACAAAGAGCAAGTCCAGATACTGCCCTTTTTAGGAAGTCCTGGGGCTTCAGAACTCAGGTTCCCAGGCTTAGATGCTTATTAGTTTAATTCCTATTGGAATTAACAACACTTCAAAGAGATGCTTTTTGACCAAGATTTCTAATTGAATCAAAGGCTCTGGCATCCTGGAAAGAGGAATATACCTTCTCCAGAAGGGGCTGAGACTCCAAAGGAATCACAGATCCCAAGGAAATACAGTTTCTTAAAGGGAACACAACTTCAGTAAAGGAAACAGTTCCCCTCCTCCTTTAATATGGTCATAAACTCATAGGAGTAAATAGTAGGATCTGAACGCAGATCTCCCTCTATCCACTATACCCTGATGAATCTCAAGGTCTGCATAATTTTCCTTCAATAAAAAAGAATTGTAATATTATCTTAGTGATTGAAATATAAAAAATTATGGTTTTGAGGTAAAGAAATACTAATATATTAAAATTTCTCTTTTCACTAAGGAAAACCTAATTCAGAAATCCATGAGGATAATTTATTTTGACTAAAACACCAATTAACCATAGATAATGAACTAAATGACTTAATTATAATAATTTAAAAATCTAATGCAAATCTAGTGACCTTTACTGACCTTTTGGTCAGTAAAATTTCCCATAACTTCCTCCCCCACTTGCTATATCTAATGATTTGCCAAATAGTCTATTCTTCTTCTGAAACAACCCTTCTATTTATTCTTTTTCCTCTATCTTTAGTACTCTCACCATAGTGTAGAAACTCCTTACTTTTTACTTGAGTCATTATCATATTCTCCTAATGGCTTTTCCTGTTACCAATCTCTTTCTTCTGTAATTTACAGTTGTATAATTTCCAATATAATGTTCTTAAAGCTATTTTCTTACTTCTCTGATTAAAAACCTTCAATGGTCTCAAATTTCTTATTGGGCAAGATACATATTATGTAAACTGGCATTAAAATCCTTCAAACTCTGCCTCCAAATTATCTTTCAATCTTATTTGAATCATCTCTTCATATTTCTTTGTATCAGGCAAACTGGATTATTAACTAGCTAGTCTTTTCTTACTTCTGAACAGAATGCTTGTTAAAATATTTCTCTTCTTTCTAGAATCAAGGGTCATTTTCTCCCAGGAAAAGCTCTCTGATTCTTCTGGTCAAATAAAATCACTTCTTCATTTATTCTCAGACTTCTTCATTTAGGCATTTCCATAGTATCCATAACATTCATTTCTTATTATATGTATTTGTGTAGCTTCTTCAATACTCATCCTAGAAAAAATGCAAGATCTCTGAAGGCAGGGACTACGACATTTTTCATCTTGGTGTTCCTATGTTTAACAAAATGCCTTGCACAGAGTATTTAATACATATAAATCAAACTAAGTCACAAAATGGTCACTGGCTAAGGAAATACCAGCAAAATTTATCTAATGTCTAATAATTAAAAGTCACAGCAGTTACTGTGTAAATTCATACAGAGATGAAATGATGAGATAAACGAAGTAGGAGTAAAAATAAACAAAAGTTTGTTGAGTGAAAGAAAATGTCAAATGAAGAAACACTTATTCTTGGTGTGACCTTTGGAGCTGTGCCTTAATTACATTTTATGTCTCCAAACGCTTTCTGTATTGAAGATTCTTAGAAGAGACCTGGTAAATACAAATAATAATCCAGTCCCAACCCCCAACAACCTTCAAGCCACATTTTGACAGAAAGGCAATGTTGGGTGATGAATTTTGCCTAGGGTAGTTAACACATGCTTGCTTAAAATTTGACTTTCATGGCTGTCATTTAAATTTGTCAAGGAAGGCTGAGAATACCTAGATTTTCATAAACAAGGTCATTCTTCTTGCATAGTTATTTCTCAAAGGTAAAAAGCAGGAATAAAAACTATATAAAGTTCTTCTCCAAAAAATCATTAATATAATCCTCTTTCTGGAATTTTTGCCACCCATCAGGTGTATCCACAGCAGTTGACCAAATCAAACATAGTCCAGATAAGGACTTTTTTTCCAAACTTGCTCCACAGAATTTATTAATATGTATATTGATCAAGAAAAAATAATTTCTGTTTCTTCAAATGGAGAGACCTCTTTAGCAGCTTGATTATACCCTTAAATGTCAAATATATTAAAAGACTCTACTTGTATTTGTTTTGTTCTTTTGTAAAAAAAAAAAAAAAATCAATTTTAAAGGCCCTTTCAACTTTATTGGGCTCTGTCCACAAAATATGGTAGGCCAGGTGTTATTCAAAAAGTTCTGCTGTTGATATGTGTATAACTGAGCAAGATCTGCATATAAATGGATCATGGCATATGGTTAAATGTTCATTTAAAGGTGTGACAGCTTTTTCCTCCTGTTGCACTGGATCAATATAATGAGAGTCAGGTGCCTGGGATTAATTCTCTTGGTTAGAAACATTCTGCATTGTTTGGGCTTGTGTTTATGCTATACAGATTCATGGAGCATGTCTCATGATTTCACTGTCTTCAGTGGAGTCCTATAACCTAAGTGAGCAATCAGGATCATGGAATTCTTTTGGACTTTAATTATTGATGATTATATCCCTATGAATTTGCTTCTTGGACATCTAAAAGATTTTAATGTCATAGCCAAAATTAGCAAGTTTTTTTTGGTCAGAGTAAATAACTCAAAACATATTTGTGAGCAAGAAGTAATATATAAGCCCCTCACATCTACTCTTCTTTTAACTCTGTTGGAGCAGGATGAAATTCAATTGAAAACTTCATTGAGTGAGAAAACAAACTATCTTGTCTTCCTAATTTGTCTAGTCATTCTTGAATATTTGGTGATATGCTTTATTGATTTTATGCTGGGAAAGTACACCAAGTATTTCCTGTGAACTCTAAATTCTTGTGCCTTGAGGCAAAGTCTTGGTTGCTCTACACTAATTGTCTCTTTACCTCATCCATAGCAATTCCTCTATCCTTTTTTTCCCTTATTTCCAACTGTCCAACCTTTGCCACTGTTGGGATTTGTTTTTTGACAACAAATTTCAGCATTGATGTCCAACCATTCGCAGATGTGGAAATTTGTTTGTTTATCAAACAGGAAGAATTATATAGAATTAAAATCCCATTGTCACTGAAATAAATTTGACACTGAGGACAAAAGGAAGAAATATTACAAATAACTAGAAATGTTGCAGACACAGAGACATAGAAAATTCTCAGTTATTCGTGGTCATTCCTGTAGGAAAATAAATAAATAATATAGTCAACTATACTATAGGTATAGTCATGACAAAGATAGCTCTGATAACTCAGTGATTAGATAATAAGAGGGTGGTATTATTTTTGTTTGTTTAATTTGATTTGTAATAATGATTCTCCCAAAGAGTTCTATTAAGCTAAGAAAATAAAACCAACATCCCTACCTTATTTTCCTGTACACAAATACACAGACATGTATGTGCATATGTGTATATATATATGTGTGTGTGTGTGTGTGTGCACATACATATACATTTACACACTTGTATAATGTACAGATTATTATATATACATACATTCCTAATTTTATATAGTGTATGTATGTATAACTATACATGAATATTTATTTATATATGTGTGTGTATACATGTATATTCATGTGTGTGCGTGCATATATATATTTTAAAAACACATATATCATCTTTATTGGAATTAGTTGATGTTACAAATGGATACAAGTATTAATTAAGTTGCAGGATCCTAATAAAGTACACATAGAACAAAAAACCACCAAGCTTTGTGGTATTTGGGAGATCAGCTATCAACAGTGACACCACGATCATAAATTATTATTGAAACAGCAGAATCCAAAATGTCATCTGTACCAAGCAGGTCTTAAAACCTAAGGTAGGCTTTGAAGCTTGGCGTTAAAGAGAAAAATGTTGACAATTTTGTGGACAAAAAAGAAGAGAAGATTTTTTTTATTAAAGATTTTTATTTTCAAAACATATGATAATTTTCAACCTTCACCTTTGCAAAACTTTGTGTCTAAATTTTTTCATTATCTTTTCCCCACTCCCTTCCCTAGATGGCAAACAATCCAATATATGTCACACATGCAATTCTTCTACACATATTTCCGCAATTATTATGCTGCACAAGAAAAATCAGATCAAAAAGGGAAAAAAAAATGAGAAAGAAAACAAAAGGCAAGCAAACAACAACAAAAAATTGCAAATTCTGTGTATTGTGATCCACACTAAGTCCCCACAGTCTTCTCTCTGGATGCAGATGGCTCTTTTCATCACAAAACCACTGGAACTGGCCTGAATCACCTCACTGTTGAAAAGAGGCAAATCCATCAGAACTGATCATCAGATAATCTTGCTGTTGCTGTGTACAGAAGAGAAGATTTTGAATGAGTTATTTATTAGTTATTCATTACTTCATGGTTGGATTTACTTAGATTCTCTGTTTCCTTTAGATATTTAGTTAGTCTGCTTTCCTGGGTGAGAATTTATATTGCCTAAGGTCTATACAAAAAATATGTCATTTGCTGTTACTTATTTTAACATTGCCTACAGATTTATAGATTCATAAACAAGGGAGTACAAGGTAAAGACAATTAAGAAAAAAGGAAAGAAAGAAATATATCAGAGGAAAGGACACAAAATGAGAGTTTGGAGACGTGGTTAACTAGTCAAATAAACTTACACAAGTGAATCAAAATTCTCCATATCTTAGTTTCTTCACCTTTCAAGAGTATAATAAAAATAAGTTCAAACTTATTTGTGAGTTTACTTTGAGAAGTAAAGGACAGTAAACATGCAGAAAACATTTTTTAAAAGTTGACATGCTGTAGGCACAAAAAGTATTATTAACTAAAGATATCATCTTGCTGTTATATTCCTCATGTAATTGAAAAGTGAATTAAAATCATCATTAGTTGAGTAGACCAACATCCCAGAAAATAAAGAGATACATGGTTTGGAAAATGCATGATAAAATATTGCGATTATTTCCTTCAGGATTTTTGACTTGGGAAATAAAAGTAATAAATCAATTTTAGAATTAATAATAATAACAACAATAATAAAGTGTTAGCATTTATATAGCCCTTAGGTTTGTAAAATATTACATATTTTATCTCATTTGAACTTCACACCAACCCTGAGAGAGATTTATTATTGCCACTCTACAGATGAGGAAACTGAGGCAGAAAGAAGTCAAGTGGCTTACCCAAAGATAAAAAGCTAACAAGTGCCTGAGGTGGAATTTGAACTCAGTTCTTGTTGACCCCATCTCTATGACTCAATCTCTGTGGCATTTCACTAATTCACTCCCAGCAGAGATTTCATCCCTTCTTAATCTGTATGACTTTTAATCCATGTTTTCTTGTAAAATCTTGGGGGAGTGGAGGAGCAGGAGTCCCACTCAATGTGTGATAAAAGTTTGGAAAACTCAGGAAAGGTAGCGTGTGCAGCAACCAAAATGTCTCTCCTCCTTGTCTGTCGAACTGTGTGTATTCAAATTCATTTGCCAATAAAACAAACAAATCATATCTTACCAATATAGGTTAAATTTACAAGGTTTCCTTTGTATTTTTTTCCTCCTCAGATAACTGGTTGTTAATTATGTATTAGCACATCTTTGCATAAGAGCATCATATTAATGATTGATCTAAATAATTAATCTGCAAATACTTATTTCATTCAATTCTTATTCATAATTTTCTATAAATCCTTCATACGTGATAGATTCATCTAGTGCGTTGGTGACTTCCTATTTTTTAAATATCTTAGATATACCATTTTTACATTTAAGCTTTCCATGGGTTCTCATTCTAACTATGTAACTGGCTCATTTTTCCACCATTATAAATGTCATAAATGGTACATTTTTCATGATGGAATGGAAGCACATTGAAAAAAAGAGAGAGAGAAAAGATGGAAAAGAGATGGAGACCAAATAGATTTCCCTTTACTCCAACACAAAATGAACTAAAGTCTTTAAGAACTGGAAATGTTTAAATGATGGCTCTTAGGGGAAAAATTGTTTTACTAGCAGTTACTATTAAATCATGAACTTCTAATTTAATATATTTTATTTCCCCCAATTACATGTTAAAATAGATTTTTAACATTTTTTAAAAGGTTTTAAGTTTTAAATTTTATCCCTCCCTCCCTTCCCTGTTCTTGAGATGGTAAACAATAATATATAGATAATACATATGCAATTGTGTATATACCTAGAAATTATTTATGAATCAACATCTTACCCTATAAATCAAGATTAGGTTCAAATGGGTAGATGATTTACACATAAAGGGTTACACCATAAGCAGATCAGGAGAGCATGGAATAGTTTATTTGTCAGATCTATAAATAAAGAAAGAATTTAGAACCAAAGAAAATATAGAGGGCATTACAAAGTGCAAAATAGATAATATTAATTATATAAAATTAAAAAGTCATAAATTTCTAAAGCATGATCTGTAAACTATTTAACAACACAATATCAAATCATAATATAATTTGGTGAGCATACAGATGATAGAAGAGAATTCAACTCTGAAGGAGATATTAAAAGATTCTCTAATCCTAGCCCACCCCTTCATATCATGAATAAGGAAATTGAAACATAAATTAAAATAACTTGTTCAAGGTTTAGTCCAATGGCTAGACATAGACTAGAACTTAGGTTTCTTGTTTTTGCTATTTCTTTCCTGTTCAATAACTATATTTTTCCTTGTGACACATACAATTTTATCTTGATTGCTTTTTTCTTCCTAATTGCCTCGGCCCGCGAGGCAGAGTGTGTGGACCCTGGAAGAAAAGAGATAAGGGCAAGAGAGAGGGGACTCGCAAAATGGAGGCAAGTCAAATCATTCCGATCAAGCCTCATTTTAATGGGTGCAATAGTACAGATATATATAGCTGTAGGAAAGAAAGCAGGGTTGTACAAACACAGTACAGGGTGGGGGTCCATGACAAAGGGTTGGTATCCCGCCCAAGGATGAGCTGCTCAGATGTTTCTGGTGGCAGGAAGCTCTATGATGCGATTAGGGGATGCCTAGATATCTGCCTATTCAAAGTTAGGATGTGATTAGGAGATTCCTATTCAGGAAGTCTTTGGTATAATGTGATTAGGAGATTCCAACCTATTCAAGGTTGGCCTTATGTGGCTGTAGATTAGTGCCGGCTCCCAACACCTAATGATGGATATTTGTGGGAAATAAGTGTTTCAGCAATTTAAAAAATCATAAAATTGATATTCAACTATTTTAAAATGAGAGTTAATGTTACTCAATTTTTGAAGATAACCATGTTTTTTTATATATGCATGTATGTGTGTAAGTACATATGTACATATATATATACTTTATTTATAGTATTATTAAATTATATATCTATTACATTTATAGATTATATATAGATATACATTATATATAGATATACACACATATATTTACACATACACATAACACATACACATTTGAAATGTGAGTGCCCATCTCATTCACACTCCTTTAATATGCAACAATATGCCTGACTTACATTAAGGAAGGGAGCAGCTGACATACCCTGCTCTTTAGTCCATTCTATCCCTTATTTTATGAAAAGAAAGCAATCCTAGGTTTAGTACAGAATAGAGCTTCTCTAAATATGGTTCTCTGGAAAACACTTGGATACCTGGGTGAGGCAGAAGGCCATTGCTCAAGGATATTTATTCAATTCACACTGAGCAGATTCCACCTGTGTGCTACAGCTTGGGCAGAAATTTCATAAGTCTTTAAGTCAGGGAATCTGGAAAAATTCAAACATTGAATGATTCCTTCAGATATTACTTCCCTCTAGCTTCATTGTTTTTTTTTTTTTTTTTTCCGTTTTCTTCTGATTTTATTAAATAGCACAAATGTTTCAATATTTAACTCAACTAACTTTGTACAAAAAGAATCTTTTTTTGTGATTATGTGAGATATTGTGAGTATGATAAACTCTCAATGTAATCTCTTCCACCAAGTTAGAAAGCATTTTGTTTATAATATAATATCAAAGTCTTAGCAATTCCCTCAGGCAATTACAGGTCAAGAGTACTAGAATTAGACTCAGAGCATCTGGTTAAATTCTAATTCTGCAACTCAACTCCATGACCTTGGGCAAGATAACCTATCTAAACCTCAGTTTCATCAACTGAAGAATGGGGGAGGTTAATGAAATGATTTTTAAATTCCCTTCCATCTCAAAATATGTGATCACAACTAATTAGTGTCAGAAGTAGGGCTTAGGTCTTTCCTGACTTCAAATTCAATCTTTTATTGATCTCTTTCTTTCTTAGTTACATCATGTGTAAGAAAAATATTGAGAATGTTTTAATTAATCATTTTTATTTTCCCTTAATGGTATATTCCAGGTCTTCATTTTAAAATATCTTAAACTTTTACCAGTTTATGATAATAAATTTAAAGTCTGTCTTTGGATTTTGATGTCAGGAATCAAGACAAAAAGTTGTAGGAAAATATTTTTAAGCATTTTTCTTCACTATAAGGATTCAGGGTTTTTTATAACAAATAGAAATTCATAGATTAAACTGATGCCTCCTTTCAACTTCCCTTCTGACCAAATTTTTTTAAACTAGTATTGAGTATAAAATTAATTCAATGTTAATTTCTTCCAGACCTAGTGTTTCATGATTCAATAATTTATTTTCCTCCTTTTTGAAGGTACTAACAAGTAGCACAAATAGGAGGAGGGAATCATAACAAAAAAAAAAAAATGGGGGGATTATGGATGATTTAGAATATAGATACTTGAAAAATGGAGGAAAAAAAACCCAATATGAATGCCATAGGTGGACTCTATGAATATTACCAAATCTTCTCGCCATTGAATACTCTAGGTTCCTTTGTGGGACTAAGATTAACTGCATGTCAACCAAATATGGTTAATCAGAGTGAAGAAGCTATAATGATAATAGAGTCTGGAGAATAGTATAATAATATTGGTTCCTATTCATGGAATAGGAACTCATTGGAAAGAGAATGAAATTTATGTAGTCCATTTGTTGATTTGGTATGAATTTTTTGGGTTTGGCATTCTTTGATAAAATTAAAAAGAAAAATTCTTTCTTACATAGATACACACACACACACACACACACACACACATATTGTTAAGTCATTTTCAAACTCACCTAACTCTTTGTGACTCCATTTGGGATTTTCTTGGCAAAGATTGTAATTTCCTTCTTCAACTCATTTTAATGATGAGGAAATGGAAGCAAAAAGAAAGATAAGGCTTCTTGACTCCAAACCTGGCATTCTATCTACTGTACCACCTATTCCTAATCCATGTTCTGATGTTCTTTGATAGACATTTGAGATAGGGAAAAATGATATAAAGAGACAGAATTTTGAACATGTTTCCAAAGTAAAAATCATCAGTGTAAAACCAGAAAAGAGTTTCTGGAATATGGATTTTGAGTTACTTCTATACTATAGTGGAAGGATTTGAAAAATGGATTCTTAAATCAATTGGGTTTTATATTTTAGAGACATAATAGCATGTGTCAGTTTTAGCTATGAAAAATTAAAAGGAGAACATGATCCTTGCTTTTAAAATGCTTCTAGAATAAACTCTGGAACACAAAGTCTAGTCTGGAACTAGACTTATTTAAAAAAATTAGAAATACCCAAGAATAAAAATAGAATTTAAATGTCCTTATTCAAAGGAAGTATGTTTCATTAAATTTGGTACCATTCTTGCTGTTTCTTTGTCTTTGTCTCTCTTTATCTCTATCTCTCCCTGTTTCTCTTTCTGTCTCTGTATCTTTTTCTCTCTCTCTTTCTCTTTCTCTCTCTCTTTTTCTCATCTTCTCCGTCTCTCTCTTTGTCTTTCTCTCTCCATCTCTCTCTTTCTCTCTCATATATAGTTACATATGTATATACCGGATTTCATGAAGCATATATATGTGTATATATACACACATACACATATGTACATACTATATTTCAAGGCTAATATTATGCTCTTTTGATTTGCTTTTTCTAGTTTAGGACACAAAACACAGAAAGTTAGAAGAGTTCATAAGTAAATGAGGAATGTGACATTTCTTTACAAGCACAAGCAACTCTGCTTTTTGAAAGCCAGAATTTATTAGCACCCAAGTAAATAATTTCTCCTTCCCGACAAATTACTAACATTACATTGTGTTGTGTTAGACAGAAAGAGAGACAGAGACATACAGAGACAGAGAGAAATACAGAAAGATAGAGAGACACACAGAAATGCAGAGAGAAAGAAACAAAGAGAGACAGAGTCAGAGAGAAAGCGATAGAGAAGTAGAGAGAGAGAAAAGACAGAAACAGAAAAAAAAAGAGAGACAGAGACAGAGATACACACAAAGAGACACAGAGACAGAAAGATCCATGCAAACAGATATTCACACATATACACACTCACTAATATTTATGTGTAACACTTATTAGTGCTGCAGCATATGGAAGCATTACTGTTGCCTGAGAAGGTCCCTACTGATACCTGCTAAGAAAAATTACACTAAGATATTTTAAATGCCTAGAGTAGTGGTGTTAAAATCACTTAGTTATGTGAAAACAATATTGGACAATATTCATTGTTTGAAGATGAGGGGAAAATGTTATCTACATAGTATAATACTGCGTTTTGTAAATTTACTAATAAATTATACATCAAGTCTAGATTTACCTCCCTATCCCTTGCTGCTTCTGCAGCAAGCATGTTTCACAAAACTATATTTTTTAACTGGAAAAATAATTATTTTGATGTTTTGTATAATATTTTGTAAAATTTCAATAACTATGTCATTTAATTTTTGCACTTACTATAGCCAAGACGTTCAAACAATTACTTGTTTATTTTTTCATTGAAAGTATGTCCAGCACTTTTAATAATATAATACATAAAAACAAAAAATCCCTGATCCCCTCTTTTGTGATAAAAAAGAAACTCATATTCATTGTGATTTCTCAAAGAGGTTTTTTGATTTTAAGAATTATTTTCATGAACTTTGAAAGTTAATTGTTCAGTCTCATGAAATTAAGACAATTGTATTTAAAAATTGGGAAAATTATCATTGAGATGCATGGTGGTAATGTGGGGAAACCGTGTAGCTACACTTTTTAAAAAAAATTTACTTTTCAGCAAACAGCTCAAATAGTTGCTGACCTTGTTGCTATTGGGCCTCCTTGTTTACTGGTTCACTTTTCTTTTGGGCCACCTACATAGTTGTGGTTTGCTTTTAGGGCAGAGTCAGATGTCTCTAGAAAGTATACTGATAGTTTTACTTTACTTGGCTTGGCTTGATATATATATATATAAACAGACAGATAGAAGAATATTACCTATATAATATTCTTCTGTCTATGTAGAAATAGCCCTAGTATTTCAAGGCAGGGTTATTTTAAACAATGGTAGAGTTGTATTACTCAAAACAAAATGTATTGATTTCAACAGTCTTTATGATATGGAAATAAAGTGGACTGACCATATTTTATGATTCCACATTTATTTAGCTTGAGAAAAGATGATATTTTCTATTCTCAAAAATATAGCCAAGACAGATAGTTTAAAAAAAGAATCAATACAAGAATACTTTTTAGTAGAGATTGAAAACCAAAAACATCTTCAAATGAGTTAAAATAACTTGAGATCACCTATGTGTGCTACTTTAATATATAGAAAAGTCACTTTAAAATAGTGACTTCCCTAGGTTTAATATAATTTCCACCAATCGAATACAACAGAATTTTGGTCTTAAAACAAAACAGCACTTTGTAGGGATTATGAGAATGCTATATAGCCTATTAAAAATGTGGATTATGAGATCTTTAGGGGGTCATAAATAGAAAACAAGTGTAAGTGAAGTTTGAAACAAGCTAAAAGAATATAATTTTCCAGAAGAGGAAGCACGTACCCTGATTGAATAAACTTAGACATTTTATAAAATGTGAAGTACCAGTTAACATGGCAAACATTAACAAAGAAAATTGCACTGATTCAATAGTAATTCTATTATATTATTTATGAAATAGCAATTGTTAACATTTTAATGCACAGTTAGCTTAGTTAAATTAAGACAAGCTTTTAATAAGAAATAAATAAAACAACAGTTCTTTCCGGTTCAAACTTCATTTGGTAAAGGATGAATCATTGGTGCTATACTTGGAAATCATCCTTTTATATTATTCTTGGTTTGACAGAACCAAAGAAATAGAACTTTCCACTAAAAGTATCTTTAAAATAATTTACTTGATGATGATTTTATTTGTTTGTTTTGGTCATTTCTTGTGCACATTTTTATTTGCCCTATTTTTGGTCTTAAATTTGGCAACAATTTGGTGAATTTTAGGCCTTTATACAAAATAAATTAAAATACTTAATCTAGTTGGTACCAATGAATTTAGAAATCATTTTCATATGGGAACTATTGCCATCCTGGAAAAGCATTGAGGAGAAGAGTACCTACCATTCTTCACTGCAGAAGTGGGAGTCCATGGGTGTAGAGTATTCTATATATTGTCAGACTCAGTTGCTGTATTGGTTAATTTTGTTGAATTGCTTTATTTTTTCTCCACTTTCTTATTATGTTCTTTGTTACAAGGGATGATCAGTTCCCTTGGCAAGTGACAATCTTAAAATTACATAGAGACAATAAAAGCTTAAATGACTTTTCTAAAGTCAGGGATCCAGTGTGTGTCAAAGGAAAGACAATACCAGTGCTCTGACTCTAAATATAATCTCTTCAAATTAGCTTCTTTTATTGTCATCTCTGGGTGTAGATCTGAGGTAGAATGCAATGGCAAAGATGGGAAAACAAAATGAGAAAAAGCTTCTTACTGTTTTGGCCCTCCACAGGCCAATTTAGGAATGTGGTTTATTGTTGGCCAGGTTTATCAACACCTTTTCTCCTACCTTTCTTCTACTCTAAAGGAACTTAATTGTTGGACCCTGCTGAGGAGCTTTTCATAACCATGAATGGGGAAAGTAACAAGAATCAATAAGGCCATGTATCCTGACCACCCAGTCTTATTTCATAATGGTTCTTTGACTCATTTTTATCCAAGGACAAAGGAAGGAAAAACTCAAGAACCAGATTGGTGCTGCCTTTGGGAAATTTATTAAACATTATTAATAATCAATTCCATTGGATTCTTTTTCTCAATTTGGCTTAGCTCCTAGTTAGGAAAAAACCTAAATCTCAGGATTTTAACCCCAATTTTTCTGTATCTTCATACAAAAATATACAAACAATTTTTGGTTTTTCAACTGCCCTGCTCCATTTATAAATAAGAGAATACACAGACCAACAATGAGCTTAATTGGATTTTTTTTCCACAGTGTAATACAAATTTAATCTTATGATTTCTTCAGTTTTTCCCAATGGTGGACACCTTTGCTTTTCAGAATGGCTTGAGCAATTTAAAACTCCACCAATAGTGCATTCATGTGCCTATATTCCTTTAATCCTTTCAACATTTATTTTTCCTTTTTTTTGTTATCTTGGTCTATTCTCCTAAATGCAAAGTTAATAACCACTATTCTACTCTGGCTACGGAAATCTATAATACCTGTACTGCCTAGGGCTCCATAGCCTTATTTGCCTTTGGTTTGGTAAGTGGACCCATAGGTTGTTGCTTTCCAACTCTTCACTTTCTTGTCTCAAGTCTCCTGCTCCAGATGCCATTCCATGTTCTCCATGCACCAACAATACTTCTGCTGTCATAACTCCCTCTAACATAATGTTCATTAAAAAAAAAAATTAAACATATCAAATCCATTTCAACCTTATATCTTCAGCACACCTGATTCAAAGGTCATATCACAGGAGATGAATGAACTATGAACTATGTTCAAATATGCACAAAATGCTCTCAATCATTATTGATTAGAGAAATACAAATTAAATCAACCTTGAATTATCATACACCTACCAGATTAGCTAAAATGATAGAAGGGCAAATGACAAATGTTGTAGGGGATATGGAAATGTTAATTCATTATTGGTAGAATTATGAACTGATCCATACATTTAATAGAGTAGTCTAGAATTATGTCCAAAATTGTTGTTAAACTATCTATACCCTTTGATTTAGCAGTACCACTACTTGACCTATTTCCAAAAATGATTAAACAAAAAAGGAAAATAACCTACACGTTTTAAAATATTTATAGAAGCAACTCCCTTTGTGGTGGCAAAGAAGTGGAAATTGCAGGAATGCCCATAAATTGGTGAATGGCTGAACAAATTGTGGTTTATTATTATGATAGAATATTACTGTGTTATAAGAAAGTATGAACTCATTGACTTTAGAAAAACATGGAAAGACTCGCTTGGAATAATGAAGAATAAAATGATCAGAACCAAGAGAATATTTTATATGGTAACAACAGTATTATTTTGAGAACAACTTTGAGTGATTATTTTGACTATCATAAATACCCAAATTAACTATAAAAAGCATATGAAAAAAGATGTTATTTACATCCAGAGAAAGAACTGATAAATAGAAGTATGTATAGAATAATTTTTCATATTTGCATCTAAAAGTAGACATCTCTAGATTGGGAAGGGGGGAAAGAAGCAGAGGAGGAAAAAAGAAAAAAAAAGAAATTTATATAATATTTTTGTTGTATATTTGAAATTTCATGGGAAATCATTTTTTTTATTGTACTGTTATGGAAATGCTTCTTTTATTTCATAAATTAAAAAAACAATTAAAGGAAAGCAATTAAAAGAAAGCAAAGCTCTGTACTCTCAATCCTGTCCACATTTGTTAGAAAAACTCTGTCTCTGTGGTACTACCTCTCCCAGAAATCCATATGGCCAAACCTTCAAAATGACTTCTGTTCACAAGAATTCAACTCCAAAATCCGTTAAAGTGGTTGTTATTCAGTCATGTTTAACAATTTGTGATCTCATTTAAAATTTTATTGGCAAAGATAGTGAAGTCATTTCTTTCTCCAGCTCATTTTACAGATGAGAAACAAACAGGATGTCAGAAGTCAGATTTCTAAGGAAAATGCATCTTCCTAATTTCAAGGCCAGTACTCTATCCACTGTGCCACCTAGCTGCCCCAAATCAGTCGTATTATGATTCTAATATCTATTTAATATACACACCTCTTTGTTTTATCTGTTTGTCTCTCTGTCTCTCTTTATTTCTGTCTCTGCTTCTCTGTTTTTCTATTTCTCTTTCTGTCTCTCTTTCTCCATGTCTCTCTCTCTCTCTCTCTCTCTCTCTCTCTGTCACAGTGAAATTTAGTTACTCTAGTTCCTTGAAAGTTCTGATGTTGTCACTGATGATACTTCCTCCTCCAGTGAAGATTGTATATTTTTCCTTTTCTATCTGTGTGTCTGTGCTGTGTATGTACATGTGTATACGTGTTCTTCTATAAATTCAAGTATGATATAGCCAATATGCCAGAGAAATTTTCTTTCTTTGCCTCTGCCTCTTAAAATCTCTGGCTTTCTTCAAGACCGAGTACCAATGCTATTTCCTAAAGTAGACCTTTCATGCCCCTATCCCCAAATCTACGACATTCTTTTCTAAGGTTATATTTTATTAATTCTACATATGTCTTGTATATATTTACTTATTTACATGTTAGTTATCTCACTTATTATAAAGTAAACTCTTTGAGGGATGGGAAAGTTTTGCCTTTTCTTTGTATATCCAAAACTTAGAATTCCTGGCATGTAATAAGAATTTAATAAAGGCATATTGATTAATTGATGAATATGAAGCCTGTCATGGTGATTTGTAATGTTTTGTGGGTGTAGTTGGAGATTTTTCAAAGTGTTACTAAATTTCTAGAATGTAATTTAATCTGAGACCTTCTTATTCTGAATAGAGGCAACTTATTATAGTAGATGGAAAATTAGACATGTACTCAGGACTAATTTTTGATGTCTAATGTCTAGCTAGTTGAACCTGGACAGGTCACTTAACTCCATATTGCTCCAAGGACTTTTCGTTGGTGCTTGGGAGCATTCCCACATTGGTAGTTCCATACCCTAACAAAACATTTTGTTCTTCATTGCTTAAATTCTGAGTTTGCTTTATTGTCCATTTTGGCACCTGTCTAAGACATATGTACTGATTAGTCTGCCTCAAATAACTTCATGTCAAAATCAGGACAAAACACATTCTTCATTCTTCTTGATTTTTCCTTTGTGAGTTGTTTGACAATCTCTTTGAATGACAGTGGATCTCTCTTAAAAGGCCCTGTAGTATTCTGAGACTGGATATAATTAGATATGAACAAACTTCCAGAAAGCTTTGCCATCAATAGTGAATCCTTTTTAACTGGATCTTTACAAAGAGTGTCTTCCACAAATGTATCAGCCATCTTTAGGGAGCATGTCTCACTATTTAAACACTTCTCTAATCTTTGGTAATCAGAGGTTAATTGAAATATGATCATGCATAACATGGAAATATAATAAGGTATAACTAACTTTACTTAACAAGTAAAGAAAGTAAGTCAGAGAGAGATTAGTGGATTTAGCATCATAGATAAAATCCTACTGTGGATAGCTCCAATATAATTCCTTCTTAGCAATTACTATGGCACTTTGAATATAATGTTAACATAAAATTCATTTTAAAAAAAGCTTAAATTTATTAATTCAGCCCACTTATTTTACAGATGATAAAACTGACATTTATAGAAGTTAACTAATTTTCCAAAGGCCATTCAAGTAGTAAATGGTAGAAACAGGATTCAAATTCAAGTCTAAAAATTGAATCTAGCACACATTCCACTCTATTTCATTTCCTCAATGATGCTGTCAACTTCAATGCACCCCAGGAGACCTACTGAAGCAGAAGGTTGGCATTTGACCAAGAAAGTAAAAGCATCTTGTCTAAGATATACTTCGAAGTATGACAGATGTTGTTTTCCTTCCTTAGCAAAGCTACTCAACAATATATTCTGGGTAGAAAATATACATTTTTGTTTCTTCTTAAAAATTAGTCAATACTTTTTTTGACACTAGAACATAGGGAAGAAATGTAAGTCTAATCATAGTTTCGTAGTCCTATATGCAACACTGATTGAGCCTTTTTTTTTTTTTTTCTTCTTCAATATCTTGTTTTGAAGCCAATTCAAGTGTGAAGGAGCGCAAAGCAAATAGATACTGTTTTATAAGGAGATCTGTGAAGGTATAAAAAAGATGCAAATTTAAAATCAGATTTGCCTTGGCTTCTCTAATAGATAGAAGACCAGGTTAAATGTTATATATGTAGGAAAAGCTTTAAGGAGCTTATTTCCCAAGAATGAAATTCAACCTCCTGGACTGGAGTGTTTTTTCACTTACCGATTATTTATTTATATGAATCAACATTTCTCTGATATTGTCTAGTCTTCTTGATGACAATAAAATGAAGAATTATTCAGAAGCCTTCTATATTAGAGCACTAATCCAAAGCATTCTTAGATATGTAGGAGTATTTTTCATTTTCTATAGTATTCAATTTTCTCATATGTAAAATGAGGAAAATTACATATCTTTCCTCATAATCTGGAAGATATTTTTAAAAACTTGGCATTATATAAATGTGAGGTGTTATATAGAACACAGTCATTCTATTCATTTGGGTATATTATACACAAAGTCATAAACTAATACTTATATATCTTCCCTATATATATATAAAAATATATATATATATATGCATATGTGTTAAGTAAGTCTATGTGTCACCTTTGTAATAGTTCCCCATCTATCCTCACTTGAATTCTGTTGCTTGAATGACGTTTTTCTTTAGTCTAAAGAAAATCTTTTGTAGATCTATGTTTATGTATGCTCTGTGTGTGTGTGTGTGTGTGTGTGTGTGTGTATGAGAAATGGTATTTATCTGTAAGCACTATTTGAATTGTTCTCAAGATAGTACTTTTCTTGCTCAACAAGCCCATCAATTACTTCCTCTAGTATATGTTACACATCTTTGAAAGACAGTAGCCTCTTGCCACCTGAGATTGTGTAACCTTCAGATTCCTCAATTGCTTATCCCTGCACCCTGACCCACTGTAACTCTGGAAGCTGCATTTAGTAGCTGCATGAACCCCTATTCTGTCTCACTTATTTTCCAGTACACTGAACACTTGGAATAAAATGAAAAGATATTTTGATCAAACACTCTTATATAAAAATTTTCACCTCCATTTCCTAAATTTCATTCTGTAAATGTATGTATGATTGAGAGGGTGTGGTACTGAGCAGGGAGATGGATGGATCTCAATTTAATTCAGCTAACACAAGGAGGGAAAGAATGAGGGAAAAAGTATCTTTCTTGTCTCAGAATCAAACTTGAAACAAGGAAAAGCAGTAAAGTTGGTAAGAGACATCATTTTCCTCCAGCTCATCAGTCCAAATAAATTCACAGTAATTATAAGCCTTAGCTGAAACATTTCTTTTCATGGCCATCTTATCTTCAGGACTAGGACCTCTCACAGCTCTAATGTGTTTCAATTACCCCAATGACACAATAAATGATTCTGTTCCAGCACCTGTCACAGATTGTGTACCACTCCACATGCCCTCATCAATGGCTATTTTTAATACTAGTATTGCTGTTCTCTCATCCACACCCACACTTGAAAAACAAACAGGCCATTGGAAGGAAGACTGGAAGTGAATAGTAGAAACTACAGTATATAATTACCCCCCCCCCCCATCTTATTTCATGGCTTTCTATCTCAGACTGCAATTAGTGCCCAACAGTTTATGCTGATGTCTCTTTATCCTAAATAAGATAGGGAAGGTTCATGTCTAGTTCTACTTTTATCATATTTTACTCCATGTCCTTTCATAGAATACTTCTGAGCCATTAATAGATGGTTAGCTAAGGGAATAGATATTTCCTTCGTTCTACTTGACTCAGACTAGTTTAAGTTGTCATGGAATTTATTTTCCCTGTCCACTGCTATTTGGTATAGTGTTTTTCTTCTCTGATCATTTACACCTACTAGTAAGAATAATGATCATGTAGAGATAATGTTCAGATATATGTGTTTTCAAGCAACTTTAGCTCCTGCATTTAAAGGGAAGCAAAGTGTCTGCTGATGTGTCAGTTCTGGAATTTGTCCAATTCAAGGGAAATACTGTTTTGATTTCTCTGTGGACATTGATGTGATATATTCTTTCCAATAGACAGATTGCAAACTATTCTTACCTTGTCATCCTGTGAGAGATTGGTCTTGGTCTTCCAGAACATATGCCACGGGGTGGGAAGAGGTTTGGGTTCATCCAAAATGGGTAGACATTTTTCAAAATCATTGAAAGACACCATTCTAGGGTTTATACAAAAATCACTTGGAAAATCACCTAGCTTGCTTATTATCTTTCATTACTGTATTTCTCTGATACTTCCAAAGAGGAAAATACAGAACACTCCCAGCTAGGTGAATTTTAGAAGTGTCTTTGCATTGTTATCTGTAATTGAAAAGTTTGAGAGCATTATTGGGAACATTTCTTACTTTTATTTGTCTGGATTATATTCACATGTTTTTCTAATTCATGCAAAGGTTCATTTTGAGCCTTAGAATCTGAAACAGAAGCTTTATTGATGACAAGCTTCTCTTTCACTCTAGCTCAGTAAGTATACAAGGCACTCTATTTTGCCATTATAAGTTGATGGCATATGGAACTAATTTCTAGAATTAGATTTTTGCCATTTTCTCCTATCTTAATGTTCATGGGGGGGGGGCTTATTTTTGGACAGTTCTTATTTTTATCTCTGCCTGACATAAATTTTTCTTCAATTGTATTTTTTAATACAAGTAAAAATAGTTTTCAACATTCATTTTTGCGAAGCTTGTATCCCAAATTTTTCTTGCTTCCTCCTTCCCCATGACAGCAAGTAATATGATATAGGTTAAATATGTGCAGCCCTTCTAAACATATTTCCATATTTGTCATGTTGAAAAGAAAAATCAGACAAAAAAAACATTAGACAAAAAACAGTGAAAATGTGAAAAATGTGAAAATATTATGCTTCAATTCACATTCAGTCTCCGTAATTCTTTCTCTGGATGTGATTGGCATTTTACATCCCAAGTTTTGCAATTGTTTGAATCTTCACATTGTTGAGAAGAGCCAAGTTCATCACAGCTGATCATCACATAAACTTCTTGTTATTGTGTACAATGGTCTCTTGATTCTGCTAACTTTACTCAGTATCAGTAGGTTTTTCCAGGCTTTTCTGAAATCATCCTGGCTCATCATTTCTTATAGAACAATTGACTTGATTATTTTTAATTATATATATTTGATTTTGATTTTCAAAAAATGGCATTTTTTTGTTGTAGCATTACTTTTCTTTCTGAGACAAATAGGTGGTACAGTGAGTAACCCTGTGTTTGGAGCCAGGGAGACTTGAGCTCAAATACAGTCTTGGATAGTCACTATTTGTGTGGTTCTAGGTGAGTCATTTGATCTCTGTCCATCTGTAAAATAGAAATGATATTAGTTCTAACTTCCCAGGTTTTTTGTGAGGATCAAATAAGATAATATTTGTAAAGTGTTTAGCACAGTGCTTGGCACATGGTAAGTACCACATAAATGCTATTATTGTTATTATTATTGTTATTTTTAGAGAATATATAATATTCTGTATACTTATTTCTCCATGTCTGCAAAAAAAGAAAAGGGCTAATTTTTTTCCTTTCATCTTTGGGGTCAATGTGCATGATTTTTGATAATAGAACAACACAAAGTTAAATTGGTACTTGACAGTTATCCAATGCTTTTGATTCATATGGATAAGAAAGATAAATGGTACAGGGTCTGATATGTGGTTTTTGTTTCTATTTTTTTGTTTGTTTTCATCATCTGTTTTGACTACCTACATTGATAAAAGTAAACAGATAATTGCAAAATCTGATAATTTACTATAAGGTGAATGTATAGAGCTTTAGATATGGAGTAAGATAGAATAGTGTAGTGGCTACAAAATTGGACTTTCATGTCACAAAGATGTGTTCAGATCATCACTGTTTGCCCATTGCAAGTCACTATTCTTTCTAAGCCTCAATAACCTCTCTGTAAAATGGGAATAATATTTGTGAAAGATCTGTCTTACAGGACTGTTGTAAGACTCAAATGAGATAGTATTTGTAAATCACTTTGAAAAATGTAAAGCATTGCATAAATACCATATATGCCCCCATCTATATATATGTATATACATATTTATACATATATATATGCATATATATATATGGGGTGGCTCTGATAACTGCAACTGAATTAATCATGATCATTAAGGCAATTAAGTTAAACATAGGTTTTCACTCATTCACTTTGTAGGTATAGACGTAATCCTTGGATTTGGATTTTTTAAATTGGTCTTTCTTTTCTTATCCCCATTTCCTCCCAACTTTATCCTTCATAGACATTAAGCCATACCTGTTACATCCAGTTTATTGCTGATCTTTGGTGCTATATCTCTTTTTTTCCATGTGTTTGTCTATTATTTTTTCAACTTACTTTTTTTTTCTTTTTTTCCCTCTTCTCTACTTTGATCCTTGCTAATGGAAAATTATTGTTTAATTAACTTTATTGTTTTTCTTTATTTGATCTTTGGTTTTCTGAGCATGGTGTATGAATAATTATAGTACTATATATATGATACCTAAATATTTCAATCATTTTAATTTTTCACATCCTTTCTATCATCTAAGAATGGTAAAATACATATGACAAAGAGTTAATACAACTAATTAGTCAGCTTTAGATAAAAACCACAAAACTTACAAAAGAAAAAAATGATGAATAGTTTGAGTTTGCTTTCATTTATAACCTGTGTGACTTAGGTAAGTCACTTAAATTTAATTATCCTTAATTTCTTTATATGTGCAAGGAGGAACTACTAGTCAGCATCCCCATGCACAGATGGTAAAATGAAAACTGAGAGGGATTTCTCTTTCAGAAAAATTAAATATCTGAGGAGTGTTTTGAACCCACATCTTGCTGAATCTGTCTTTTCTAAGCACCATATCATGCTGCTGCAATGACACCAGTCTAAATCATTGATCCACTTAATATACATTTGCTAAGTATGCACTATGCTAGGTGCTGAAGATATAAAGAAAAAAAAAAAATGAAACCATTTCTGACCACAAGGAACTTCCATCCAAAAGGAGGTAAATTTGGACATATAGAAGTATATATGAAATATCTAGAGAATGGGCCATGTCTTTGGAGGGAACAACTAAAAGAACAAGAAAGACTTCCTGTGTATTTTTGTTGAGATTTGAAGGAAATTAAAGTTTGAAGAGACAATTGTGAGAATAAAGTGCATTCCGAATGTTTGTGGCAGCCCTTTTTGTAGTGGCTAAAAACTGGAAACTGAATGGATGTCCATCAGTTGGAGAATGGCTGAATAAATTATGGTATATGAATATTATGGAATATTACTGTTCTGTAAGAAATGACCAACAGGATGATTTCAGAAAGGCCTGGAGAGACTTACCCGAACTGATGCTGAGTGAAACGAGCAGGGCCAAGAGATCATTATATACTTCAACAACAATACTATATGATGACCAGTTCTGATGGACCAGGCCATCCTCAGCAATGAGATCAACCAAATCATTTCCAAAGGAGCAGTAATAAACTGAACCAGCTATGCCCAGAAAAAGAACTCTGGGAGATGACTAAAACCATTACATTGAATTCTAATCCCTATATTTATGCACACCTGCATTTTTGATTTCCTTCACAAGCTAATTGTACAATATTTCAGAGTCTGATTCTTTTTGTACAGCAAAATAACGTTTTGGTCATGTATACTTATTGTGTATCTAATTTATATTTTAATATATTTAACATCTACTGGGCATCCTGCCATCTAGGGAGGGGTGGGGGTAAGAGGTGAAAAATTGGAACAAGAGGTTTGGCAATTGTTAATGCTGTAAAGTTACACATGCATATATCCTGTAAATAAAAGGCTATTAAAAAAAAAAACAATTATGATAGTAGTTTGACATTAAAATCTGTTAAATAAACCAAAAAAAAAAAAAAACTTTATAGTCCTAAAAAAAAAAACAGCACAAAACTTTGAAAGTGATGTAAAATAAAGGTCAACATTCACTAAAAAAAAAAAAAAAAAAAGAGAGAATAAAGTGCATTCTGGGCATGAAGTCCAACTTCTCTAAAGCCAAGGAGATGGGAAAGAAAGTGATGTAAGTGATTAATTGCGAGGAGATCAATTGGAATCCCCCAGGAATGCTGTTTAATAAGCCTGCAAAGTTAAGTTGGATGCAATGATCAACAATAAATCCAGAGGACTGATGATGAATCATGCTACTTATAAACTGACAAAGAAGTGATAGATTCAGGATTCAGAATGCACAAATATTTTTGGACAGAGCCAATGTGGAATCTGTTTTTTTTGGGGTTTTTTTTTAACTACACACATTTACTGCAAGATATTTTTTTTTCCTTTTTATTTTGTTGATTGGTTTGAGATAGGAGGGAGAAAATATGTGCTTTTTAACTGAAAAATATTTTAAAGAGAAAATTAAAGTTAATAACAATAAATGTCACACAAAGGAGTTTTTATTTGATCTTTAATAGCAAATCACTGGATTTTTTTGGAGCAAGGTAGTGACATGATTAGACTATTCTTTAGGGCAATAAAAGCTTTTAAAGCATTTATTTTAGAAATTTAAAGTTTGCAAAGAGATTTATCCATGTAACAACAACAATAACTAACATTTATATAGCACTTATTATGTATCAGGCACTACATCAAGTGCTTTACAATTATTATCTCATTTCATTTCACAATCATCCAGTGAGGTAGATGCTATTATTTCCTCCATTGTAATGGAGAAAACTATAGCTTAGAGAGTTTATGTCTTTCTCAGGTCATAAAGTAAATAAATATTTGAGGAGAGATTCAAGTTTGCTATTATCTCTACTGTCCCATGATGCCCCAGTGATTTCTGTCACCATAGTATAATAGAGTGTGATAAGATAAACACCTGGTGGAATCTTATAGGCACATGAGCATGATACTAATCAATGTGTGCCAAATTCTCTTCTCTTCCCAATTTCACTGTTACTGTCAAGGGTCCCACTTCAGGATGACAATATTGGAGTTATTTTTAACTAATCACCCTCATTCATTTCACATATCCAAATCTGTTCACAACTCTTATTTCTAACTTCAAAACATTTCTAACTTGTCTTCTTTTCTTGACTCACACAGCCACCACTCTTATTTCAGACTCTCATTACTTTTTTCTTGAACTATTCCAACAGTTGCTTTGTTTTGTTTCTCCTTATTGCGATTCACCTTCCACTCAGCTGCTGAAGTGATTTTTTTCAAATGTAGCTCTGTTCATGTCATCCTCCTTTTCAAATTAAAATGACCTCAAGATTAGTTATAAAGTCTTCTCTTTGGTATTTTAAGTTCTTCATAAGTCAATTCCTCCTTGCCTTTTAGCCTTCTTATATAGATCACTACTTTACATACACTATGACACTAATACATACCCTATTTGAAACTCCTTATACATGACACTCCATCTTCCCTCTCTATACCTTTGAACAGACTGTCTCCTATACCTGGTATGCTCTTCTTCCTCATTTCTATTTCCCAGTTTTCCTAACAGCATCTTTTGTAGGTGTTTTGTCCCAGGAGTTACTCCTTTTGAAATTATATTATATTTATGAGAGAGAGAGGGGGGGGAGAGAGAGAGAGAGAGAGAGAGAGAAACAGACATAGAGACAGAGACAGAGAGAGACAGAGAGAGGTAGAAAGATAGATATAGATAGATCTTCTATGAACCTAGTTATTAAGGTGCTGTTTTTCTTCCTTAAAATATAATTAATTTGAGGATAAATTTGTATTTCTCTAGTGATGATCATAATGACAAGAAGCTATTAAATGCTTAATAAATGCTTGTTGAACAACTAGAAAGGCAGAATGAATTATCACACAAGGTTTTTCAAGGTCACATAGTTGGTTAATAGCAGAGGCACCAAGGTTAGGTCTCTTCACCCCCAGTTCAGTGAGTTTGCCACTCTATCACACTGGCATTAGCTCATTGATTGTCCACTGATGTAGATCAATAATAAATAAACTAGAGTTGTAAATGGTAGAATTAAGTGCTTTTTAGGATGTGGAAATTCATCTACATGGGTAAAAGATGAGCATATCTTTTGTGAAATTGACTATGTATATGTTAATTCAGGTGTTCTGTTTCATTTATGTGCCTTGAATTTATCTTTAATATATACTGGAGACTTATGGTCTCTTTCTGCCAGTCCAACCATTATTGCCTGCTCTCTCCTAATGATGAATGAAGCAAGAATAAACGATATAGATTTTCTTAAGCTGCATATAATGTGAGCAACAGTAATAAACGTGTGACATTTCACCTCAGTCAGCAAACATAACATGAAGGTCAGAAAGGATAAATGTTTGTTAGAGGGAAAGATAAATGTATTATTATAACTTTATATTTCTCTTACTGCATAATAATGATGCCATATCATATTTAATATTGGGATGAAAAATGGGATTTCAATGTATGTAAAGGAGAAGTCATTTGTCACTGTAAAGATTTGAAGCAGGCCAATGGACACAATCATCAGAGAGAAAATTTATAGAAAATGTCATTTTGAAGCATGTTTATTATTCGTTGCATGTTTACTTTTATAAATTGAGTGTTTGGGAGAAGTGCTGAGCTGACAGCTCTCGAAAGTGAAATCTCTTGCCTGTCATTGGAACAGCTAAACCAAAGGAATGAATCATCCATTTGTCTTATAGTCATGCTCAGGAAGGTAGCTCCTGAATGCAAAGGAAATATTTTGTAGACCTCTTCTGGGGATGGAGAATTGTTTTTTCAATAAGAATATAGATTTAGGGCCAGAAGGTATTATAGAAACTGTCTAGTTCAACCTTTTCACTTTATATAAGAAGGAAGCAGAAGTGAACTTATCTAAAGTCTCATAGGTACTGATGTGCAGAGGTAGAATTGGAATCAGGTCCTCTGATATGAAATCTGGCATTATTTTCTACTAGATAATTGAAAGAGCTACAATCTATAGATGTGGGTTCTCAGACCATTAAGACAGATAGGAATCATTGCATGATTTGCTTGATAATAATGAAAATATTAGCTAACATTTGTGTAGTCCTTAATAGTATGGAAATGATTTCATTTGAATTGATACATCAACCCTGGGAAGTAAACACTATTGTAATTCCAATTTTAGAGATCAGAAAACTAAGATTAAGAGGAAAAGTGAGTTGTTCAGGGTAACACAATGTTGTTTCTATTGTATACAATGCTCTCCTGGTTCTTCTCACTTTACTCAGCATCAGGTCATATAAGTCCTTCCAGGATTTTTTTCTGAAATCCACTTGCTTGTCATTTCTAATATAACAATAGTACCACATTACCTTCACATACCACAGGATATCAGGAATTTCCCATTGATGGGCATGCCCTCAATTTTCAAGTCTTATGGTCCTCTAAAGATCATTCCAAATTGTGTTCTAGAATGATTGAATCAGTTCACAACTCCACCAACAATGCATTAGTTTTCCAATTTTCCCACATCTTAAACATTTATCATTTTCCTTTTTCAGTTATATGAGCTAATAGATGTGAGGTGGTACAACCTTGAAGTTGTTTTAATTAATTTGCATTTCCTCTCATCAGTACTGATTTAGAATATTTTTTCATATGACTACAGATATCTTCATATGAAAAATGCTTGTTCATATCCTTTGATTATTGATCAATTGAGGAATGACTTGTATTCTTGTAAATTTGACTTAAGTTCTTTAGATGAGTGCTTTATTAAAATTGTTTCCCAGCTTCTTCATTCTTTCTAATCTTAATTGCATTGGTTTTGGACAAAAACTCTTTGATTTAAGGTACTTTGCATTTCATAGTGTTCTCTATCTTTTGTTTGGTAATAACTTCTTCCATTCTCCATAGATCTGATGGATAAACTATTCTTTACTCTCCTATTTTGTTTATGACTTCATTTGTATTCATTTTGAACTTATATTGGTATATGGTGTGAGGAACTGGTCTTTGCCTACTTTTTGCCATACTCTTTTCTAGTGTTCCCAGTAATTTTTGTTTGTTTGTTTGTTTTGTTTTGTTTTGTTTTTACAAATAATAAATTCTTTTCCAGAAGCTAGAATATTTCAGTTTATCAGAAAGCTGATTACTATGGTTATTCATCACTTATCTCAGGTACCTAATCTGTTCCACTGATCTGCTATTTTATTTCTTAACCAGTCCCCTGCATTCCTAAATCCCACCTAGTCATAGTATATTATGCTGGTGATAAGTGACTCCACTTACAGAAAATGCATGCTGATAGTTTTAAATAGAAGTGACATCATTTTAAAGATAATGACATCATTTTAATGGTATTTGCAATGCATTCCTATGCTCTCTTGTGTTTTTAAATAAGAATGGATGCTATATTTTGTCAAAAGTTTTTCTGCATCTATTGAGACAATCATGTGACATCTGTTAGTTTTGTTATTGATATGGTCTATTATTCTGATAGCTTTCCTAACAATGGACCAGCCTTGTCCTATCTGATCACAATATATTATCCTGGTGATAAATGACTGTAGGCTCTTTGATAATATTTTCTTTAAAATTTTTGCATTAGAAAAGTTTTTCATTAGAAAACTTGATCTATAATTTTCTTTCTCTATTTTGGTTCTTCCTAGATTAGGTACCAACACTATAATTATATCATAAAAGGAGTTTGGTAGGAGTTTTTTTTTTTCACCTTTTTTTTTTTAAATAGATTGTATAGTATTGGTGAGAATTATTGTTTAATTACTTGGTAGAATTCATTTGTAAACCCGTATGCCCTGGGGAATCTTTCTTACAGAGTGTGTTAATACCTCGTTCAATTTCTTTTTCCAAAATGAGGTATATATTTGCTGATATATTAATCTAGGTAATTTACATTTTGTTAAATATTCATCCATTTAACTCAAATTGTCAGATTTACTGGCATGTAATTGGCTATGATAGCTCCTAATTTTTTTTTTAAATTTCCTCTTCATACTTCTCTCTTGCTCTATTTGATTGTTAGGGTTTTATGTCCTAATACAATTTTTGTGTAGGTGACATGTGTTGTTGAGAATAAAGTATTTTCCTTTCTGTCTCCATTCAATTTTCTCCAGAGGTCTCTCATATCTAACTTTACTAGAATTCTATTCACCTCCTTAATTTTTTGTTATTTATTTTGTGGTTAAATGGATCTAGTTCCGAAAAAGGAACGTTGTGGTCTCCCTAGTATAGTTGTTTTATTTTTTTCCTTTGATCATTCAACTTCTCCCCTAAGAATTTGGATTCTATACCATTCAGTGCATATATGTTCAGTATTGACATTACTTTATTGTCTATGATATCTTGTAACAATATGTAGTTTCCTTCCTTAACTTCTTTAATTAATTATATTTCTGCATTTGCTTTATCTGAGATCAGTTTTGTGACTCATGATTTTTTTTTCCTTTCAGCTGAAGAATAAGATATTCTTCTCCAGCCTTTCACCCTATACCCTGTGTGTGTCTCTCTGTTTTAAACATGTTTCTTGTTTATTAGTATTATAGAATTCTGGTTTTTAATCTACTCTGCTATCTGCTACTGCTTTATGGGAGAGTTCACCCCATTCACATTCAAAGTTATGTTTACTAGCTGTGTAGTAAGAGAGCTCCCTCTTTCTTTTTATCTTGTCCCTCTTCACAGTGTTTTGCTTCTGACCTTTGCCTACTTTGATCTGCCCTTCCTTCTATCAGCCACTTTCTTCCCCCTTTCCCTTCTTACTTCCCTATATAAATAAGATAAAATTCAATAAACAACTGTGTGTATATTATTCTCTCTTTGAGCCAAATCCGATAAGTGTAAGGTTCAAAAGTGTTCACCCCTGCTTCTTTCCTTATACTATAAAAAATATTTTATGCCTTCAGGTTGTATAATTTATCATATACGATCTCTTTTTTTTTTTCTTCTTCTCAATCTTTTTTGTAACCTATTTACACACACACACACACATATATATATATATATATATATATATATATATGATCATCACATCAAAGTCAACATATACACAATCTCTATGTATACCCCTTCTAAGTGCTGTAATAATGATACAATTTTCAAGAATTACAAATATTATCTTCCCAGGTAGGAATATAATCAGTTTAACCTTAAAATTACATGCCTTTTTTTTCCTGTTTCCCTTTATATGCTTCTCTGGAGTCTTGTATTTGCAGGTCCATGTTAATTACAGGCTAGCTCCTTGAAGGCCTCAGGATCAGCCAGAGTCAGGATAAGTAAAAGTCCTTGGTCTTTAGGGGGAAAAGCAGGCAAACTGCCAGGAGTGTAGCCAAAGATCTCTTCTCGATTCTGGACTCCAAAATCTCCACCTTTCTTTGTCTTGCTGCCAAGTGAATCTCTGGCCTCTGTCACCCTACCCTCTAAACCTTGCCTTACCATTATCTTAACCACAAACATTAAGCCAGCACCAAACAGTGAGAAGGGCCATTTTTCCAAACATATGTTAATAAAGTCATTGTCTTATATAATAATAATTAGCCTTAAGTGATTGGCTGTCTGATTCAAGTACACCTTTTTCAATTTCAGCCCTTTACAAATCCAGTTTTCTGTTCAATGCTGGTCTTTTCATCAGGAAAGTTTGAAATTCCACAATTCCATTAAATGTTCATCTTTCCTTTAAAACATCATGTTCAATTTTGCTCAGTAATTGATTCTTGGTTATAATCCAAGTTCCTTTCCTTTCCAGAAAATAATATTCCAAGCACTTTGATTCTTCAATGTAGAAACAGCTAAATTCTGTGCAACCCTGCCTGTGGATGCATGATTTATGAGTTGTTTCTTTATGCCTGCTTTCAGTCTTTTCTCCTTGACCTTATAATTTTGAAATTTGTGATCACTAGCAGTTGATTAGTGGGATTCTTTCAATGACTATTTTATCCTCTTGTTCTAGGATCAGGGATGTTTTCTTTAGTAATTTTTTAAAGATGTTGTTCAATCTTTTTTTTTTTTTTTTTATCATGACTTTCAGGTAGTCCAAAAATTCTTAAATTTCTTTCCTGGATCTATTTGCTATGTCAGCTATTTTCCCAATGAGATAGTTTACATTTTCTTTATTTTTTTTTTATTATTTTGATTTTGTTTGACTGATTCTTGATGTCTCATGAAGTAATTAGCTTCCATTTTTAAGGAATTATTTTCTTCACTTAGCTTTTGTATCTCCTTCTCCATTTGGCCAATTCTACTTTTTAATGAATTGTTTTCCTTGGCTGATTTTTTTCCCTGTTTGGCCAATTGTAGTTTTTTTTTTAAAGGAATCATCTTCTTCAGTAATTTTTGCCCTTCCTTTGCCAACCTGTTGAGTCTTTCTTGAATAATTCTCATTTCTTCTCCCAATTTTTCTTCCACCACTTTTATTTTACTTTTAAAATCTTTCTGGACTCTTCCAAAAAAAGATTTTTGAGACTAGAAACCAAGGCATAATCTCCTTAGAGATTTCACATTTAAGCATTTTGATAAGGTTGTCTTCTCAGTTTTTACTTTGATTGTCCCTATCACCACAGTAACATTTTATGGTCAAGCATCTTTTTTCTTTTGTTTCATTTTTTTTTCATTTGATCATGTGTCATTCTGTTTCATTTTTAAGCTTATTTTGTGATTTTTAAAGTTGTCCTCTGCTCCTGGGCCATCCTGCACATTGTTTAAGCTTGTCAGTTGGGAAATGGCTTAATAAGTTTTGGTATATTATTGTGATGGTATACTACTATGCTATAAGAAAGAATGATCTCAATGACTTTAGAAAAATAAACATAAATTGACTTGTATGAAATAATTATTTGTGAAATGAGTAGAACTAACAAAACATTTTATATAGTAATGCCAATGTTGTGGTTTTTTTATTGTGGTAAATTTATTTTTTGATACAAATTTATAAATCATGATGAGAGAAAAAAAATCAGAGCAGAAGGGATAAACCATGGGTGAGATAAAAAAGAAAAAAGAAGTGAACATAGCATATGCTATTTACATTCAGTATCCTTAGTTCTTTTTCTGGATGCAGATGGCTTTTTCTGTCTAAAATCTATTGGGATTGCTTTGGATTACTGAACTGCTGAGAAGAACTAAGCTTTTCATAGTTGATCATTGTACATTCTTAATGTATACAATGTGTACAATGTGTACAATGTATTCCTGGTTCTGCTTGTTTCACTCAGTGTCAGTTCATGTAAATCTTTCCAGACCTTTCTATAATCATCTTGTTTATCGTTTTTATAGAACAATAATATGCCATTATCTTCATGTACCACAGTTTGTTCAACCATTCCCCAATAGATGGACATGCACTCCTTTTCCAATTCTTTGCTATCTCAAAAAGAACTGCTACAAACACTTTTGCATGTGTGGGTAGCAATATTGTTTTAAGGAGAATTTGGAGCAAGTAAGTAATTTTGATTAATATACATATCCAAATTAACTTTAGCGCATATAAAGTAAGATGTTATCTCCATCCAGAGAAAAAACTCATAAAGAGAAGTATGTGCATAAGGAAGAAAAAAAGGGGAGGGGGCATAAATTTTACATAATTTTGTTATATCTTTAAAAGGAATAGCAAGTTGGACATAACATATTTGAAACTTTATGTGAAAAAAATTTTTTAATTAGACTGTATTAAATGAAAGCTTTCATTCCACTATTTTTAAAAAGAGGCTGTTGTGAGTAGTATAGGAGAAATATAATAAAGACTTAAACTATGGTGATAACTGAATGATGAAGATGAAGGGGACTGATAAGAGAAATATACAGGTAGAACTGATAAGACTGTGTCAACTATGTGACGATGAAGGAAGAATAAAACTGGTTTGAGGCTGTAAACTGATTGACTAGAAATATAATAGCATCTACAACAAAAGAAAATAAGGAGTCTTGGAGGAAGGGTTTCAGAGGTGAAACAATGAATTCCATTTTGGATGTATTGGGTTCTAGATGTCCATGGTCCAAGTGAATATATCTAACAGATAGGTGATGATGTAAAACTAGAAAGAATTTATGAGAGTGAATAGAGTAGTATTTGTAGATGTCGACATTCTCCCACAGACATGGTAATTTAATCCATATGACTGGACAAAATTTAACAAGAAAATGAATGTGTACAAGAGAGAAGGTAGGAGATAAGAGGGTGCCTTTTATTGGCTTTATTTAAACTGATATAATCATATAAAATGATATAATCATTTAGACAAAAATCTTCATTTTATATATAAACTTGTTGTTAATATTGTCATATTCCAAATAGCTGAGCATTGATTATTAAATCATCAAAATAAAAGTTTAACTGTTGCAATTAATCTGATTTTTTATTGTTTTTTCTTATTTTTTTTTTGTTCTGTTACAATCATTTAGTTTATTGTTCTTTGAGCTCAGCTTTCTTCACTTTACATCATTTAATGCAAATCTTCCAATGTTTCTCAAAATTTGACACATTCATATTTCCTGCAAACATTGTAATACTTCAGGGTAGTGATAAATAATTGATTTATTCATTCATGCCACAATACTTTGGACATATATTTTGTTTACATTTTTTTTTATGAAAAAAAAGTGCTGTAATAAATAAGTGATTTTGTAAATATAGGGCTTTCTTTTTTTAGACAATATAAACAATTTAGTAACTGCATAATTTCAAATTAATTTGAACTATTACGTGTCACCAGAATAATGTGTATAGTTCTTTTCCATAGATATACTAATAATCATTTCCTTTAACTTTTAATATTTTTTGATATTTTGGTGGATGCTACAGGAGTGTGGCTTTAATTTTCATTCATCTGATTATTAGTATATTTTCTAGGTCAATTGTTTCTATTTGCTCTTTTGAAAACTGCCCATTTACTTAGACTACATTTATCTACTGATTTTTACATATTTATCAATTCTCTGTAGGTTTTGGATATAATAATTTTATCAGAGTTGCTTAATACACTTATTCCAATTGATAAGCTTGTTTTATATATACATGAATTTGCCTATTTTGTTATTTATGATATCCATCATACCTATCCTATTCATTCAAAATCATAAAAGATAAAATCTTTCATTCTGAATTTTAATAAGTATAATTAAAAAAAAATATATATATATAGGCATTTTATCCATTTAGAATTTATGGAGGATGTGTAAGATGCTGATTTCAATTTTCTTTTTTTTACTTGAGTGCTTTTTTATTTGTCCATATTGAATAAAGCATCTCTTCCTTAGCAGCTTGAATCATTGGATTTATCCAAACTCTTATGGTATAATTATTTTTCTTACTCTTTTATGTACCTAAGTGGAATAGTGGATAAAGCATCATACTCGGGAAAACTTGATTTTGAATTCTATCTTAGACAATTTATGAATTATGTGATTCACATAAGTCACATAATCTCTCTATGCCTCTGTCACCTTATTTGAAAAATGGAGATAATAACATTACTTCACAGAGTAATTATGAGAATCAAATAAATAACACATAAGAGTGTTTTGCAATCCTTAAAAGTAGATACCATAAATTTTCATTTTATACTTAATAAATTAGCAAAGCACTGATCTATTTTTATATTTTAATCCATTGCCAGATCATTTGAATAATTAGTGTTTTGTCACATAGTTGGACATTTGGTTATCATAATGTCCTTTCTTTCCAATTTTTCTTTCCTCAACATCCCTTAATTACTTAATTGAATCCTCCAAATAAGTTTTCTTATTCTTCTACCCAGTTGCATAAACTAGTCCTTTGACAATTTCATTCCTTTGGCACTAAAGTTGTAAAGTAATTTAGGTAGTCTTTAATATTAATTGTATTGATTTAGCCTATCCATAGACAATGAATATCTTCCCTAATATATTTTTCATTATTTTAGAGTGTTGTAAAATTGCTTTTATATAAGACCCAGTTGTGTTTTAGTAAGTTAATTCATAAGCATTTATTATTTGAATAGTTATTTTAACAAAATCTTTATTTTCTTTTGAGTTTTATAAAATTACAAAAAGTTGAAATTTGTGGGTTTATTTTATATTTATCTATAATGCTAAATATATTAATTTCATAAACTTCTGAGATTGTATAAATATTTTTATTATTTGCAAACATTATCTGTAAAGGTCCTTTAAATGGGCAGCCACAGGGCAACAGATTTGAGTGGCCCGGAAATAATCTCTGTGAGTATAGGACTGCCCCTTGGGCGGGATCCTGTCCATATCAAGATAGTTTCTTAACGGGAGAAAGCTCTCTGATTGGCTGTGTGTGTGACCTCACAGACCCTCTATAAGCCTACTCTTGGCAGCAAGTCACTCTCTTTATTCTGAGGTAGCTGAGTGAGGTGGGTGGATAGCCTAGAGAGGTAAGGAGGTTGATAGTGAACATGTAGGTCTTCAGAGCAGGTGTTCACTAGTGAGTTAACAAGTCAGGGCATTATGTGAGTAGGTATAATAAAGGCTTTAAGTTTGTACATGACTGGCTGTTCTTGAGCAGCCCTATTGGTTATAAAACTACGATTCGAGAAATCGTGGCCAGAGGCCTCTGAAAGCCTCAGAGGGGGCCAATTGGTAAAATTAATTGACACTGCTAAGGTCAGTGGCCAGAGGTACTCTGAGGGTGAAGGAATCAGGACACACTGGTAATAGTAGCTGGTATGAGAGCATTTTACAATTAGCAATCTTTTTGTCTGTGTGTGTCTACAAATATTTATTTATTTATTTTTATTATTATAGCTTTTTATCTACAAGTTATATGCATGGATAATTTTTCAGCATTGACAATTGCAAAACCTTTTGTTCCATTTTTTCCCCTTTTTCCCCCCACCTCCTTCCCCAGATGGCAAGTTGACCAATACATGTTAAATATGTTAAAGTATAAGTTAAATACAATATATGTATACATGTCCATAATGTTATTTTGCTGTACAAAAAGAATCAGAGTTTGAAATAGTATACAATTAGCCTGTGAAGGAAATAAAAAATACAGGCAGACAAAAATAGAAGGATTGGGAATTCTATATAGTTGTTCATATTCAACTCCCAGAGTTCTTTTTGCTGGGTGTAGCTGGTTCAATTCATTACTGCTCTATTGGAACTGATTTGGTTCATCTCATTGCTGAGGATGGCCATGTCCATCAGAATTGATCATCATATAGTATTATTGTTGAAGTATATAATGATCTCCTGGTCCTGCTCATTTCACTCAGCATCAGTTCATGTAAGTCTCTCCAGGCCTTTCTGAAATCATCCTGCTGGTCATTTCTTAACAATACTATTCCATAACATTCATATACCATAATTTATTCAGCCATTCTCCAATTGATGGGCATCCACTCAGTTTCCAGTTTCTGGCCACTACAAAAAGGGCTGCCACAAACATTCTTGCACGTACAGGTCCCTTTCCCTTCTTTAAAATCTCTTTGGGATATAAGCCCAGTAGTAACACTGCTGGATCAAAGGGTATGCACAGTTTGATAACTTTTTGAGCATAGTTCCAAATTGCTCTCCAGATTGGCTGGATGTATTCACAGTTCCACCAACAAAAACATTAGCAATCTTGACTTCAATTTTTTTCTTGTCTTCTTACTATTGTAACAATTCCACAACTATATAAGATAATAACAGAGACCCTTTGTCTTACTCTTTATTTTTTCAGAGATTCTTCTAGTATTTATACATCTCACATTTTTAATCATGGTATGCTTATAAGCAAAAATTCTATTATTGTTTTAGTGTGTTATTACAAATTAATGCTATATTTTCCAAGTTTGTATGTATATTAATATAATCATATCTATGTTATTCTAATGACATATTTTATTTTTCTAATATTAAAATGTGTGTGTTTCTCAATAATTTAAAAACATTGCTATAGACTTGCAGATTGATTTTTTCTTTATTAAGAATTATTATTATTTCTCTCCTGAGGTTCATTAATTATGCTACTCTATAGTTTTCATTCTCTGTAATATTTCCCTAGAATTTATTTTTGTAAAATTAATTTAATTAGATTTTTTTTTTATTCTTTAAATGTTTGAGATCATTTACCTGTAAATTAATCTAGAACAGAAAATGTTTTTCTTTGGAAGTTCACCTTTGACTTAGGTAGTTTTTATTTTTACTTTTTATGATTCTATGTGTTGAAAATATTTTCTATTTAATTTATTTTTTCAGTTTTCTGTACAATTGAATATAGTAGCTTTTGTTTCTAAGGTTAGCCTTCCATCTTTCCTCAAATGATTCTTTGTGTGACCTTTGATAGGAATTTTTTTTTCTTAAAGATGTTTCTATATCTATGAATTTAAACTGTTGAAAGAGATGACTTCTGTTCCCTTTTCCCCAATTCTTGACAATGATACTGCACTATTCCATGCTTCCCTTTTCAGGTTCTATGATCCTTTTAGGCACAATGCAAATATGCTTTGACTGTATCTCTTGATGTATTTTTTCCTGTTGCTTTATTTGAAATAATGATTGGCTTTTTTGGATTCAGATAGTACATCATAATTTGATTCTATTTGAAACACATATTTGCAGCAAATTGGATATTGCTTTCTGATCAGTTCTGTACTTAATTCTTTTATGGGTTAATTTATACATTTATATTTATGGTTATGTTTTCAAATGTAGATTTTTTTCCTCCATTAAACACTCTGCTATTTCTTCTCTATCTCTCCTGTTCAAATTAAAAAAAAAAGTGCTAGATGGTTGTAGTCTTTAATGCTTAGAAAATTCTGCTATTATCTCAGTTTGGACCTTTTATCCCCATGTCCTTTATTAATGTCTTCTTTAACTATACGATTTGGTTTTGCTAGAGGAAATATCCTCCATAATAGCATTTTTTCTTGTCAAATACCCCAAATACCATCTAGTCTCTATGCAGCCCAGTTACCTTGTTTACATATATACTTCTACTATAATCTTTCCTCCCCTTTTTTTATTCCTTGACTTGACCATAAGGAGAGTGTTTGTGATATCTTCTTTCAATTGATACCTGACTTGATTGTTGGATAATCAATTATTATATTCTAATTATTAGAAAGAGTAACTTTTATCTTTTTCTTCTGTAGAATATTTCTTTCTTTTTTTAACTGTTTTGCTTTTTAATACCCTATTCCAGAGATTTTCTCTTTTTGTTCTCTTTCTCCATGAATAAGATCAATGTTTCAAGTTATTCAAACTTTTTTTTTGCGGGGGAGGGAGTAAACTTTATTAAGTATGTTTTGTCTCCTCTGGTTGTAATTCAAGAATTTTCTCAGCCCAAGTTTTCTCTAATTCTTAAGCTCATCCATATTGTTAAATGCCCATTTTCTTCCAATGTAGAATTATGTTTATCTTTGTAGGATAAGTTATTTTTTACTGCAATCTATTTTTTTTTGCATTTTTTAATACCATGTTGTCATATTTTTTCTTAGCATAATATTCAGTCTTCTGTGATTTTTGAGGTTTGAGATATTTTATGCTTTTTTCCTAATCATTTTTAATATTTGATTTTAATTTAATCTTTGGCTTAAGATCTCTAGAATTTAGTAACCATATTTCTGGTGTATGAGATAACTATTTTGTTGTAGCCATTGATTCTCACATTGACTTCTAATTATATTATTTCTCAGGGATTTTATTTTATGATTTTCAAAAGAAAGTATTCAGGTGTTTTGTTGTTGCTGTTTCATCATGTTTTTCTGAGAAGTTTTTACTTTTTAGATTATTTATGTGGGACATTCATGTTCTTTATTTTCCTGTGTAATATCTCACATGCTTTTCAAATGTTACTGTAATAATGATATTAATAAATTACATTTATAGTAATATTTTAAAGTACTTTATATACATTAATAGAACCTCACAACCCAATGAGATCAGTTCACAAAACTGAAGCTAATAAAGGTTGTCTCTTGCCAATCCAACGTTCTTTCTACCGCTTCATTGTTTTTCATAATTTCCTTTTGTCCTTGTGTACCACAAAAAGGTTGGTGAATGATATCTTGAAGATAACTGAAATTATTATTAAACCATTCTCATCATGTTAATATACTTGTTCTGGCTTTTATACTAAGAAACATTAGTCAATAAAGGACACATCACAAAGCTAACATCAGCATGAACATAAAGCATAACATGCTGTAATGCTGGAGAAACTGAGCAAGATAGAGATTAGAGAGTATTTAATAACTTATTAAAATGAGAGCTATACTGGATCAATGGATCCACGGTTTGATCCCAGGGCTGAATGAGACTATCTTCTCCAAGAATCCAGCAAACAATCAGAGTTCTCAATGACATCATGGCTCAGATGCAGAGGGTAGACTGAGGCAGGGATGGAGTCAGGGAACTGAGAGTGGGGAACATGATTCTGACAGGGTGGGGTGAGCCTCCTGAGATGAGATGACATAATCGGGGGTGGTACCCCAGATGTGGGGAGAGGCATCTTGATAAGACAGTATCTGACATTCCAATAGCTTGGGATGGGGAGAGGCATTCTGATATTCTAAAACATGAGATCTTTTATCCTTATCAAGTATTCTGATAAAGAGGGAGGGGAGGTTTTGCAGAATAGAGAAGCAGGGAAACTGAGGCAGGACTGAGTCAGGATAATTAGGGAAACCCAGTCAGGACAATAAAAGAGAACTGTGACATAACAATGCTAGGGTACTGTAATATTTATCACACTCATCCAACCCAAAGAAAATCCTAATTTCATTTCTCATTTTGCACAAATATCTTAGAGGAAAGTTCCTTCTGTGTATCCTTTTTTCCATCCAAAAAAAAAAAAGAAAGAAAGAAAGAAAAAAAAAACAATTGCCAAATGGAGATATTTGAAGTAAATCCCCTAATAATTTTGATTGTGTTGTCATTGCAGTAATGATTAGGAGCATTTTATTCAGGACCATTATGAGCCATGACTGAATGTTTTTTTGGATAAACTGAATTTGTGAGATATATGAATGAAGCACAGACCCTTTTATTCTTGGCTTTGACAAAAATTGTTCTAGCAAGGTACATGAAAGTAATGACTTCTCTTTTTAAAACAGGAGATTTATTTCCCCTCAACTTTTTCATTAAGCTGTTTTAAAATCATTGGCTTCTATTCAATTAGATCATAAAGAGATATAAGATAGAGTTCATATTTTCCATTTAGTGACAATGCAGAACAAAACAGTATGTAATAAACACTGACTGTGGAGTCGGTTTGAATCTCAAATCTGCTGCTTTCAATGTATGTGATTTAGTCAGCAAACAAGCATTTATTAAGCATCTATTAAGGTTGCTAACTGCTGGAAAACACAAATAGGAAGGCAATTTTTACTCTCAAGATATTTATAATAATTAGGGAAACCCATTCTAGGGAATATGAAAAGCTAGAGAGGGTACGGGAAGAGCATGATAATTCAGAGAACTAGAGTTGGAGGATTTGTGGTCCTTTTCCAGTACTGAGGTTCTAGAAGCACTCACCATTGGGAAAGGTGACCACAGGAACAGAGTTATGAGAAAGTGGGTAGGGTAGGAAAAATGATTTTAGGTAAGGTATTTAATTTCTCTGGATCTAAATTTGGATGTATAAATTGTAACTAATTGTACTAAACATATGCATCAGGTACTATAAGTAAGTGTTTTGAATGCATACAAAAAAAAAAAAAAAAGAAAGATAGCTCTTACTCTCAAGGAGCTTACAATCAAAGGGGAGAGGATAACAAAAGAAAGTTGCAAAGGAGTTGGGCACTATAGGCTGGAGGAACTTGATATTTTATGGAGTTGAAAGTAAGCTGATCTTTTCAACAATGAAGTGATTTAAGGAAATTTCAATAGACTGGATGGAAATGATGGAAAGAATCATTACCCATCCAGAGAGAACTATGGAGACTGGATGTGGATCAAAGTGGTCTAGTGGTTAGTATTCGAGCACAGCCCACGTTTGATTCGCAGTCAGGGAACCAAATGATGAGGTCTAGATATGAGGTAAAAATAGAGGCCTTTTCACTGAAATGCAAGTAGGGTGAGACAAAAGAAGGAATGTAGATATTCTTCCCGGAAGAATACTGCACAAACAGCTCAAAACCCAGACTGATTCTGAGTACCCTGAAAAGGTTGAAGTTCAGTTTGGTCGCTAAATTCTCTAATTTTCGGGGATGTTTCATCAGGGAACCAAATGATGAGGTCTAGATATGGAGTACCTAAATGAAATTAGGGTTTAATTGAGGTCTAGTGGCAGTTTCAGAGTACAGGGAGTCAAACAGAGCTTCCCTGCAACCCCCCTGAATTCTTTGCAAGGATATGGAGTTAAATAAGTCTAGTGGCAGTGGGAGTCCCCAATAAAAGCATTTATTGCCCCTAAAAGCTAGATTGATAAAAGAGGTTTATTATGGGGTTTGGAAGTAAGGTTAAAGTATAGTTAAGGAAATAGGTGAAGGTAGAGATAAGAAGGACACAGGAGACAGAGTTACAGCGGACAGCTCTGGTCCTGACATGCCAGGCGTAAGGCTAGCATGTTCAGGATCTCTGCAAAGAGGGGGTCCCAGCTTGGCCTCTTTTATAATGGGAGATTTAGCTAGAGGGGCCTGTGGGTGTAGTCCCAAGTTGGCTCAGATTCGGGTGAGGCTGGGACAGGCCTGGATCTTCTATTGGAATTCAAAGGGACCAGGATTTGTGAATCAAAAGGCCCTTGATTGATAATTACATTAACTAGGAGGTGTTGGGAATCAGAAAGAAAGGAATAAGTCAATCTTAAAGGGACCACACCCTCATCAAAAGCACAGTAGGCATAGTATTGTTTGCTGTTGTTTGTTTTCTTGTGTATTTTTTTCCCCCAAGGCTTTTTGCTCCTTTGACATGATTATTCTTGTGCAGCATGACAAATGTGGAAATATATTTAGAAGAATTGCACATAGTTAACCTATATTGGATTGCTTGCTGTCTTGGGAAGTGGGAAGGGGGAGAGAGGGAGAACAATTCAGAATATAAGGTTTTTGCAAGGGTGAATGCTGAAGACTAACTTTGCATGTATTTGTTTAAAAAAAATAAAATATTATTATAAATGGAAAAAGAAAATAGCTGCTAATAGAAAATAGGGAGTTGTGTACACACACACCACATGTGTTACAAGTTACATATATGTGTATATAAACCTACACATTTTCTCAGTAATCTCATTTCATTTAGACATTAAATAGGAATGGCAGGCAATTTATTTTATTAAAGGAATCTTTCCTTCTTCATATCATAAGCCAAATAGCTTATGCAGTACACATCTTAGTAAAGAATGCCACTATTTTTCCAGATATATTAAATCTGCCCTGATTTTTAATACTTTGTCACATTCCAGTTTCTTTCATCAACCTTTTGGCAATATTTTCTTACTACAATTTTTTTGCCACTCAGGCAGGCCTCAGTGATTCCAAGTGGGATGGCAGTTTTTTGGAAACAACCACAGCTATCAATTCTGTTTTTTATATTGTTATTTTCTCACACTGACTTGCATTACTATACTCCTGAGGTTTTCCAAAGCTAAAAATCAACTCTTATTTCAATGCTGGTAGTTCCACTAACTGTTTATCTTAGGTCCTTTTAGGCTATTTTCTGTGACACATTTGTTAATATGGACTACTCTACCTCAAAATGATAAAATTATTGTGGATAAAGTATTGTTGTGGATCAGGTAATAGAAAGTTCCTTAGATTAAGAAAAAGTGTTTTCTATCAGTATTGACTGCTTTATTTAATCTTGTAATTGCAAAGCACATGCAAAATTTAGATGTCCAAGAATTGATGATGACTAAATGAATCACAATATAATGGAAATCTACCATATAGGAATGTCATTAATATATATTTATATAATATATATTAATATTATATTTATGTATATGTGTATACACCACACACACACACACACACACACACACACATATATATATAGGGGGAAATAAATGAAGTAACTTTCAGCAAACAGAAGGAAAAGAATCATATAAACATTATGACTTCCAGAAAGTTAAAAACAAATCACAAGAAAACGAACAAACAAACAAACAAAAACAATTAGAAAAAAATGAAGAGAAAATAGAATGTAAGATGTAGGAGTTACTAAAATCATTTTTAGATATATTTATTTTATAAAATAATTCAATTTTGAGTGAAACTAAATGTAATGCATGCCATTTAGTTTTACTTTTTAGGGCTTAAAGCCTTTCGATTTTGTGATTAGTTCATTGTGATACTCAATATTTGCAATTTAACAGAATGGAAACCATATTGGAAGATGTTAAGGAATGATTGTGTCCTAAGATAACAGAAATGCAAACTTTGGAATATTGGGTAAATGTTTCGTTAATGGTAGAAAAGAAAGAAACTTAGTTGGGTGTTTCCTTTGGGAATATAATGTGCAAGTGATTTCTACTTTTATCATTTGGTTGTTTCAGTCATGTCCAATTCTTCATAAACTCATCTGGGTTTTTTGTTGAAATTGATACTGAAGTGGTTTGCCATTTTCTTCTCCAGCACATTTTACAAAAGAAGAAACTGAAGCAAACAGTGACTTTGTCAGGATCACAAGCTATTAATTGTCTAAAGATTAGATTTGGACTCAGGAAGATGAGTATTCCTGAGTCCAAGTCAGACACTGTACCAGCCAGTTGCCTCAAGTGATGATCAATGTTAAATAATAGTGGAGTATTTTAGATTAGAAAATTCTGTGCAAGCTTTGGTGGTGAAGATTCTGTTTTTCATGGAGAAACCTATAATACTTTAGACAGATCTTGAAGAATATCCAAGTAGGCATCTGTCAGGGGATTTAGGAATAGAAAGGCATAATATACGAGTGATATGTGCTCTCTCACTATCCCTCCCCTAAGTAGATGCCTGCATTCTCCAGACGGTGCCATGGGTGCCAGACTGCAAGAAATTGCAATGAACAGAATGACCCAGGAGATAAAGATGTGACTGTACTGGCTTGATCACCACTGTTATTGAATTTTGTCATCTGGGTTTATGACAGAAACTGAATAATCAGCAAGATATTTACCCCCAGGAGATTATCCTTTCTCTCATTTGACCTAAAGTGTCTCCTGAAAGGATTTGCCTTTGCTGAGTTCTTCACCACCTGATATTAAACCTGTAATTAAAGTACTATGATTCAGTGAAAGCCTCTTTACTCCTTAGTGATTAGAACTGAGATTGTGTTTCTCTAGACATAAATACAATTATGTTACTAATCTGTACAATCATTCTGCCTTCTTAAATTGCCTGGCAGGATTATTGAATAGACTGAGACTCAAAAAGGAAATTGAAAGAGTATCTATCCCATGCCCCTGCCTCCCAGGATGCCATATACAAGATGGATAACATGGATGGTTTTGTGCTCTTTAGACTAAACACAACACAAGGAATATATATATATATATATATATATATATATATATATAAATGGACACTGTTTCCTTTGAAGTCACTGCTTTAAGTGATTTTTAAATTTACTCTAATGATGATGCCATTATTCACTTTTTTAAAAATAACCCTCTTTTAGAATTGTCTTCAATCATATGCCATGTTCTTCTGATAGTCCACAATGGTGTTGTCTTCATACTGTGAGAATGTATCCTATTTTTTAGAAATTGTCAGAAATAATTTGGAGTCAGGTCTTCTAAACAAAGTGGGCTACCAAACAGGGAAAAAAATACATTTTGTTCTGTTTAATGAATAGAAATAGTAAAAGGGATAACAAACAAAAGCTGTGGGGCTGATGTTTTGGATAATATGATCTGAGAGGTCCTACCCGGCTCTATAGCTGATTTTTCCTTTGTGACTTTTGTACTATGTTGAGAGAAATTTCTCAGAGAAGTATTTATTCTCAAAATGATTTGAATACTGCTGTCACCATTGGAGAATGTGCATAACCTCAAAGAGACAATTTTCAGTTTCAAAGGGACAATTCAATGTGTCAAAGGGATACATTCATTTGCATTTACAAGTTCTATTTTTTAATTTAAAAAGGAATTGTAATTTAATTGGTGTATATAAATATCTTTCAAACTTTTCAGCCTTGGGATTCTTGTATTCTAAAAAATAATTGAGAAATCTTACCCCAAATTTTTGCTTATGTTGGTTATATTTATCAATATTTCTCATTTTTAAAACTTAAAAAACCATCTTAGCATTAATATGAAAATAGTTTTTGACTTTTCAGACCTCCCTAAAAAAATCTATTTTAAAATCTATATATGTTTAAATATGTTATATGTTAAATATATTGTTAAATGTTATAAATTAAATTGTTAAATGTTATATGTTAAAATCTATATATGTTTTTTCATGTTTGTTAAAGCAACAACAAAAATTTGCTGCTTAAGAATCCAACTATTTTAACTGGAGGCAAATGGAATTTGTTAAAGTTAAAGTCTTAGCCATTTTAAAATTTAAAAAGTAGAAAAAATGACCGTAAAATAAAGCAACCAGAAATCTAAGGAAAATATATTTTTTCCACAACAATTCACTTAAAGATTTTGTCATTTTGAAGTAGAATAGTCCATGTTGACAAATATGTAAAAAAAAAAAGAATAAGGCTAAGAAGACCTAAAATAGACAATCAATGGAACTACCAGCATGCAAATGAATTGACTTTTAGCTTGGGCAAACCTTCGAAGTATGCTAATGAAATCAGTTTAAGAAAAGAGTAATATAAAAACAGAATTGACAGCCGTGTCTGTTTTAAGAGAACTTCCAACCACTTGGAATCACTGAGGCCTGCTTAAGTGGCAAAAAAAAAAAAAAAAAAAAAAAAAAGTAACAAGAAAACATTGCTAATAGGATGGTGAAAGAAGCTAGAATGTGACAGGGTATTAAAAATCAGGGCAGCTTTAATATATCAGTAAAAAGGGTAACATTCTTTATTAAGATATGTGCAGCATAAAGTCTTTGGCTTACAGGTGAGAAGAAGGAAAGATGCCTTTAATAAAACAAATTACCTACAACTTCTATAGAATGTTTGGATGAGATGAGGAGACTATAGAAAAAAAAAATGAAAAGAAGCAAATGTAGAGAGAATTATATTCCAAGAGCCATCCTTGTCTGTTTCAGAGGGAATTGCTGCATTATAAGATATATATGTAATGAAGTGCCACTGCAGGATTTATCTTGTAGGTAATGATAAAGGAATGTTTCATTTATATGAAGAATACACATTATCACCAAGTATTAAAAGCTACTTCCAGACCACATAATGACAATAAATAATCTATGAATTGTTTAAATGTTAGATTACAAGAAACTATCTTCTCTGTATACATACATACATAGTTCTCTTAGTTAAGTCTTAAGAATTTGTGGTTTCTTCAAATATAGAAATATATGTAGAAATCACTTTTATAAACATAGAATTGGAACTCTTCTGATGCAACTTAGAGAGTTTACTGGATCACTCAGTGATTAAGTGTCTTGCCCCAAAGAATTCAGTTAATTAATGATTTTTTTTCATTTTTATGAAGGATGAATATACTTATTTAAGTACATTAAAAGTTATTCCAATATGAGTATTATATTATACCAATAACAGGGTCAGTATAATATTGAAATTGGCTAAGTAGCAAAGAACTCATTTGGATTTTAAAAATACATAAACTCACATTTGTATGTATGTACCTATGAGTATGTATATACATATGAGTATGTATATATTATCAGGATTTTCTTACACTTTGATGAAATCACAGTTCTCAAGTCTTACCCTTAAAAGATCAATGTATATTTAGGGCTGAGTCTTCAAGACTTGTGATTTCACTAAAATATAAGAAAATCATCAGTATTTTATATCCTGATGATATATATAAATACACACACATGTACATGTGTAATAATATAGATATATAGTGGAAATATCAATCTTGAGGACCTGTATTCATTAAAACACAGGGAAATTCCAATTTAGATACTCCCTGTCTGTATACAGATCATCAACTTGTTTGCTGCAACATAATCAAGGACTGATAGGTTAAGTGAACCGTCAGGGTCACAGAAGTACTAAATGTCAAAGACTCAGTTCTATTTCTTTTTGACTTTTAGGTGAAGCCATTGTCTATTGTATTATAGACTGCCTTTCAATTTATAAAATATGAGATGATGTGAAAGAAAAATAGTTAATTTCATGAAAAATGTCAGTTTAGTAAGTGGAAGATCAGTGATGAAAGGTGAGACAAAAGAATGTGATGTATTACTTCACTATAGAAAATGCAAGACATATAATATTCAAAAAGCATGGAATGAAATTATAAAACAACTGAGAGAATTGATAACCAGGGCACTGGCAAAGAAATATTCAGTCTTTCTTTTCAAGAAGTTTACTTCAATTTCAGATCAAACTAAAGTTTATTCATTATCCATTGTTTTAGGAATGGGTTCTGTATAGTTCTATTATTCATATTAAAAATGAAAATAATCTAATTTAACAAAATTCTTGTTTCAAACATCCTCTTCTCTACTTACGTCTCACAAAGCATACTTTCCAACCCCTTTTAACCTGAAGATGTTACCGGTAACTTCATTGAAAAAAATTAGAAAAATTAAGTTATTTATCAAGGGCTTTCTCTTCTCACACTGTGACATTATCTTCCACGATATCCTCTTTAATTTCAGGCCTTGATAATGACATAATCCTTTTTCCTTGACAAATCTATAAGCTCTTCATGTATCCTTCCCCTTCCAACCTCATACTCAACATATACAAAACAAAATTATCTTCCCTCTCTTCTGTTCCTCTCCCTATCTTCCATATTACTTTCAAAAGGCCACCATTCCAGCCCTTTTTGTAGTGGCTAGAAACTGGAAACTGAATGGATGTCCATCAGTTGGAGAATGGCTGAATAAATTGTGGTATATGAAAATTATGGAATATTACTGTTCTGTAAGAAATGACCAACAGGATGATTTCAGAAAGGCCTGGAGAGACTTACACGAACTGATGCTGAGTGAAATGAGAAGGACCAGGAGATCATTATATACTTCAACAACAATACTAGATGATGACCAGTTCTGATGGATCAGGCCATCCTCAGCAACGAGATCAACCAAATCATTTCTAATGAAGCAGTAATGAACTGAACTAGCTATGCCCAGAAAAAGAACTCTGGGAGATGACTAAAAACCATTACATTGAATTCCCAGTCCCTATATTTATGCACACCTGCATTTTTGATTTCCTTCACAAGCTAATTGTACAATAATTCAGAGTCTGATTCTTTTTGTACAGCAAAATAATGTTTTGGTCATGTATACTTATTGTGTATCTAAGTTATATTTTAATATATTTAACATCTACTGGTCATCCTGCCATCTAGGGGAGGGGGTGGGGGGGGTAAGAGGTGAAAAATTGGAACAAGAGGTTTGGCAATTGTTAATCCTGTAAAGTTACCCATGTATATATCCTGTAAATAAAAGGCTATTAAATAAAAAAATAAAAAAATAAATAAATATTAAAAAAAAAAAAAAAGCCACCATTCACTGACCCATCCAGTTATATAAGCTGGTTTCATCCTTAACACTTCACTTTCACTTATCTTACATATCTAATCAGCTGCTTAATTTTTTGCTTTTACCTCCATGATAGTTCTTCTACTTGACCGCTTCTGTCTATTCACATAAATATCACCATAGTACAGACTTTTATCCCCTCACCCCTGGACTATTGTAATTATCTTCTAATTGGTATTCCTGATGTTTCACCCCAATGCAATCCATCATCCTTCTAGCTGCTAAAGTGATTTTTACTAAAAATCACTTTGCCCCTCCTTCTATCTTCTCAATAAACTACAATATTCCCCTATGACTTCTAGGATCACATAAAAAGTTCTTTTTTATCATTTGAAGTTCTTCACAACATAGCCTTTTCAGAACTTTCTAGTTTTTGATTTTGTTCATTTTTCCTACAATCCTACTGGTCTACTTGCTTCTTCACCCAAAAGATCCATTTCCCATCTCTCTGACTTTTTTCAGACCTCAGTGCCTAGAATAATTTTCCTCCTCACCTCCAACCAATTCTGTGTAAGACAATTAAAATGTGACCTTTTTAGAGAGGTTTAACTTGTCTCTCAATTTTCAGGTGACTCGTTTATAGTTTTATCCTCTAAGTCAGAGGCTTTGAAAGGTTGTGATGCTGCACAGGGTCCTATAAGCAATGTACAGGAAGCAGAATTTGAAATCAGATTTTATTTACTCCAAGATTGATTCTTTATCTATTAAGGCATACTGACTCTTGATAAAAATAAAACAATAGCTTTATTATGACCCTTTCAAGTTTGCAAAGCACTGCATACATATCTCATTTGATCAGCTCAATACAAAGCACTGCTTCTTGGAGAAATTATTTTGGTGGTTTATATTACTTTTGGCCTAATTGGTTGGTTAAAAAATCTTCAGACTAATAGCATATTATTTTGTGGCTTTTCAGAGATAATATTCGTATTTGAATTTTGATGGTCCTGAATCATATAGTACCATTGTTAGTTTTGTCATGCATGTTTGCAAGAATGGAAAATTTAAGTATCTGTGATACCTACAGGAAAGAGTAATACATTTTGCATTGAATTCCAATCTTGATTTAGATGAAGCTTAGCTATATTACTAGGCCATGGAATTCATAATTCTTTGCAATCTGAATTCATATTATATATCATTTATTCAATCATTTATAGATCTATTTATTTTCTCATTCTTTCACTTTTTTTTTTAATCAAAATGGAAATTTGGTGATATTTAACTTCTCCTTATTTGTAAGATTTTGTTAGAATGAGACATATAGAAATTTGGAAAGTTGTTGACCAGTACACAGTAAAAATATAATTATACTAACAATATTTTAATCATCTGCCATCATTGAAGAATAGGAAAACAAGTGTTCTACATCAATGTTTACAAATTATTGAAAATTACAGTTTTTATTTGACCTATTCTGATATAAATCTTTGAATTATATTTAATTGTGCCTGTATTTTATCAAATTAGGGATATGAAATATTTGATTTGTTTTGAGGACAAAGACTCTATATCTTCAATATTAATGATAGCATATTACAGAGGTACCTCTAGTACCTATGAAGACATTCAAACTCTTTGTTTTTATGTTAAGTGACCCATAACTGCTATATTTTCTGCTAGGTGCTTCTTCCATCTCATCCCTTGCTGTTAACTGTCACTTCTAATGACTGTATTATCAACTCAATCCCCCCACCTGGAGTTTGTGACAAACTTCCTCCAATCTATTTAGAAGTTTTGTCATTTACCTCAAGATTCATTGCTTTATTCTGTGATTGGTCAAGGTTACTAGAAATCAAGAAACTGGCTAAAAAGAGAAATACTGTATTCATTTTTGGAGTATTTTTTTTTTTTATTAACTTGATAATCTATTGGCATAGTAATAATGATTACCCTTATGGGATATATCCCTTCTAATACTCCTCATTTAGGGCCTCAATCCAAACTTACCTCCTGTTAGAAGCTTTCCCTGTGGATATTATCCCAACATATGCTAATTCTTCCCTTCTCTGATTTTTATTGTACTTACATTCAGCATTATATCATTGAACCATGGTTGTTCTGTCATTTTTGAATTCTTCCTCAATTAAACTTTTGGAGTCGGGGCCATATATTAGCAACATGGTATGGTAGATGAATCTACTACCTTTGAAGCCAAAAAAGACCTGAGAGCAAGACCACACAGACACTGTGTGATTCCTGGAAAGTCACTTAATCTGTCAGTGTGGTAGCCTACTTTCTCAGAATATGTTTCATAGAAGGTATAGACCTGCATTGAGAGAGGGAATTTCTTCATCTGTGAATTCCAGGCCCCATTCTTATCTTTCCTCCTTTATAATATCTAGCAAAGTGCTCAAGATATTGACACAGAAAATATTATTTAATTCATCAAGTTTTTAAATGAAATATGTACTGCAATTAGTCAGATATTCTGTTTAATAAATATGAACATTCAACTTGATATGTTTATTCTGAACTTAATAAATACCAAATAAAATGGGTATTTTTTATGTTTGGCAGAGCTGGACAAAGAGAATTATATAAGAAACTGACTTTCTATCATATTTTGCAATCAGCATTAAAGTTTAGAGGTTAGAAGAGGACTTTTACTTTTAATTTTTTAATTATTCTTTTTTGTTTTTTGTTTTGAAATTGAGTCACTTTATATTACCCGGGCTAGAAGTATAGTGATCATTTATTGGCCTAATCCCATTGTTGATCAACAGGCATTCTTTTATCTGCTTCCTTTCTGACCTATGTTAGTTTCCGCCTTATTAAGAATTCTGTTGGTCCCTTACTTCCCAGGGATTTGCCATTTTGTTCTGAATTTTGTGTAGATATCCTATTAGTTTTATCCATTGTGGATCTCAATATTCAAAGCTCAGGTAATCTCTAGTCTTACCTTGTTGAGTAATAGATTTCAAACAGATCACTGCTTATTCTTGTAATGATTCAGTCTCTCTTTTTCTGTTTATTTTTCTTTTCTAGTCTGCTCCCAGTTTTCAAGAGGAGTTTATGCTATTTTTGGATTTTATGACAAGAAGTCTGTAAATACCATTACATCCTTTTGTGGAACTCTTCATGTCTCCTTCATCACTCCCAGCTTCCCAACAGATGGAACACATCCATTTGTCATTCAAATGAGACCTGACCTCAAAGGAGCTCTTCTTAGTTTGATTGAATACTACCAATGGGACAAATTTGCATATCTTTATGACAGTGATAGAGGTAAGAGACCATTGATTTTGTTGGATTGGGATGAGTACTGCTTGCCTGATATTTATGATGATATTTCTATGTTATAGAGTCTCAATGATATACATACATACATATATATAAATTTAAATAACTTGGGGGCAAAGGATAAATAATATGGGAAATTAACATTTTAATGTTATGCCCATTCCAAAACTTTGGAGGAATCCTGATAGTAAATCTATTTGTTTATTAGTGTTATTGTCTATAAAATGATGAAATATTTTGATACAAAGTGAAAAATACAGTGGGTCTCAGATATTTTGCCCCAATACCAAACCTATGAATACTTTGAATGTTTCCAAATGTTGCAAATGTTTAAATACTGGATATTATGTGGCACAAGCTAAGAATCAATTTACATAATGAATAAAATGATGGCATGAATATATGTATGTATGTGTGTATATATACTTATCTATGAAAGTATCTAAGAATATCATCGAAAGGAACCTTGACATAATGGATAGTGAATTAGTCTCAGTTTCATGATGTCTTGAGTTCAAGTCTTGTTTCAAACACATAATAATTGTGTGACCTTGGCAAGTTGCTTTAGCTCTCAATACCCTAAAAAAATTTAGAAGACTATCACTGCCAGAAGAATGGCTAATCTGTATCAGTGGAGGGAATTTCTGCATTGGGGAGCTCACTATATTGATGAAATCATTATACTTAACACGTTATATATGTATATGCATACATGCACACAGATGCATACACATTGGTATATAATATAGCTATAAAGATACCTATTTATATGAATATATACATGAGTGCATAGAGAGAAATGTATGTACATGTCTCTCTCTTTCCCTTTCCTTATCCCCCTCTGTCTCATCTATATCTACCCATCTATATGGTATATATTTCTATTTTTCTATCTCTAATTAATTTCAATTTAATGCTTGTTTCTTCATTTCTAATTTATTTCTGCATATATATATATATTCATGCACATAGATTCACATGTAATATATACATATGCATATTCACTATATATAGATATATGTACATATTGTATGCCTATATACATTCTCTCTATATAACATGCACATATGCATGCACATATGACTATATTCACATATAGACAGTTCTCTCTCTCTCACTCTCTTTCTTTGTTTCTTTCAACCACCCTCCAAAACAATGACCTGAGTATAGTGGGGTTCCTGTCATTCTAAAGAAATACATGATATGATATGGATTCCAAAAACACATATTTAGAACATAATTTTGATTTATTGACATAAAGAATACCTAACAAAGAAGATCTATTTACTTTTACTTTTGGCAAGTTATTTGCAATCATGAGAGGTTCCAGTGTCATAAACGTGACATATAGTATTTGAATTCATATTTTCCTATTCATGCTTATGAACACATACATGCATGCATGTGCACATACACCATGACTTACACTTTATATTTATTTATCATTCTATTAAAGAGAAATATTGTAGTAAAAATGTTTATTGAATAAAACTCTAAATTATTATGCTTGTACAGTTTGGAAAACTTGGGAATGGCTTTATCTTTGGTTCCCCTGTGCTTTTCAGTGAGTTTTAGTTCTGATAGAAACCAAGTCAAATCTCTGTCAGAGGAGCCACGGAGATTTTTGCAAAAGATAAACTGCACCCTAGGAGACTTCCTTTGTTGATTAAATTTCTGGAACACCAACAATTCCAAATGAAAATTGGAAACTGTTCTTGCCACAAAATAGGATTTCTTGTCATTTAGCAAGGGTAGAAAACATGGTAAATGTTACTTAATTCTTCATTGATCAATGAGTTATCTCATGTGAGCCACGCTTCTCTAATCAGGAGTATTTAGTTAAGGAATGAATCTCCAATATCATACTGAACCTGGAAATGATAAGGTTCCACTGAACAACCAATACATTAGCTCAAAGAAAGTGTTTGGGTCCACAGATTTCTTATTCTGCTTTGGGGAGGAAGAATATTGTTATTCTCATGAGATAGAATAATTTATGGAAGCATTTAGACCAAATGTTGATTTCAATGTGATGAATTATTCTGAAGCAGTCACCTTACAAATGTGAGGATAGCATTTATATCAGCATTTGCTGACAGATCACCCTCCCCCACTCTTGCTTTTGTGCAAAGCAAACTGCTTTGTCCTCTCTGAAGCCTGAAAAACCTCACTATGTGGGAAGTTTTGGAAAGTGATGGCAACTAGATTTCTTCTTTAAGTTGAACTCAGGCTGATAAGTATACTAATTGAAGAATCATGATATTTCTTACATGCCTTTATTCATTCTTTTAAAAATTCATATTGGGAACTCTTAGAGTATTCTTTTGCTAATATAGATTAACACCTTTTATTTTGGAAATACTAAATAAAGTTTTAAGTGGAAAGATTTAAAACCATTTAACTCTGCAAATTCAATTGAGCTCAAGTGTGTCTGGTAACAATGATATTGAAACTAATCACATACTAAAGTGCTATTAAAAACCTTTGACTTGTTCTAAAGATATTATCAAATAGCTTTTGGTAAGATTTGATTTAAGCATTGTGATGTCTGGTTTTGTCTCTAAACTCTTTCTCAGAAGTACATTTGTAAGGACTCTCACAACGAAATTGGGAAATGCCTGACCTCCTCTACATAATGAGTAATTTGTCTCTTAAAAGTCATAGCTTTTTGTGTTTCTTTGCTTCTTTGGGTTTTTTTCCTCCTTCTTTTGGGTCACAATTCAAATGAGAAAGCTGGTTTTTGTATTTTTTTAGCACCTATTTTAAACAGAAAGGAAAAACACAACATAGTAACCACTACTCTCTTTTAGTCACATTATCTCTGACAATGACACCAAGGGCATATGATTGTGCTCCTTGATAACAATTTAAAATTTTAGGGATGTGCCCCTCAAAATCCAAGTTTCCCTAAACAACCCATTGTGGAACTATGATTTAACAATTTAACACTTATTAAGTACTTACTATGCATTAGGTGTTATATATTGGTAAAACAAAGACAGAAAATGAGAGGGAGAGAGACAGAAAGACAAACAAAGACAGACAAAGATACATACAGGCAGGCAGATGTGTACACAGAGAGACAGAAACAGAGAGAAGAAGAGAAAGAGAAAAATATACAGAGAGAGAGGGAAAGGGGCAGAGACAGAGAGACAGACAGACAGAGACAAACAGTCACTTACACACACACACACACACACACACACACACACTCACTCACAGAGAGAGATGACAGTTCTTGTCCTTAAAAGAGCTTAATTATATCTATTAAGTTAAATTATCTAAATTTTGAAAATATATTTTATATTCATCCTGAAATTTATTACAAGTATTGTAAAATAAATGGTTTCTTCTAACTCAAAATCCATGTGGTTCCTTTTCATTCTGGTATTAAAAAATAGAGTGAATCAAAATGTGAGCTCTAGAGTAGGGATTGCCTTTGGAGTCAGAAAGACTTACATATAAGTCTCTTTTTCTGAAATTTAATATATATGATTGTTGTGTGACTATTATCAAATTACTAAACTACATGTGTACCATACTTCAAGATTTACCATGAACCCAAATAATGATAGACTTTGAGAGCAATCCTAGTAAAGTGGAAAAAATAATAAATTTGGAGTAATGAAGATCAGAGTTAAATTCCACTTAGAAACATACAACCTGTGTGACAATAGGTCAGTCATTTAAGTTCCCTTTGACTTAGTGTTCTATCTGCAAAATGAAAAGGTTGAATAGTATTCCTTCAAAGGCGCCTTTGAGTAGAAGTGTCAAATATGGACCCACTGATGGCTGCCAAAAACATATTAAAATGGAATTGGAAAATATTTACCAAAATAATTTTTTACCAAAAAAATAAAAATCATAACAAAAAATTACAAAATATAATGCTAATGTGTCTAAGTCAATATACAGATCATAAGAATCTTTGAATAGTTAAGTGGTCCCCAATTCCATTTGTATTCGACACCACTCTCTTAGGACTCTAGGTCTATTCAACTATGATAGACTTAACTCTTTTCAGCAACATAGTGTTTCAAGACAAATTCCAAGAGACTTAGGACAGAAAATGCTATCCATATACAGAGAGTGAATTATGGAGATTTAATGTGGATTGAAACACAGCATTTTCACCTTTATTTGTTTCTTTGCTTTCTCTTTCTCATGGTTTTCCCCTTTTGTGCTGATTTTTCTTTTTCAACATGGCTAAAATGTTACATGTAATTGGGAAAATAAAATACTATTGAGGGAAAAATAAAATAATTGTAGATAATTTTTTAATCATCCTATAGAAATTTGCATTCTAAATTACAAAATGGGTCTGCTGATAAGTTAATTTTCTCTGCTTATGTGTGTGACACAGTTCAGATGCTAACACTTCTTGTTTATGCTATTTTCTAACAATTTTAGAGCTTTTGATTGATCACAGAATAATAGGATAATAGGACTATATATTTAGAGCAAGAAGATTCAACCTTGTAGACAGTCTAGTACAATTACCTCATTTTCCAGATAAGAAAATTTAGAGGCACAGGTTTGAATACCACTGGATGTTGACTTTGTTGACTTTCTCTGATCCCAAAGCATAACCATCTTGACCTTAGCTGACTATCTTGTAAAGTGAATACTGGTGATTATAAGGAATTATTCAGGGCAGGAATATTTGCATGGCTATAAGTTAAAATCTATTAATACTCCTGGGATGGGAAAGACAGGGAGATCTCTTTTTGAAATTATGTTCCTCTGATGGTGAATCAGTAGCTTCATCCCCAGTAATAAAGAATATTAGTCTACCTATCTATGGATTAGCTACTATTGCCCTACATATAGATTTAATAATATTAACATTGATTTTCTATTAAACTAAACCAATCAAATTTAGAAATGAATCATTCTAATAGCGATTTAACTGTGTAACAAATGATGATTTTGTTAGCTTTTACCAGTTACAAATGACTCACTTTAATAATGACAGATTTAAATCACAGAGAACCAGCAGTGACCATTAGTGACTTTTGGTGTGTAGAATTAATGAGTTTGAAAGTCTACTACTTTCTTAAATTAATTCTAACTGATTAAAAAAACACCATAATTTACATTTTCATTGATAGGGAGAACTGCCAAGGAACAGATTTAGAATTAGTTATCACTTGATGAAATCCATTTACTCATTGCTATCCATCCTTGAATTTCCTAGTAGTGCTTATCAGATTATAGCACTGAACTCCCATTATTACAAATAATATTTCTAAACATTTTGCTAATTCTTCAAATGAGATATATGTGTGTATACATATATGTGTATATATATATATAATATATATATATGAAACATGTTGTCTTTAATTATAATTCATATTTCCCACACCAGTTAGACAAAACCTATGGATGGTATATGGGGATTCCCATTGTACTAATGCTACTACATTGAACACATGAGTCATAGTATTCTATGGTCTCCAAAGAATCATAATTATCATCCAGAAGGGAATATAAGCATAGGTTGGGTATAATTAGGCATAGAAGTGAATGTGATCTTACAAATAAGGAGAACCAGAATGAGAGGTCATCAAAGAAGTGTATGACCAAAATAGAAATGAACTAATCACATTACAAAAACAAAAAAATAGATAAACAATAGACAGATTTTCTGCATCATTATTATCCTCTGAAGATAAAGTGTGGAAAATCATAATCATAATGAGTTGTCCCTTTATGATGAACTTATGGGAGGATATAAGCTAGAGATAAGTTGTGATATGCATCATCAAAAAAAAAATACACACACTGATGAGATCACAGAATCATTTGAGTATTTCAAAGAATATAGAGACTTGCAATATGATTATGATTTCAGAAATGCATATGTAAAGTAAAAGATAAAAGGACTTAGTCTTTATAACCTGCTGAAGTGAAGACAGAGGGGAATCATATTTATATTCAAGCATAAGAATGGCTACTATAGTAAGCATGATGACTAACTGATTTCCTCCTTCACTGAAGCTGAACAGAGAGGAAATGAGCTTATATTGTAACATAGAAGATTTCATTTACACATAGTGAAGTTGTGAAATTTATGAGGTGTTGAAAATGTTCTATCACAACTTTTTATCTCTTTTTTCTGAAAGATTTTTGACTAAATGAAATGGGATCTCAATTTTAAATCAACTTCTGAATTATCCATCTGTTCCATAAAAGTTTGGAAGGAGTTGACTGATTCTGACCACTCTTCTAAAATTATTTATTTTATTTTTAACTTATGAAATAAACCAAGCTTTTGGGACTCATGGTGCCTGATTCTCTTAAATGTTGCAATATACTACTATATCTGAATTTTAGATCCACTAGTGGTTTCATTCACCATCTTGAAATGATAAATTTTGATTTTCCGATATCAAATAGATTATATTAGAATTTGACATTGGACTACATGTCACAAAATATTTTCTACAATTGACAGAAATAATGGAAGTAAAATTCACAATGCTCTTTTGGAAATGCTTTTAATTCTGTCTTTTCTAAAGACAGAGGAATACTTAGGCAAACTTTTTTTTTTTTGCTTCAGTATTCCCCTTTATTTTTTTTATTATAGTTTTTTATATGCAAAACATATGCAAGGGTACTTTTTCAACATTGATCCTTGCAAACTTGTTTCAACTTTTCCCCTCCTTCCCTCCACTCCCTTCCCTAGATGGCAAGTAGTCCCATACATGTTAAATATGTTAAAGTATATGTTAAATATACTATATTTATACATATTTATAGTTATCTTGTTGCACAAGAAAGATCAGATTTAGAAAGAAGGTAAAGAAAACAAAAATGCAAGCAAACAATAACAGAAAGAGTGGAAATATTATGTTGTGGTCCATACCATAGGTATAGTTCAAATCATGTCACTCCCCTGGCTCAACAAACTCTGGGGAACTCCCAAAGACATTTAACCATGATAAAAAACTTTTTTGTTATTTAGTGCTCTTCACATTCTGGCCCAACCTAGTTTTTAAAACTAGCTTTACCTAGTTCCACTTCATGTACTCTTTCCATCAGCACAATCTGGCCTATGTAGTATTCCCTATACATACTATTCCATCTACTATCTCTCTAGATGCTTTCTTTAAAGGCACATTCTGTTCTTTCAACTATGGGACTGGCTTTTCTTTTTTAATCTCTCATCTCTGCCTTTTACATCTCTAGCATTTTTAAATACTGAACTTCTGTCCCTTCCTAATTCTGTTTTTTTTTTTTTTCTGCTCATCACTGTTGTTAATGCCCTTCCTACTAAAATTACAATGTATTTTCCTTGTAAATATTTTGTGTTGATGTATCTGTAGATATGTTATTTCCCAAAGTAGAATGTAAGCTTCTCAAGAAACTGGTTCATCTATATATATATTTTAAAATCTTTAGTTCCCTAGCATATATTATATTTTGATTGAATAAATAAACAATTAAAATTCTAGTAATATACATTAAAAGCATCTGATATCAAATTATAATGGCTTGAAAGCAAATTTATATTAGGGAATAAAATACTCTTCCACTTGGGAAATGAAATGTTTGTTTATGCTAAATTGTACTCTCCTGAATACTAAATGCTATTGTGGTGATCTGAAATAAGTGATTTGTCTCTTGAAATTGAAGATTTTACATATGTGCCATAGTTTCTTAGTTCAATCAGTTCCAGTAATGGAAAACTACATGATATGATAAAAATATTTGTTAAAATTGTTTAGTTGAGTACAGTAGAATTTAGTAGAGCAGTTTCCATGGGACAAATACCATTCTTGGGTTTTATAATTGAACAGACTTTCATCTTGACAATAACTTGCCTGATCTTTCCAAGACAGGAGAGTTATCGAGGTGTTAGAAACAGAATAGAAAAGATATGAGGTTCAAGCAGGAAGAAAAGAAACAGGTGCTCCTAGTCTTTGATTTCAGAAATATGAGATAATAAAGGCAATCACAGTTCAGTAATATTAAAAGCAAACATCTGTCTCTGAAGAATGAATTCACTTTTTCTGCCAAAGAATGCTCCTTTTGTTGAGTACAGTGGCATCTAAGCATTTTCATTCACAGATGTGGTTCTGAAGTAATCAGATGCTATCTCAGATATTAGATGAAACTTTTTTGGGGGTGAGAGAAAGGTAGAAGGGTTATCATCTAGTTACCTAACAAAACTGTCAGACATAATAACTTGAAGTTATATGGCATGGTACCGAGCTATTCAAATGACTTTAAGGACTTATAAATATTTATTTCTTAAATCTGTGCCCTCCCAGGCTTATCAACATTGCAAGCTGTCCTGGATTCTGCTGCTGAAAAGAAATGGCAAGTGACTGCTATCAATGTAGGGAATATTAACAATGACAGGAAAGATGAAACCTACCGGTCGCTGTTTCAAGATCTAGAGGTAAAAAAGGAAAGGCGCGTAATCCTTGACTGTGAGCGAGACAAAGTCAACGACATTGTAGACCAAGTAGGTGGTGCTATATTTTCTTTTTAAATCTATGACTCCAAGATATAGAATTCTGGTACAAAGTCAGCAACTACAATAAGCAATGGGGGGAGTGATGCGTGAACAGCAGTTTTTCGCAGTATGGTTTTGGTGTGACACAGCATTAGCCATCATTTAAATTATCCATGGCATCAGTTGGCAATAGCAGGTGCTCTAAAATACTGCTGACCTAACAGCTTAATGGTTTTGACTATTAACTTAAATCTACTATAATATGGGTTGCATTATAACTTATCTAATCTTTGTTTCCCCCATGAGAAATCTAAATTGAATCCTTGGTCTTTATTTGTCCCATGTTTAGTCTTTATTTTATGTAATATTTTTTTTAAATATGAATTTCTTTCACTGGAAAGATGCTATTTACTAATTCTAGATTATGAAAGTTTTCTACTATAGTTAGAGACAGACAAATTAGATCATAGTCAATCAGTCAACAAGCATTTATTAAGCTTTTTTATATATTAGATACTGTGATTAGTATTGAGAAAGCAAAGAAAGACAAAAACACAGACTGCTCTCAAGGAGCTCATATTCTGATACAGGAGTCAGTTAGTTGCATAATAGAAACAAATATATCTGAAAAGAGAGACTTTGCTTAAGAGAATCAAGACTAAGGGACACTCAGGAATTTGCGTAAGGTAAAATGTCAGAAGAGGACTATGATTCCAAAGCTTAGACCCTATGACATCAGGAAGAATGCTCACTTTTAGAAATTACCACATTAATTCAGTCCTTTTCCTTTGGTTCCACGGTTACTGTTCTCCAAAGTTAGCTTCTTAGCTCTATTCTCTTTAGAGTAGTAAAGACAATTACTTTTAAAACACTTTGCAAAAGGGGGATAGTTTTTGGAACATGGCTTTTATGGGACTCTGATCAGCAATGGAATGACTTCACACTATTCCTATATTCTCTATGGTATCACAATGCCCACAGATGATAAAGCAATCAATTGTCTTGATTTTGGAGGTGTATTTATGCTTTGGGACATTAGTTTCCTATTTAGGGAACTGAAAGAAGTAATTTTCTAAATAATCTCATGTCACTTATAGAAGCCAATCACAAAATAGATGGCTGAACTGTGGTGTTTTCTTAAGTTAGATCTGTGTGATTGTAGAATTTGTTATCTCCATGTGCACATAGTAGGTAAAAATAAATTCTATTATCTTCTGCTTGAATGTTGACCTATTTCACCTGATAATCTGTGAGCACATAAATACTTTTGAAGTCTATGCTCATTGTCAGTATTCCGATGGTGCTAGGAAATTCTGACCTGTTAAAATGTCTTTGATAAAGACATTTTAAAAGGGTATATGCACAAAAATGAGAATTATTTTTTTCTTCTATAAGATCACGTTCAATAAAGGAAAAACTTGGAACCACGCATATATACAGCTAACTATAAATAAATGCAGATAGACAGATGATAAATGCATAGATAGATGCAAATGGATGATACATATTTAGATAGATAGTTAAATAGATAATAGATGGATAGATAGATATATAGAGATCAATAGAAGATGGATAAATAATAGGTAGATAGATAGGTGATAGTAAATGGATACATAGCTGATCAACAGAAGATGGATGGATGAATGGATAGATTATTGATAGATTATATAGACACACAGATAAGTTTCTGAAATTAGAAGTATCTAGCAAAAGCATACTACATATATAAATTTTCATTTATACTTTTGAAAGTAAACTGATTATACATATACACACACACACACACATATATATATATATATATATATATATATATATATGCATTCATTTGATCTATGCTATACAATTTATTGGGATATTTTCCTCTTCCTATCACACTTCACACTTGCCTGTTTCTTCCTACACCCAAGATGTGCCTCCTTCCTTTTTTTAAATTTAGGAGATCTAGAAACTATTCAGCAACTTGAATGAATCAGCAGATGAATCACTGACTGATACCATCTGAGTGGTGGCTGGTTTGGAATGGGGGGTTGAGAAGTTTGCTAAAAGGAAAGGCAAAAGAATCCTGATTGTAATGTTTGAATTCTTTTCAGCTTAAGGATAAAAATTTGGTTCATTAATTTGAAAGCACAAAAAAAAATTCAAACAAATAGTAATGAAGTTTTAATTTATAAATAACAATATCATGCTTAGAACAGCTAGATGGCTCAGTAGATAGAGAGCTGGATCTAGAATCAGGAAGACCTGAGTTCAAATCCAACCTCAGACACTTACTAGCTGTGTGATTCTGAGCAAATCACTCAGCCCTGTTGGCTTCAGTTTCTCTTCTGTCAAATGAGCTGGAGAAAAAAAAAATGGTAAACCACTTCAGTATCTATATACCATGAAAACTCCAAATGGTGTCATGAAGTCAGATATGACTGAAAATGATTGAACAGACAGAATACCATCCTTAGTAAACAAAATAGAACTCCCATTACATTTATAATAATTCAATAGGGCAAAAAGATTATGAGAGAAAAATCAAATGGTATATTCTATAGAAGTGTACAATTTGATAAATCTTTTTTAGTCCCTGGAGTTTGAAGTACACTTGTTATTAACCTAAAGCCTTATATATGTGTGTGTGTGTCAAATTCTAGAAAATAGGAATTCACAGGAGTGGTTTTTTTAGATTGAATATAAATATATATTGCTGAGACAATTGGGGTTAAGTAGCTTGCCTGGGATCACACAGCTGGGAAGTGGTAAGTGTCTGAGATCAAATTTGAACTCAGGTCCTCCTGATTTCAGGGCTGGTGCTCTAACTATTGTGCCACCCAGCTGCTCCAATGTTAATATTTTTAAAGTCCTAAGATTACAAAAAGAGATAGGTATCATCTATCATAAAAATCAGATGAAAGTCTAGATAAAACTAGCATTAGTACTTTATTGTTTTATCTCACAATTCTTGCTAATTCTATATTAAGTTCTATTGTTTCTACCTAAAGGTATTCAATATTGTCAACACCCTTTTATAATATTTCCATGTCCTCATCAAAGCATTAATCTCCATCTCCTAATAACTCTGTACATTATCACCTTAAGTGGAAGACAATATATATTCACCCCACACATATACATACATATGTGTTTGTATACACACACATACATATATAATAGCAAGTATATATTATATCTCCTGAACATACCTATTTAATCTGTAATGTTTGATGATCGTAAAATATAAGGATTTGACAGAGCTTTAATAAAAATTTCTATGCACTCACCTTCAGAATACATTCTAAAAATCTTGTGCTACATGATTCCATATAGCACAAGAGGCTGTAACTAGTCCTTTTATCAAGAAATTGTTTCCATGGTAGCATATATTTTGAAGTACAAAAATTCTCTGTAGGTGAGAAAAAGAAGGAATATAATTTCTTCATTTGAAAGCACAGTGTACTGTTGCTGCCAATTCATTGGTAAGACATAATAGCTTGCCTGGTTCATGTAGTTGTGGGAAGAGAACTTATTATTAATTTTCATTTACAAAATGCTTTAAAGTCTGTAAAATGCTTTACATACATTATTTCATTTGGTCTTAACAACAGCCCTGTGTGTAGGTGCTATTATTATTGTTATTTTATGGATAAAGATAATGAGTATGACTGAGATTAAATGACTTGACTATGGTAATATAATTGATAAATATAAAATCTAAATCTCACTTATTGCAAATTAGTAATTATGGTGAAGTGAAAATAGCTCTGGATTCAATATCATGACTTATGACTTTGGCACTTCCAAACTGTATTACCTTGGACAAATAACATCGTCAGGGGTTCCTCAGTTTTCCCATTTATAAAATGAGGATGGGATAGTTAAAACTACTTCTGAGGTCCCTTCCTACTCTAACTCTTTGTTTTGTAATGTGGATCTATTTAAGTTTGACACTTTCATACAGTGTCTCTTGCTAACATAATGCTACTAATTGTTGTAAGCTGAATGAATACCCATGAAAATTGATTCTCATTGTCTCATTATCTTCTTCCTTATAGATACTGAAATGCAGGTTCCTCATTAACCTTGTATTTTATCTCCCTGCTCAGAAGGAAAGACTTGAGTCTTAGAGGTTCTTAAGTCTTTTTAGCAAAGTTAGCAAATGTTAGAATGAGGTCATATTTTCTCATGTCATCTGTCTTCCCTGCAAAAAAAAAAAAAACATATATTCTCTGTCTCTCTCTGTCGCTGTCTCTCTCTCTCTCTCTCTCTCTCTCTCTCTCTCTCTGTATATATATCTATATCTGTATCTATATATCTCCTATCTTTTAATTCTATATAATATATAGATAAAAATATTAATATATTTATATTCTACATAATATCTATTTATATATTTACATTCTCTCTATGTATATATATATATATATATATATATATATATATATATATATATATTATCTACACATACAAGCTTCTGCATTCTGCTATCTCCTAATTTTCCCCTCAATAGACCGTGGCTTCATTAACTAGGATAAAGGATAGGAATAGGAGCCTGGTCCCGTGATTTCATTGGAATAGGAAACTCATAAAAGAGAAAGCACCCACCAATGCAAGCTGACATCTTCTTCTATTTCCTATAGACTTAGAGTATCTCCTGGCACACTGAGTGGTTAAGTGACTTTCCCAGGATTATATAACCAGTATCTGTCAAAAGGAGACATTGAACAAAGATATTACTGACCACAAGTCTAACAACTCAACTACTATCCTAACTGCCATATCAAGGCAGCTAGGTAGTGTGGTGGAGAAAGTGGTATACTTAGGAGTGGGGAAGAGTTAGTTTTATTCTGATTCTAACACTTACTAATTTTTGACTGGATAAATCACTCAACCTTGTGCGCCTCAGTTTTTTTTTTTTTATCATAAAAATAAGGTGGAAAAAAATAAATGGCACACCAGACCAGTAACTTTGCCAAGAAAACCCCAAATGGGATCATGAAGAGCTGGACCAACTGAGGTGACTGAACAGCAACAAGAACAAGTCATTTTACATCTCTGTGACTCATTTTCCTTATCTGAAAATAAGGACAATATTACCTTTCTCATAGGGTTGTTAAAAGGATCAAATAAATTAGTTTAGAAAGAGCTCTATAAACTTTAAAGTGTTATAAAAATGTCAGCTATTATTATAGACTCTGTCTCTTAAGGTAAACTAAAAAGCACTTATTTATAGAAAAGTATTTCCCTTCCAAAAGTCATCCTTTTTTACCAAAGTAATGATCAATGGCATATATCCAAGGAGCTCTGCTTATACAATTTAGTGCTTTTCCTAATCCACCAGACCATTTGTTGGTTCAAATATTACCCATCGGCTCATCAAGATAAAAGCTCTGACTGTGACTGAGATATTTGCTTTCTTGTTTTTCCAGATTTCAATTCATAATTGAGAGATAGCATGCTATAATTATAAAGAACACTGCAAGTGAATCTTGTTTTTTACACATAGTAGCTTTGCAATAGTAGACTAATCATTTTACTCTTACAAGCTTTAGCTTTCTCAACTTTAAAATGGGAAGAAAAGTACTTTATCATCTCTACCTCAAGAATTTTTGAGAAAAAACATCTTTTTAAATGCAAAACACAGAATCTACATGGTGGGAATGAGTAGAGAGTTTCAGTGCCAGGAATACATGGGTTCAAGTCCAGTTTCTGGCACATCCTAGTTATGTGAACACAACAGTGCCCCAGGAATATCACTGAAACTATAAGCACATATATATAAATTCTTATCTGTACTAATGAAGTGAGTTTCTGCACCAGAAATTGTCCATATCAGTTAAATCAAAGATATTTCCTTTCTTTATCAAAACACAATGTAAAAATGACAGATTATTATCTAACTTTTTGCCCTTTGGGCCTATAACTTTGTACAAAATCACAAGAAACTTTCTGTTAGCGCACAGAGCATAAAGCAGAGCAGAGAGTGTTCATATTGTTTATTTCCTGCCTCTTCACAATTACTTCCAAATACAAGTAAACAAATTGGATCACCAGAAGATGTATGTTTTTCCAGAGTCTAGGTATGTTTTGGGGAAATTTTTGTGAAAAATTAGCCCAGCATTGAAGTTATTTATTTTAGATTATACCTCAATTTGAGAACAGTGATATTTGTATAAATTGTAGCATAATTATACATGTATAAACTATATCAAAATGCTTATTTTCTTGGGGTGGAGGAAGATGATGGAAAGAGGGAAAAAATTTGGAATACCACATCTTTCGGAAATGAATGTTGATTATTTTTACATATATTTGGAGAAATAAAATAGTAAGGAGAAAAAAATAAATTCTGCCATAAACAGTTAAAAGATTTTTTGAGAATTGAGGCAATTTTATAGCTCTGAATTTCATTTTTCTATGTTCACAACTGTTCTCATAAATTCAATCTGTCAGTTTTGAAAATGTGCCTGGGCATCTAATTTTTGAAAGCAGAGAATACATAGATAAACATGTTGAATCTGAAAATTCAGATATTATCTAGTTTTGTGCCATTTTATGCAAATGGATTGTATACACTTAAGGAAAAGAAGAGATTAGTAAGGAAGTTTTAAAATTTTTGTGGTACTTGTTAATTTCATACAAATAGAAATGTCTTAAATTTTCTATTGTCTTCATTTTCACGTTACATAAAAGTACACACGGATGTTTGTCTCTATGTCACTAAGGTTTGGAGAGGGCACAAAGGAGAGGCAAAGATACTCTGAAACAAACAAACAATAACAGGTTTATTTTCCATTTTACAAGAAAACAAATGTAGAGCCTGAACATTTGTTGTATTTTAGCCAGGAAACCTAGGCTCTGAACCCCTTAGAAGATCACAAGATCCATCATTAGAAATGGAAGATGAAGAGAGTCTCCAAAATGCAAAATAACTGGCACAAATTGAGATTATAAATCAGTTCCATTGGTTCTAAATTAAATGCTATTTTTACTGTATTGTAGAAGTTGTTTTATATTCTAATATTTAGCTGCCTTCATCAGAGGAAATATAATTTGATTTTTTGAAATAATTATATCAGTCATTACAAGTTAAATCAATGTTCAGAGCATTTATTAAGGACTAATTTTTATTTCTTTTGGACAGGTTATTACCATTGGAAAACATGTTAAGGGGTACCATTACATCATTGCAAATCTGGTAAGTGAATTTATTAATACTGACTATTTTAGTAGAAGTAAGCATTCGATTGAGGGGATATTTTTGGATGCATGAAATGCATCTAGAACAACTGAGTAATATTTTTAAAAACCTATTTTGATTATAACTGGTTTTGCAGACCAACAGAATCACTTGCTTTTCATATTTTACAAACCACTAGTCATTTCCCTCTGGTTATAAATAATACAAGAAATATCAAAAAGTAGTTGGAAGATATGAATTATTAATCATCTAAAAAGCAAGGGACCATGCCTTCTTTGTCAATGTATTTCCCTCCTCTAATCCCTACCACCATACTTAGTGCAGCACATTGTTCATTACAGGCACTTAATAAAGTATGTCTTGAATAAATAAACATTTGTTTCAAATATTAATATTTAGCAAAGACAATTTCTTTTGTTCCCAAAAGATAATTATTTTGTCTTAACTGTTATTCTCTTCTTTATTTTCAAAATCTGGCCAACTTCTATCCTCATTACTATCTAATAGCACGATTTTATTACATTAATATCAATGTGTGAAGAATTTTCAAAATAGTTAATACTTAGCACTTAAGTAACAAGTATGAGCTAACATCTTTCCTTGGGAGAGTGAAAATGAACTGACTCTACAAGAACTTCTGAGATTTGAAGACTGTAATGTTTCCTTGCCTTAGGAGAAGAATGAAAATTCTTTAACTTCCAGAAGTCTCTGCAGGTTCAGGCTATTCTTACCAACTCAAGGAGAGATGTTATAACAGAACTAGAAAAGATAATGACTACTGATGGAATTTTTCTCTAATAAGGGAATCAGACATTTAATATTATGAGAAATATTATAATTACAGCTGAGTTTCAAAAAGTCATAATTGTCAGTTTTTCATTTTTGTCATTATTTATAAGCTGAGTATTAAAAATGTCAAGTCATATTTTTCTCCCATAAGTAGATATCCTTATTCAGTTCCATGCAACTAAAATTATTAAGCTTTTGTCATATATTTTAGACACTATGAAAAGCAGTTGAGATACAAAGGCAAAAACAAACAAAAATAGTTCCTCTTCTTGAGTAGTTTACTTTCCACTGTGGAGATATACAATGTGCATAGATAAATAAATATAGATTAGTTTGAGGAGAGAGTGAGAGAAGGAAGGGGGAGCAGAGACACAGAGACAGAGAGAGAGGTACAGAGAAAGAGGGAAAGAGGCAGGGGGAAGAAGAAAAAGAGAGACAGAGAGAGACAAAGAGAGAGAGAAGGAGAAGGAGGAGGAGGAAAAAAAGAAGAAGAAGAAGAAGAAGAAGAAGAGAGAGAGAGAGAGAGAGAGAGAGAGAGAGAGAGAGAGAGACTAGTAAGTGAGGGAATTGGCAGAGGTTTCATGGAAAAGAAAGAAATAGATGAGCATGTCCTTTAAGGGAGTTAGGCACTGAGACAGACTGGTAAGAAAGGACTGCATTTTAGACATGAGGGACACCTTGAATGAATGTATATAAATGTCTGAGGAAGAACCTTAGTTCAGTTTGACTACAATGAAGAATACATGATTTAATTCAATAGGAAGTGTGAAAAAGTAAATTGGAGCCGAGTATAGAAAAAGAGTGGTTTGAGTATCCGGTTGAAAAGTTTTTTGAAGATTTTTGATAAAGAAAGTGACATTGTCAAACCTACATCTAAAAAGATTATCTGGGTCATTGTGCTTATGAGAGTAGGTGAAATCACCAAGGAAAAAAACATCTGAGTTATTAATAATATCAAATAGCAAATACACATAAATAAGCACATAAGCAAAATATAATCTTCTTTTTCCCCTGAAGCAATTGGGGTTAAGTGACTTGCTCAGGGTGACACAGCTAGAAATGTTATGTGTCTGAGACTCAAGTCCTCCTGACTTCAGGGCTGCTGCCCTATCCACTGTATCACCTAGCTCCACAGAATTCCTTCTGAGCTGTTGAGAATCAAGTAAAAAAAAAGATAAGAAATCCTCTCACTATATATTACCAATTTCTACTGTTGTTCAGCCTGGTTTTTCACTTTTACTTTTCTGAATCCCTTATGTGATAACTTCTGTAAAGCTTGGGTGAAAGTCTCTCTACAAAAACACTGGAATCATCCAAACAACAACCAATAAACAATAAGAACTGTGTGCATTCCCATGAACCTGCCAACAATCTAGCAATAGTCTAGTATACTTTATCCGTATTTCCTCTGAGAGGAATAGAGTTCTCAGAATGTCTGTTCAGTTCTCTTCAAACAACTCTTTCCTTTGAAAGCTTCCCAAAGTCTCTGTGATGGGAGAGTGAAGTGATAACCTCACTCAATTTATACACTAACAACAGCATTTCAAAGAAGAATAACTTTAAAGGATTTGTGAATGCTGATCAGCCACAATTCCAGAGGAGCAAGTGATGAATCATGCTGCCCATCTCCTGACAAAGATATGATGAGGAATGAAAAAATACATTTTGGACATGGTCAATGAAGGAATTTATTTTACCTGATGATTCATATTTTTTTTGCAAAGATTTTAGTTTTCTTTTGGATTCTTCCAGTTTTGGGAATGGTAGGAAGGAAATTGTGCACAAGGATAGGACAGTATAAAAAAGGAAGGAAGGAAGGAAGGAACAAGGAACAAGGAAGGAAGGAAGGAAAAAGAGAGCCACTTTTGAGTTAAAAATGCACTGAAGAGAACATAAGGAAGGTCAAAAAGAATCAGAAACTAGAAATTAAGCTTTTAAAGTTGCATGTTTATTGAATATTTAGATTAAAAAAATGTGCCACATATTATACATTTGTAGTTTCATGTATAATATTTTTTGTTTCTGTTCTACTATGTATTCAGAAAAACTGTTTTATTTTGTGATTGTTAAATTATGAATTTGTAAAAAAAAAAAAAAAAAAAACTTTGACCCAATTAAATCATATATTTGTAACATAGTTAATACTTTGTGATGCTATTTCAACTTAATTTGCTGCTTTCTGAAATATATTTTAATACATTTAAATTACATATTCTGAGAAGGATCCCATAGACATTACCAGATGGTTGAATGGGTTGATAACACAAAAAATGTTGATTTTTTAAAGCTATAGAATTATCTTTTATCCAAATTATCTTTCACCTTGGATTTTGGCAACACAGGACTACAGATAAATCAAAGTTTTATCAAAACTTTGATAAAGATAGTACAAAAACAAAATAATAAAAAAATTTACATAAAATTTGACTTACTTTTCATCTTCACACAGTATCCTTTCCCTTTTTGCAGAAGAAAGATCTATTTTTGAGGTGTCTGTAGCACAAAACATACTCAGCTCACTCAGTGCTACACTGGATCATCTCATCATCTTATTTCATCAGGTTCAAAGGTAGTGTAGTCCGGTGGAAAGAGTATTGGATTTAGAGTCAAAGGACTAGCATCCAAACTAGATTCTTCTATTTTAATGCCTTGAGCATGCTAATTTAGCTCTTCAACTGTGTAATTAGAAGATTAGATTAGATGGCCTTTGATTTTACTTCTAGCTCTAGATCTTTGAATCTAAATCAAAAAACAGTTTTAAATCTTCTGACAAAAGAAAACTTCTCTTTTACTGGCTCTGACCCCACAATAAGCTGAGCAAATCTTTTCTCTGAGAAGATGGTTCCTTTCTCTCAACATAAAAACCCAAATTTAGAGTCACAAAAAGTCATCATTAATGATCATGTATTTTATGAATATTCTCAATAGAGAAGTGCACATATTTAAATAAAATTTAAATGACTGCAATGGAGATCACTTTATTTCACATCAGCCAGGAGAAATATAGGAGCTGTTGACTGGAATTCCTCCTACAAACTACCAACTGCCGTTTGAATGGTTTCAATTTCAGTTTACTTCTAATACAAACTTGTCTGTTTTCCTTTTAATGCCTCAGTCTAGGGGCTCATCTGTTTTACTTCTTTGTCTTTTTGAATCTCAAGTTTATGATCCCATTCTACTTAAAATTAACAAAAATAAACAATAAATGCTTAAAAACAAAATATTCAACAAGAAAATAATATGGACTCTCTTGAAAGCATGGCAATGTTTCAATCATAAAATATTCCTTTGTAGGAAAGTTTCTCTGACACTGAGAAAGTCATCCAACTTTTTTTGATGCTATGAAGATCATCAATGTTCTCTGGTGATAGGCTTCAAAAATAACTTTTATTATTCCATTTCTCTGAGGAAAGTATAGAGGTTTATTTCCACTTGTGGTACATTATCCTTAATAGAAAATTGAAAATTATGGATGCACATACTCTAAATATTTTCTTAGACATCAGAAAAATAAAAACAAGAAGGTATCATTACTGGAACTGAAGGCTAAAGATGCAAGAGAAGAAGTATGAGTTTTAAAAAGGAAATGAGAGTGTTAAAGAAAATAAAGGAAAGTACTTGAGAACACTGAAAGAAATTATTAGAAATAAATTTAATAAACTAATACAAGAAAAATACAACTTTACCCAAACAATAAATTCCCTGTATGTTAGAATGGACCAAATAGAAGTTAATGATTCCACAATACAAAAAGAAATATTTACACAAAATCAAGAGATGGAAAAAAAATTTAGAAAGCATAAGGTATTTCATAGGAAAATCAGATTGGGAATACATTAAAAAACAATAAGAAAATAGACTGTCAATTAAAAATTAGAAGAAAATAAATCAAAGATAAATTATATAATAATTATTGAATTCCCTGAAAGTTATAATCATTAAGACAATAGGCACTGTATTTTAAGAAATCTTAAAAAAAAAAAAAAAGTAAATAAACAGAAAACAACAACTTCAATTTTCTAAGAACCTGAGGGCCAAATGGAAGTAGAAAATATCCACTGGTCATATTTTGGTAGAAATCTCAAAATGAAAACTTTCAAGCACATTACAATCAAAATTCAGTTTCCCAGTGAAAGAAAATATACCATAAGCTGTCAGAAATAATTCAGTTACCTAAGAGCCATAGTCAGAATCAGGCATGATTTAGCATTCACCATTTAAAGAAGTAAAAAACTTTGAATATCACATTCCAGAAGCAAAAGGATGTAGGTTTACAAGAAAGAATAACTTGCTCAGCAAGTCTGAATAGAATCCTAAAGGTCAAAAATAGAATTTTAATGAAATAGAAAACTTCTGAGTAATCCTGATGTGTGAAAAATTGTATAAAAACTTTAAAGTAAAATGCAAGAAGAGAGAAACATACATTAACATGAGCAATTTATCCTTAGGGACTAAACAAATTGTTTGCATTCTAATGTGTGGAAATTATATGTGTCTCCTCAGGACTCTACATTCATCTCTAAGACATAGAAAACATTTAGTTAGATATGGAACCTGGAAATGGGGAGATGTTTTGATAATCTTAAAAGAATAATGAGTAAGGAGAAGAAGAAAAACATTTTAGGTGTGAAAAGGAACAAGGGATGACACAGAAAATTGTCTGAGATTATTGAAGTGAACATGTAGGAGTATACAAGCAAGGAGAAAGAAATAGAAGTGTTTGATATTTGTTCCTCACTTTCATCTGAACTCCTTACACAAGTAAAAAATACACACGTAGTTAAATACAGATAAACATTTCACTCCTCAGAGTCCTAAAGAAAATAACTTCTGAGGATGTACAAAATATTTAAAGAAGATCCTTTTGAAATATCAAAAGACTAAAAATTCAGAATGGGTATCCCCACTCATTAAGAAATGATTGAATAAGTTAGAGCTGTATAAATATATTGAACTACTACTTCCATGTAAGAAATAATGAAGGGTCCTTGACATTTTATTAACTGTGTGATAGCTAAGAAAGAAAAAAAGGAAGGAAGGAAGAAACAAGGAGAACCCTTGGAGAAACCTAGGAAAAATTGTATGAACTAATTCAGAGTGAGTTGAACAGAACCAGAATGGTTTATGTAGTCACAACAGTACGAAGGAAAAATACAAAGGCAAAAATGATGATTTAAATCAATATGTCAATCTCAGGCAAAATATAATGCATAAATTCAATCAACATTGTTAGTCCTGTACTATGTTCCTGTTTCTGTGCTTGGAGGTAATTTGGGCACAGACTTATAAATACCCATAATTCCCATGAATTTCTCTGTGATGTCTGTGTTGTGAAAGTTGTGGCCCCACAGGGAGTGTTATGGGACTGGATAAATTTTGACTTTTGTGCTTTGTCTAGAGTGACTAAACTGATATGATGTGTTCTCTACCCAGGGATTTACTGATGGGGATTTATCCAAAATTCAATTTGGTGGAGCAAATGTCTCAGGATTTCAGATTGTTGACTATGAAGATTCCCTAGTGTCCAAATTTGTACAGAGATGGTCAACACTGGAGGAAAAGGAATATCCTGGAGCTCATACAAGTACAATTAAGGTTGGCTTCTTTTTGTCTATTTATTTGTTTTTCTATTATAGTCAGGAGGTCAAAATGAGTTTAATATTGTTTATGGTTTTAACCATTAATTCTTATGGAATGAACTACCACTCATTGTGGATAGTGTGATTTTATTTTATTCCATTTGTCTTTACTGTGATTACTTAATGGAGAGAGGAGAACAAACTAAATAATAAGCAAAGCTCATAACGTGGCCCATATCTTTTATCAAATCTCTATTTTCTTCCTGGTGATTTGATTTCCTGCATCACTGGACTGAAGAACTAGGAGTCCATGAATGCCCTTTGTCCTGCTACTTTCATTCCTTCTTTCATTCTTTCAGTGATTCATATATCTATTGTTTATCTATTTAATCTCAGTTTCCTGGGATTCTGAGTTTAAGTGACTTGTCTAATGTCAAACAGCAAGAATTTTGTTGAGGGAGTAGGTGGAAGAAAACAGGTCTTTCTGATTTTGAGGCCAAATTCCTATTCTCTAAGTTTTGTATCTTCTTTTCTACCTTCATCAATCTGCACAATAATTGTAATAGTTCATATTTATATAATACTTAAAGGTTCACAGTATACTTTAGATACATTCCCCCCCAGGGATGCTCTTAAACTACATTTTGTGGCATTTGTTATCATTATTATACATATTTTCAGGGATGAGTAGCTGAGAGGTTAAATGACACACCTAAAATCACAAACTAAGTACATGAATCATGATTGGAGGAAAGATAATTTTTTTTCATTCTAAAACCCATGTTCTATGTGCTATACTAAACTTCTTTATGGCATAATGAATGTTCTTTTTCAGATTGTGCATGATCTGATCTAGTATCAGAAAGGAAAAAAAAAATCTGTGTTCTCCACTTTGCATGTAGATGACTTGCACAATGCAAAGAGAATACTAAGTGAATACTACCTTGTGATTATTTGTTCCTTGGGAGTCATTAGAAGATAGATGAATATTTATCTGGCTTCATTTAGAAAAAAGATACTCTTCCAACCCACTACCAACTAACCAGTCAGCAAATGATCATCAATTATGTGTAAAGCAAAAAAGCATAGTTTAGTATAATAAATGGTACTCTGATGAATCATAAAAAATCTCTCTGTTATATTTGCACATATATTTTTATATATTGTACATATAAATACATTTATTTAGACATATTCTCTTTTTAAATATTTTTTCTTCATTTATTTATAAGAAGAATATTCAGTCAAATAATTTGTCCTTTGTTGATATATCTTTTATGCAGCTGACTGTCTAGACTTTGAAATATATATATATATATATAAAATATTAGGAAAAGTCTCATATCTAGATATCTAGAATGGATAAATGGTTTGGACTTTTATTTTTTTGAGAACTCAGAAGACTCTGCTTTTACATGTATATATGCAATATTGATATAAATGTTATAATAAATTTATGTGCATATATGTAGCAATATATGCATATAAACCCATATATAAATATAAATATACATGTATATTTAAGCCTCATTTGTTATTCCCAATGTATACTTAAAATTGTGGTGTTTTTTCTTCTTGATTTTATTTTAACAAGATTTTTAAGTAGTCATATAATCATAAAATGTTTGAGTGGGAGAAATCTTAGAGATTATTCAGTCCAAACTTCTCATTTTATAGCTGAGGAAACTGAGACTTAGAGAGGTAATGTGAATTACTTGAAGTCCAGACATGAATTTCAGTCTCCTAATTAAAACTTTACAATTATTCTGCTTATATGCCTTTGAAAAGAATTATTATTTTATAGGTAAGAGAATAAATATTAGTTTGAGTTAAACTACATTTGCCATTCTTCCTTTTTTATATATCTGAAAAAATTTTTATTATATATTTAAGTAAATTAATATAATTTAAAATAAGACAAACCACATTTTCAAAGATACACTGAAATAATTTACTACCATGTATGATGTTATGTTTCTTCCTAGTACAAAGTCATTCCTTCTCTGCATATTAGGCAATATAAAAGCAGCATTGATTTGGGATTATGTTGCATTTTAAAGATCATTTAAACCAACACTTTCACTTTACAGTTAAAGAAACTAAGCACAAGACAGGTTCTTGGAGTTGGAAGATATATTAGAGGTCATTGAGGGAAGAAAAGTTACAAGGTTAAGTGGTCATCTCAAGGTCATATGTGATTACTGGCAGAGCTGGGATATGGACTCAATCCTTTGATTCCAAATCTAGGATTCTTTCCATTGCATTGAGGATTAGTAGTGTACAGAGCACTGGACTTGAAATTAAGAAGAATTGAATTGAAATTTAGCTTCAGTTAATTATAACTCTGTGACCCTGGGCAATCTCTGCCTTCAAAACTTCAAATGTAAAATGGGGATAATAATAATACCTACTTCACAAGGTTGGTTTGCTTAGCATAGTGCCTGGCACATAGTACAAAAATGCTTAAAATGCTTATTCCTTTTTCTTTCACGGTGACTAGCAATCATTAGACACTGCATTCAGACCAACACGATTGTTGCTCTCACATACTCAACAATATCCAGGAAAGGTTTCACAATTGGACATGTGAAAAAGTTGACCATTTTCCCCTGTGCACAAGGACATTCCAATGTATCCCGATCTTGAAGGAAACAAGGTCACCTACACGGCTTGACCCTCTTTAGTTATTCAGGCCAAAATATGTAGGGAAATGAACCTAAGATTTTTTCCAGAGAGAACCAACCCTTTGGAGGACATGTAACATGCTTCTACTATCAAACAGGGGGGTCCTATACCATTTCCAGTGTGCAGCAAATCTCTTGCTGAAAAGCACAGGCAGCTACTGAAAATTAAGCCTTTTTCTCTTCCTATGAGAGCCAATTAGGAAGGATTAGCTGAAGACCAGTAGGTTATAAGTGAGATTTTTTTTATTCACTGTGATAAGAACTTTCTATATGTGATAGATAAACAACAAAAGACAAGAAAGGGAAGGGAATTGAGCTTTTAAAAATGTATAATAAGAAGTTGAATTAGACCTTAATGGGATTGTGAAATATATAATTGCTTATATAGTAATATAAATATATGTAAATCATATATAATAAATTATCTAAATAATTTATAATAAAATGGTATATTTCATATAAATATTATTATATATTTAACAATCACATTTAAGTCTAATTTTATATTTATATATTTTACATAATAAATATAATAACTTCTAAGTCTAATCCATATATGTGTATACATATATACACACACTAATAAATGTAATAATTCATATTAGATCAAATTATATATATATATATATATATATATATACCTACACATATATATTATATCTTTATCTTTATTCTTACTTGTGATTGTGAAAAAAAAAATAGACATACTGTGGAGAAAACATGAGATACAGAAGAATCTTGAATTTGAAGACAAAAGATCTGTCTTTGAGTTCAGCCTATGCTATTTACTACCTATGTATTGTTAACCTTTCTGAACCTCAGTTTTCCTATCTGGAAAGTGAGGGGGTTGAAGTAAAAGATCTTCCTGACATCTCTTCTATCTCTATCTATAATCCTAATCAAAGATCTTTTTAGTTAACTTCATAATTAACAATAAAGAAAATAAATGCCATAACATGGGTGATGAGGTCTGAAAATCATTTTTTAAAATAATGACTATTTAATTTTTTATCTCATTTTTTGTCTATTTCATCCTAAGCATTGAATATAAAGCTGTGGAATTTTGCTCTTTTGGCTTTTTAAAGATCCTCATGCTTTAAAAAAAAAATAAATCGATGAAATCTAGACAGTATATTTATTTAAAAAAAAAAACAAATTTATTTTCTGCTACTTGAGGAGAATGAAAGAATAGTTTGATTTAGTCACCTGCACTGGCACTCAGCATTTATTGTTTTGATAGATATAAATTTCAAAGAACTGAAATTATGCCTGCTTCTCTGAACTCATCTTTAGAGAAGGGCATTTCTATAGATAGTAAATGTGTTTCTGACAACTCAAATAGACATAGGGCTTTTTTTTTAAACATATGAGTTCTTCTCATCCTCTTAGAGTACAAAATAGAGGCTTGACTGTTACTTCAGTTTTGTAGACATTTCTTAATCTACCCACATGAATATTGCTGCACAAGTTCTTGGATGGAGAGTGCATGAGTTCATTCATTTGCAAATGGAAGCAACTTGTTCCTTTCAAATCCTCTATTAGTCATTCTGGAGGCTCACACTGTTTCTTGGTGTGACAGTGATCAGAACAAAAACAGTCACTTAAAAAAAAAAACACACACTCTTGGAAGCCAAATCATTATTGATGTTCTTGATGCATGATTTTTTTTTTAAGTGGAATAAAAGACCATAAATCTGTAAGCAATGCATTGAGTGAACTCTAATGCCAATTTGGAAAGAGAGAGAGAGACAGAGAGAGAGAGAGAGAGAGTGACAGAGAGAAAAAGAGAGACAGACAGAGACAGAGACAGAGAGAGATCCTTGACCTAACAATATACAAGAGACCTATGGCCTTTGCTTGAATCTCTTCCCAGTCATAATCTCCCTCATTGCTGTGTCCTTTTCATTTGATTGGCTTGAGGGGGGGGAGAACTACTATCTAGCAGAGGAGGTTCAAAAGTTTTCTGCTATAGTAGAAAAAACACAGGTGTAAGATTTGGAAGGCCTGGCTTCTTGTTGCTGTTATGCCATGAATGACTATGGGCAACTTTTTGATCTCCGCTTTCTTAAATGGAAGTGAAGGGACTTAGTCTGAGTAATCTTTTCTGGAACTCTTAGTTTCAAAGCTTTTAAAGATAAATAAGAATCTTCAATTAGATTTCAGGTTCAGGTGGGAGTAGAAACTCTTTAGTTGGGGATAAAGAACAAAGTTTTCTGAGCATGAATAAAGGGATTCTTTGGCATAGAGTAACATTTTGCCTATGGGAGGCTTGCAATCTGTCTAATGGATGAAAAAAAGCAATATTTCCAGAGTGCTGTCAATGAATGCAAAGTGTTCTACCTTTATAGGCAGAGGAGAAAAAGGAGCAAACCAAGGAATTGTAGAACTCCTTATATATGAGCAATATGCATCAAGTATGGTTTGCCATACTAAGACAACACATCAAATAAGACCAAGCCTATCTCTAATTTGAATCATTAATGAATCATCATCCTTGACATTATCTAACAATATAATAATAGTGTATGAATAAGAGACAAGAATAATGACAAGTACATTAGAGATTGAGTTAGTAATTTATGGTTTTTGTTCAGTCACTTTTAGATGTGTACAATTCTTTCATTCCATTTGGAGTTTTCTTGATAAATATCCTAAAATGGGTTGCTATTTCCTTCCTCAGCTCATTTTATAGTTGAGAAAACTGAGGCAAACAGATTTAATGACTTTCCTAGAGTCTCACAGCTAGTAAAAAACTAGATTTGAATTCAGGTCTTCCTGACTCCAAAAGCAGCATTCTATCCAGTGTGCTCTGAATTATACCAAGTTCAAACCCTGCCTTATCCTTATTAAATATGTGATATGGATTAGTAACTGAATTTCTCTTAATTTTAGACAATAATTTTAGGTAATATTATAAATGAGTTTTGATTATCCTGACAATATGGAGCCCCTTCCCAACTCTCAGATGAAATTTGTTTTACTAAACACTAAACTTTAGTAGTAACTAGTATTAGATTGTAACCCAATGAATCCACTAAATTACATTTTAAAATCAAGTTATCCTAAGTCTTAAAATTGAATTTACCTTAGCACTATAATGCCAATAAAATGCTTATTTATTGCATTAAATTATAACTTAGCGACCTGAAGGAGGTTCTCCTAAATTTACTTAAATTAAACAAGTTTCATTTAGTGACTAGGAGGTTGATTGCTAGAACATCAGTACTGAGTAATAAATGTCTGTATAGACTAGAAGCAGCTAGTTGCCATGCTATGTACAGTGCTGGAGTCACAAAGACCTATTCAATTCCTTGATACTTTCTAAAATTCTGACTCTCTACAAACTGCTTAATTGTTCTCATTTTTAGTTTCCTCATCTGAAAAATGGAGATAGTGAGCATTCATTCACCTCCTAACATTGCCAGAGGAACAAGCAATATATGTAAAGTGACTAGTAAACTTTAAAGTATTTTACAAGATAATTTAAAAGTGTTAGTACAGTTTTAAGCTTTAATTTTATGATATCCACTCTTTAAAAAAAAAAAAAAAACATTTATTTAGGACATACTAAAGGTCTTAGTGCACTGACACATCAATAGCCCTGATCTGACAATATACAAGTATTCTGTTGCCCTTCCTTGGGTCTTAGTACATACACTAAGATTATAGGTATACCCTGTATAAACATTTACTATTTTTTAAGACAGTAAAAATCATGTGTAACAGAATTAAATGTAAAAAAAATTAAACTTTTATTAATCTAGAAATTTTGTACTACATTATTTCCAGAAAACATTATGAAACATTTAAAGTAATTATGGAAAGGGAAAGTTGGCAATTCTTTTGGATCTCAAAAGCTCTTAAGTGAGGCAAAATCCCCAATTGCCCCAGTGTGGGTATGGCTCTGTGCAACAGATAAACATGTTTAATACTGAACTGTAATTTTTAAAGAGTAGTGATTGCCAAGTTATTGTGGGTATTTAGAGTTCTACCTTCCATCTTGGCTTAATAGAAAAAGCAGAGGATTGAGTTTAGAATTTGAATTTTAATACTGGTTTAATTATTTTGTGACCTTGGGGATGTCATTTTTTTCCCTGAGTTTTCATTTCCTCTTCTGAAAGTAGATGTAATATTGTTTCCAAAATTGTAATAGTCTTCTGCTATCATATAAACTCTCAGTCTCAGCTGAAGCATTTTGTAGGACATTAACAACAAATAGGCCTATCTCTCTCAATAATTTTTGTGAAAATACTTTGTGAGGCAAGTTATGACACAGAAATAAAGATATTAAAATGATTATTATCCTTATTTTTATTATTATGAAATCTGTATTAAGGTCTTGACAGTGCTTCCATATTTTCTAGCTACCCAGGAAAAGTGGGGAGTGTTTTCCTTGATGACATGAAATGTGATGGGCATAATTCGACATGAATAATTTGACACCATTCTACCAATATATACACTATAAAATTGAAATACATATTTTCCTTTCCCTAAAAAAGGATGTAGAGAGGCAGTTTATGGAAAAAATGATTTGCCACTGGTTGAAAAGTGATTCACCACTCTTGCTATTTTTTTATGTGAACTCTTATGGGATATTACTTAAAATATAACTTCTTTGCAAGTTATGGCTTTATCCCTTTGAACTTATCATATGGTGCATCCAATCTCACTATATCAACTACTCCTACTTTATGTTAGGAAACACTAGATCTTTCAGTATGGTATATTGTTAAATGTCCCAATGCTAAAGTTTCTAAGTTAGTATCTCCAGAGAGTTTATTAGGAGTTTCTGGAAGCTAAGTTGCTTCTTTAAGTTCTTTAATTAATATGTAATGTATATTTGTATATTAACTCGAAATTGAGAGGCTTTTAAAAAAGTTTTTTATGTAGTTTCTAAGTTAGTATCTCCAGAGAGTTTATTAGGAGTTTCTGGAAGCTAAGTTGCTTCTTTAAGTTCTTTAATTAATATGTAATGTATTTGTATATTAACTCGAAATTGAGAGGCTTTTAAAAAAGTTTTTTATGGGTTTTAAGTTGTTCTACTTGCCAAAGAGAGTAGCTTAAGCAGAGAAAAAATTAGGTTCAATGGGTCTTCAACTTAAAGGATTTTTAATATCTGAAATACATCTCTGTAAATCAATTCTTCAGGGCACCTAGGAATTAAAGAATGTGCATAGAATCAAAATATACAAACATCTAAGTACAAATTTTAAAATTAAATAATCTATATTTATACAAATTTATAAAAGCAATCTGTGTTTGTACAGATGTATATTTATACAAACTGAGTATTTGAAAAGATTGTGAGAATATACTTTATCTAATTATGCACTTTTGGAATTCTCTATGATTTTAGTAGATGATTTTGTGAGTGGTTGCTGCCCAAATCATTCAGTACCTATTGGCTAACTTTCTGATAAGGAACTTTTCATTTGAATCACGTTGGTCCTCAGGTGGCCAGTTGATGGTTGACTTTAATCCATACAAGTTTCCATGCCAGAAAGGACCTGTTAGACTTATGTTTTACAGGTAAAATCTTTAAGCATCCACAGTCACCCTGATGTCTTCAAATGAACAAAAATTCAGAATTATGGGGTAAGAAGAGGGAAATACACAAATTGGATAAAGTTCTAAACAATATTCTAAAGGAGAAGATATGTCTTCTTCTGGCACAGAAAAGATTCTGGGTTGCTGAAAGCTTTGTCACTAACTCTTGTAGCATCTGCAGCTACTGGAAAAGCTTTAAGTGCAGTCTGTTGTCCCAAGAGTAGCCTATTTAAGTTTAGAAAAGGTTTTTTTCATATTGGACACAGGTTAATTATTTTTTCTGCCACAAACTCTTGAAGAAAACCTATAAAATTATAGAGGGACCATGGTCTTTGTGCATCCTTGAAGTATTCATTTAAGTTTCTGGAAGCAGAACTAACTTTTATCTTCAGGGCCCAAAATAGGACCCTACACAAGGAAAGAGATAGTAAATATTTGTCCAATTGGACAAACATGCAACTAAGATCTTGATCTCAGGTCCACTGTTTGCTCCTGTGATCCAGTGAAAGACAGGGTTACATATAGTCCCTGATGATTTCTGAAATTCTAAATTGAAAAAGTAATACAGATGATGTTTTGAATTTAGATAATGTAGATCTCTTAAATCTTTTAAATTACACTGGCATAAAATCTATCAAAAATTAAGCTTGGTCAATCAATAAATATGTGCCAAGCACATGGTAGTTAGAGGACCACTTGGTATTAGGAAAATATGACTTTAAGGCTGACAGGTGTAACCATGATCATGACATCTAAAATTCTAAGTATTCCAAGAAACTCATTAAGGCTATAAATTAGAGACAGATATTAATCCGGAATAGTTGGAAGCAGTTTCCATACTGGAGGTTCTCCATATTAATGATCCATTAGATCCAGTTTAGACAGATAAATATTTGTGCATGTAAGTATATGTATATACAAATATAAACATAAACACATACACCTCTATTTCTCCATTTCTGTTATATTTACATATATATATATAACATACATGCATTTATCTATATATATTTAGATCTATCTGCATGCATGCATGTATGTATAGATAGTAAAAAAATATATATACCTGAATTGATACCTGCCCTGAATCTAACTATCTTGTGTGATTTTGGGCTGAAAATGTTCCACATAGCCTCTCAGTGCCTCTGGAGATTCCCTTGAATGTATATTTTAACTCATAGTCAGTTGTTAAATCCTCAATACAAAGAAATCATAGCTTCATCACCTACAATCCATTATCCCAGAAGAGCACAATCCTTAAATCAACTCATCCAATCTAGATAATTTAGGCAAAACTAAATTGTATGTGTCCCTTCCTATACCCCACTCTTAACTAGGGAACTTGGTATTGGCTTGTTCCTGGTGACGGATTTCCCAAAGCATCTGTTTTACTTCTGATATGGAGGAATAGACAAATAGGCTGTTTTGTTTATTGTCAACTACTTTTTCTTCTAACTCTTACAAGATGTGATGTTCGTCATGTTGCTTACAAAGGAAGTTGAGGTTTAATGAAGATTTTATGCTTTCATGCAGGAGTTTCAAAGGGCATGTGTTCAATATGCTTTACAGTAAATTAAAGGTGACCTTATCCCTGGCAGAGCTTTTCCAGAAGATGGAACACATTTGAATTTTAAATGAAGACAACCTGAATACCTAAATATAAAATATATTTTTCAAACATATGCTGTTCAGCTAGAAAAAACTTTATAGTTTTCAATAGTTCTAGGTTATTTATGCTAACTTCATATATATTATTATTATTATTGTTATAATTATTGCTTTGAATATTTTCTGTAAGCCTTGTGGAAACAGCCTTTGTGGAAGAATATTTTAGCAGTCCACTGTTTCCTTTAACCCTTAAATCTCTAATTTGATCATTTCTTTTCCTCTGAAACTATTTTTAAAAATAGAACCACTGATATGATACTATGTAAACTTCTCTTAAGAAATATGACTTAATTTCTAATGAGAAATACAAATTTATTAGCATTTAATTCAGTGTTGCAAATAATGAACTTCAAGAATATTTCTTTTTGTTCAATCAATATGATTATTTTACCCAAAAAATAGTACCCTCCTTCCACTTACAACTTCCATGCCTTATTTCACTGAAATTTATTAGTTGTAATGACTGGGAAAAAATAAATAAAAAAAAATTGATAAAGCTTTTTGAGTTATCTAACCTATTGATCATTACAAGACAGAGATCCCCTGTTATAATATTTTCCCAAATCAATAGAATGTGGCACTTGCATTTTGTTGGGTTTTAAAACCAATGTTGGTTCCCACTTCAGAAAGAGTTATTAGAAGAGATTTTATCAGAGAAATCTTCAAATTAAGTATAAAATGTACCATTATTAAAATTTTTCTTCCTACCATGCTTCCCAATTTAATAAGTGATCTTAGTTATGATAGGCAATATTTATATGTTGATTTAAGGTTTGTAAAATGCCTTGTTACTTATTATTATACATTATCATACTATAATATTAATTTCATCTTAGTAAAATTAGTAAATATTTATTTCATCTTTGTAAAATAAATAAAAATATTCAATTAGAAAAATTATCCTGAGCAATTTGGGTAATTTGAAGAGGAATGGCTTATTTTACAATGTTTTTCTTAGGCTTGGTACAAATATGAGAAATAAAAAGTGAACAAGTTAATTTGTGTGTTAGTTAAATGTTTACTGACCAACTAGCTATAAGTTCTCTATAGTATTTAATGTGAGTTTTGATTGTTTTGAATGAACACTCATAGGAAAGAAAATGTAATAATTTCTGTACAACTTTCAGTATAATTTTTCATGTAATCAAGTATTCAGTAAATGTGTGCTTTTAATGATGTGAATTTAAAAGAGAAATATCAATCATAGACATAAGTCTCCAAGGTGGGAAATTTGCTTCAGGTTAAGGAATTTGGAGGACTCAAACAGCACTTTTACTAATCCAATGAAGAAACCCAAGTAGAATGGTAAATGGATGGGGAGAAAGGCCAAGAATCAAGGACAGAATTTGTGCAGAGATTCAGACTCTGGGGCTATCTGATGATATATCCTGGACAAAGTGGGGGAGAAAGGACAGAATTTACAGTTGAGCAGATCTAACTAGCCTGGTTGGGAAAGGAGATCCAATTTGAGACAACCTTAGTGATCTGGTCTTCTCAGTTACAAATATTATTCTAAGACTCCAAGTGATGAGAGGGAAAAAGTTGGTTGTGGTTATGAATTCACAAATTCTCTGCAGTTACCACTTGTAAGACTAAAGCCTGTTTTCCCTGGAGAAGGCTTCCAGACAACCTTCCCTGGGTTAGATAATTTAGCTCAGAGTACACCTAGAGGAGATCAAAAGTCTATCTTTTGGCTTCACAAGCTGGGTCTGTCATCAATCTTGGGGATAGTGATGTGGAGAGGGTGACTATATCTAAGAGAGTTTTATTTCATCATTTTAGTTGAATAAACTCTGAAATTAGGAGATATGGGTGCTATTGCTTTAAGAATTTGATTGTAATCAGAGTTCATAGTTAAGTCTAGTGAAGCTTCACAGAAAAAGGAGGCTAGTCGATCAATAATGAAAACATTTTCTTTTGGACTGGACCTGTGACTTCATTGGGTTAGGGGTTTCTCTGTGAAGAAACATTGAAGACTATCTCCTCTGCAATTTGTAATCTGAGAGAGTCTATTGAAGTAAGGAAAGGTTAAAAGATTTGACAGGAGTCATATAGCTAGTACATGTTATAAATGGGACCAGAATTCTGCTTTTTAAGAATATCTTTTTATACATTATTACAGAACACTGCCTTTTTGTAATTTTTTTACTTCCTTCCAGCCTTTCTCTCTACCTCCCTTTCTCCTTTCTTCCTTCCCTTCCTCCCTTCCTCCTTCTCTCCCTCCCTTCCTTCCTTCCTTCCTTCCTTCCTTCCTTTCTTCCTTCCTTCCTTCCTTCCTTCCTTCCTTCCTTCCTTCCTTCCTTCCTTCCTTCCTTCTTTCCTTCCTTCCTTCTTTTCTTTCTTATTTTCTTTGTTTGTGTCTTTCTTCTTTTTTTGACTCTTCCATGACAGATTATTTATGCCAACTTACCTCTCACTTTATCTTTTTCTTAGTATATTCCTCTTTCACTCCTTAATTATATTTTTACATATTATTTCTTCATATTCAACTCACACCTGTGCTTTCTGTTTATCTATTCTTCTACCTGCCCTAATAATGAGAAAATTCTTATGAGTTACAAGTATCATCCTCCCACATAGGAATATAAACAGATTAACCTTATTAGTATGATTTTTCTTTCCTGAATACCCCCTTATGCTACTTCTGAAATTTGTTTTTGAAAGATTTTCTGTTCAGCTCTGGTATTTTCATTGTGAGTACTTGAAAGTTCTATATTCCATTTAATCCACCTTTTCCCCTGAAGGATAATACTTGGTTATGCTGGATAGGTGATTCTTGATTGTAATTCAAGTTTCATCTGCTTTCTGAAATATCACAGTCTAAACCTTTCAATCCTTTGATGTAAAAGCTGCTGAATCTCCCCCCTCCCCACCAAGGCAATTGCGGTTAAGTGAATTGCCCAGGGATACAGAGGTAGGAAGTGTCTGAGACAAGAGTTGAATTCAGGTCCTCCTGAATTCAGGGCTGGTACTCTATCCACTGCACCACCTAGCTGCTCCAAAGCTGCCTTCTAAGTTAATGATAGATTGAGATCCATATCAGTGAGAGAACTTCTTACACCTATGCACCATCACAGATCCTCAAAGTAATTTTATTTGTGGATTTTTTTCCCCTTTTTTCTCTGTGGGAGATAGAGAGTTGCACTCTACCTTTTCATTTACTATATGGTTGGCAGGGAACTCATTGGCTCCTGGCATCCATGATTATAACAGCAAGTCACAGAATAAACTGGTTGATGACTATTGGACATGGAAACATGTTTAAAATCAGTGTTAGGTATAATTTTTTGAAAAATAAGGAACAATAAATATACCTTTAGTATTGAATAAATAGCACATTTGGAAAATGGACCATAAAAACATTTTAGCAGATTTCTCCTTCCTGGGTTGTTATAATGTGAATGCAATATAGCTTAGCAAAAGCATAATATCCCCCAATAGAATATAAATGCCCAAATTCAGCAGAGAGATTTTATGGAACATAAACATCCAGGCAATGTGAAGGCTTATTTTTCTCTCTTTCAAAGATGGAGCTAGCTGGGTCATGATGATGTTCCATTCAAATTGATTTATGTGTGGTTCAGAAAATGGTAAAATAAAACTGAAATATCTAATTACTCAATCCAAAAAAGTGAACATGTTGAATTACAAAAAGTAATGAGGCACATATGTAGACCATAAACCAAAGCAACTAGATTACATATAGTGTTTCCTTCCTTTCATCCCTGATCAGTGCTTTGTATGATTATGTCTTTAATTCAAATGGGTGATCATGCTGACACTTGATTAGTTTCTAGTATTTTTTAGGAGGGAGTAGATATCTGAGGGATCTTTCTTCTAAAGATACACATACTCTTAGCAATAAGCATGGTGAGAAAGATGGAGAAGAAGAGCATCCTCTGTCTCTTGTATGATATAACTATTTCATTTCTTTATAGCTAGCAAAAATTCACAGAAATCATTGACATTGAGAAGAACCAAATAAAGGCTTTGAGTAATGCAAGGAATTTTATATAATTAAAACTTTATATGTTGAGTATTAACTTAATGGATTAAGATTGGCATTGTTTTCTCTTTTCAATCCTTCAGTTTTTATTTTGCATTCAAGCCTTTTTTCCAGGATCAATATAAAAATAAGAATCTATGCCAATATTTTGTGACATTGTGCTGGATACTTTTCAACTTAAGCACAATGGAGTGGTTCCCCTCTAGGAAAATAGAAGCAAAGGTTTACTTGATGCATGATTTGCCTAATATCAAAGAACTAAGTAAATGCTAGATGTGAGATTTGAACAAATTTCTATAGGTTATTAAAACACTGCTATTTCAATTCCATTCCATTCAAGAAATATTAAACATTCATAGCTAGGTAAGAAACAAGAAGAATAACCTGAAATCAATTTTTAAATAATATTTTTTTTCAGTTATGTGTTAAAACAATTTTAAACATTTTCTGAATTCTATCTCTCCCTCCTCTCTCCTTAAACTTCCCTGAGATGAAGAATACAATGAGTTTTTATGTGCAATCATGTAGAAAATGTCCACATTATAATTACTAAAATAAAAAAAATAATCAAGACATTCAGAAGGGCAGAGTAGAAAAACAGAATACAAGGTTATCATTGTTGATTGGTTGGTTGATTAGTTGATTGTTGTCTTATGTTCTTGAATACAGTGATCATTATAGTAAGGTGGGGCTGTGGCAAGGTAAAGCTCATGAGAGGGGGAGTAGTTATGCTGAAGAAAATGCTGGATAAAAAGAAATGGATTTTAATTATTCTTAGTAACTAATGTGTTATACTCAGTACTATCTAAACTTGAATGCCTTGGGACAAAGCCTCAGACCCCCTGCCCTAGTTATAGTTCTGTAAAAAGCTAGGTTGGGCCAGAATGAGTGATGTCTATTGAGAGTACCTAAAAATCCATTGAGATTAAAAAGAAGGAAGAGAGCTGAATGTTCACATTGTATCCTGTAACACAAGTCTCTTTTATGGTTTTATGACAAGTTTTTCAATATATTTGAAAGTTTATCATCCTATCAATTCCAAATGAGACAGAGCCATGGAATAAGGCTCTACATTATGCTTTCTTGTAAGAATTATGAATAGAGAAAGATAGTATTAATTTTAAATATAAAACTAAAGTAATTGATCTGCCCCACATACTTCAGCACTTTAAAAGAGTAATGCTGTGTTTGGAGGTTCTGAAGACGAAGGTCCCTCTTCAGAGACTGCACTAAATTGTATCTGGAAAAGTAGACCTGAATAAATGTATTAATTTCAGTTAAATTTAAGCACATAGATGTTTCCTATTGGTTTACTAAAATGTTTTGCTGGGAATGAACATTTTAATTGTAAGAAAATGTCTCAAGAAAACCAAACATAGATGTAATATAAATGTTACCTCAATGTTCAGTGATGAATCAATGACAAAATTCAAGTAAGGAGCTAAAGAAGATTTATTTTTGATAGGTCTCGCAAATGAATTTATTAGGAAAAAATGCAGAGTAATAACTTTAATTTGGAAGTGAAATTAGACTTTCTGCCACTTGGGGTAAATATAAGAGGCTGAGAGAAAAGATTTTTTAAGGAGAATTGAAGAAGAGACAAGGAAACTGTTGCAGAGAAGACTGCAGCTAGGAGAAGGAATTAGTTGGGGTCATGCTGAGCATTAATTTATATCTATGGTATGGGAAAGTCTAATGATGAACTTCCAGTACATAAAAGTCTGGTTTTATTTTCATTATATTATGGATGAATTTCATGAGAGACATTTGTAAATAGGTAAAGTTCTCCTGAAGAAAGGTGACAGGGATTTAGGACCTATGTTCTTATATACTTTCCAGAAGACAAAGGGGAAACTTGTAGGAATGGGAGATTAGAGGAGGGAAACATGGAGACAGTCATTTCCTGTAGTCCTGAGAGTGGATAACTATAACAAGAATTCAGCCAAGGATGGAAAAAATGACTAGCAAGGGGGATAGGAGGAATACACCCTGCTACATTTTGGCACTTTGAGGAAGCTGTGATGCTGAAGAGAAAAATACAAAAAATTAAAGTTAAAGTAACATAAACTTAGAAATTTTACAACTCTGTTCCAAGAAAAAGTAATAGTAATACGTTTGAGTTACTTTTTAGATAAAATCCCCATAATTTTAAGAATATTCATTTAATTTTAAGAAAATATTTATTATTGACATTCTTAGCAGCTATTTTAAATTTCTATAACTGACAGGGAAAAATATTTTTCTTTGGGTAAACATCTCATCTTTCAAATATTTTCCCTATTTCAAATGAAATGAGAAAAAGACTACTAACTTCATTGTTTTATAGCTCTTTGATAATATATAATTAGATTCAGTAAAATTTTTCAGACAAGTCTCATATATTTTTATCCTCAATTATTATGATGGAAATCTTTAAAAATCAAATCAAAAGTAAACATTAGATTGTAGTCAAAGAAAATCAGCCTCTTAGAAATGTGTATGTGCCCATGTATGTATATATAGATATATATGCATATGTAAATTTATATGTGTATATAGATGTATACATACATGTTCTCTCTCTCTCTCTCTCCCCTTCATTACTAAGATAACTCCAATGCCACTTTTAGAGCAGGAGTCTTTAATTCTTTCTGTATCCTAGGATCCTTTGGCAGTCTTGTGAAGCCTATGAATCCCTTCTCAAAATAGTTTTTAAGTGTATGAAAAAGTATTTAGGATTAAGAAGGAAGCAAAATTATGTTAAAATAGTTACAAAATATATATTTTTAAATATATCCAGGACCCCCTGGAGTTGAACCTTATTTTAATATTAGATCCCAAGAGATACTTAGGATCAGCAAATGATCCTTCCTCTAATTTTTGATCAAGTGCTAGAACATTTATCCAAATTACTCAGGTCTTTTCCACAGCACATCTTAGTAGAAAGCTAGTTTGCCTGGAAGGTGCAAAGGACCTTTATATAAACTGCCTCAGGAGCAAAATAACTAATTGTTCCATTTTTGTGTGTGTGTGTGTGCAAGATTATCTTATTTTTAGTACTTTTCCTCAATATCCCAAGAAATGTTTCTGTATTAGCAATATCTTCCTTTCCATTTTGTGAAGCCAGTCTGCAGTCAATTATATTTGATATTTCAAGTACATCAAAATTATTTGCTTTATCCTGAGCAAAAAAAAAATATATATATTTTTTCAGAGATCACTATTGTGCATAAACTTGTTCAAAACAAAATGAAAATTTAAGTAAAGTCTGGTTAATAAATAATTAAAAGCAGCCATTAAAATATCTAATGTAAGTTCACAAAGAAAATTGCTTTCATGATCAATATTCAAAGTGACATAAGACCTCAGTTTCCTGTTTTATAAAAATCAAGAATTTGTACTAGTTGGACACCAGCTTTTATGTCTGCTCCGCATGTGTGATCCTGTGGTAGAGATTACTTGTATTCAGTCATTTTCTTTACTGTTTTGCTATAAATCTTCTCTCCCCTTTGTTCCCCTTCCCTCTCTCTTCTTTCTTTTCCTCTCTTCTTCCCTTCTCTTTGTTAATAACTAAAGCCAGTATCAAGGGGATCATCTCCCTTCATCATTTATCTTAATCTTGCTCTGGTTAGAAGCTAACTCCAGAAGCTTTCTAGCAAAAATCTCATCCATGACACAAATCAATGTCATCAATATTAGCTAAGAAATATAATTGGCTTATTCTATTTTTTGAGATATTGAGAGAAGAAAATTTCATAACCTTTTCTAGTAGCTCATTGTTTTACTTATTGAATAAATTAATTCAACAACTCCTATTGTTGCATATCCCAAGCCCTCCAGAATATTGTTTGGGCACTTGAAGCTAAGATTGAAGAACACTATGCTTTATTTGTGATATTAAAAAGAAAAGGGCACTTGGATACCAGGCTGCCCTATTGCAATATTTCATACTGCAGTACTGTTGTGGCTTTGAAACTACAAGTCCTTGAGTAAAGAAAACAGTAATTTTTTGTGGACGCCCACTTCACCATCTGCATATTTAAGTCTAACATAATTCGATGGTTGAAAGTTAATTTATTTTTTCTAGAAGCTTTTCTAATTTGGCCAACTCTCCTGTTTTTTAAGATTTTAGTAAAAAAAATATAATCAGGACAGTGACAAGTTTGCTAATAAATCTTTTCAAAAATTGCACAAGAATTACATAATTAGCATAGCTAATTGGGGTAAGAAATAAAAACAAAATTTTCATTTTTCATAATTTTCCAGCATATGCCCACATACACACACACACACACACACATATATATATATATATAAATATATATAATATATGTATGCATACAAATTCATATTTGTGCATGTGTATATATATGTGTTGATTTGAATGTGTGTATGTGTGTACGTCCAGTTTCTAATCTATTTTTCAGTCCTAGATAATTGGACATTTCAGACTGGATGTCCTAGACAAATTTAGCCATTCAATGTATCAGAAATTGAATTCATTGTCATCCCCATTCCCAACCTTTCCCTTTGCCAAAATTCCTTATTTTTGTGGAAGACATCATAGTCCCAGGATTTTAGTATCATGATTTCTGGATTATTTTGAACTCCTTATTTCCTTAACCTACACAATCCAATTAATTGCCCCTAATAGGGCTATTTTTTATATTTATGACATCTCTTTTCTCATCCCATCTTCATTTACGCAGCTACCATCAGAGGTCAACCTTCAGCATCTCTTTACTGTCATAGCTCCCTCATTAATTACTCTGCTTCAAGTATCTCCAAGCTCCAGAATATCCTCCTATAGATTTATTAAAGCATTTTCTTTAAGGACAGATCAGATCATATGATTCACCTACTCAGTGTACTCTGGTAGCTTCCTATTGCCTCTAAGTTAACATATAGACTTTGGTTAGCTTTTACCCACCCCCACCCCCCCAGCTGCCTCCAATCTACTTTCAGCCTCATAGCCTTCTAATACTGTGATCCAGTCAAACCAACATTCTCTCTGTACCTCACGCATACATGCACTTCACTTCTTGTCTCCATGACTTTGCACAGGTTCTTCTCCAAGTCTGGTTTTTACTTTCTTCTCATATGGTCTCTTTCTTCCTTTAAGATGCAGCTCAGCAATCATCTTATGAATGAATCTTTTCCTGCTCTGCACAAATTTTATTATATTCCTTCCCAACTATCTTATACTGAACTATTTCATATATATATATGAAATAGTTCAGTATAAGATAGTTATATATATGTATATATTTGCATTTACTAATTCAATATGCATGATGTATGTATTTTAATCTTATTTTTATTTTATTGCTTTATTCATTGTACTTATATCCCTAATATCTAGCACTGTGCTTAGCACACTATAGGTGCTTAATAATAATCAATAATAATGATTCATGGATTAATTTCTATATCTGTATCACTCAGAGCGAAAACTATTCACAAAATAGTTTGTGAAAAATAGTTGATCTCCCTCTAAAGTGTCTTGTTGGGGCAATTTCTAATAACTGTTAAGCATAAAATTAATGAAAGAGATAAGAAATATCATTCTGAATGATATCCTAGGATTGTAGGAATAGAAGTTGGTCAGGTTAAAGAAAAGCACCTGAATAATTATGTAAACAGGAGTTTTGGTCATGATCAAACATTTTGGGTCCAGTTTTAAAATTCCCTTGTGAGGTATAGAAGAGAATCCATTTAGTTTAATGTCTTTTTTATGTCAGTGACTCCTTTTGGCAGCCTGGTAAAACCTGTGAATCTTTGCTCAAAATGACATCTTTAAATACATAAGATAAAATACATAAAGATTATAAAAAAATAGATTTTATTGTTTTAGAGTTAGTAGCACTTATATAGGTGTAGGAGGAGAAAAAAAAGGAATTGGAGGAGCAGGTGTAAGTTCATGAATTCAAGATTAAGACCTTTTTGTTTAATCCACAGCCTTTGTTTTATTTGGCTTCATGATTTCAGTTAAAATAAAGTTCTGTATTAAAGAATTTATAAGAAATTGTTTCTCAGGAAAATAGTACAAACAAGAGCTTTATTATTATGTGGAGAAGATCATAGGAAAATAAACAAAAATGATAATTCATGTTAGATGTGGGAGGCAGCATTCCAAATTAGATCCACATGTAATGAAGAGGTTCTCTAGCTTACTCATCAATACCAAGCATGAGTAGTGAGATTTTTTTCTTTTCTTTCAAACTAGATGAAAGTTTGAATTGAGTATCAAAAGCAGAAGACAAGGAGAAGCTTAGGTTGCTTTAGTTTGCCAGGATTTCTTTTCCCTCAATAGTATTTTATTTTTCCAAATACAAGCAAAGATAGTTTTCAGCATTCATTTTTGTAAGACTTTTGTGTTCCAAATTTTTCTCCCTCCCTCCTTTACCTCCTTTCCCAAGACAATAAACACTCTGATATAGGTTAAATATGTGCATTTATTTTAAGCATATTTCCAAATTTGTTATGTTGTGCTAGAAAAATCAGACTCAAAGGGGAAAAAAATGCACAAGATAAAAACAAACAAAAAAGTCTACATAGATCTCTCTCTGGATATGGATGGCATTTTCCGTCACAAGTCACAAGTCTATTGGAATTTCCTTGAGTCAATACATTGCTGAGAAGTTGATCAGAAATTTCATTCATTCAGAAATGCAAGTATTAACTATTTCACATAGGGTTAATTAACAGCTCATTATAATAGAAAAGTACAAAAACTATCTATTTTTGCTTATATGCCTTTTGGGCATTGGGACCACTTAGCCTATGTGATTTCATATTGGAGTCCTATGTAAGAGTAACTATAATATCAAATAATAATGTTAAGGACCATACCTGGGTGAAGGGGCAAGTCAATTCTCCGCAAACCTCCACAGCTGTGAATCATAACACTTGAAGGAGTTGCAAAGCAAACTTCAGAGATGTTCCTTTTGGATTGGGATTGAAATAAATTGGAGGCAAGAGGGAAGAGGAGAGAGGTCAGAGAACATAACTGCCTCTCAGTCTCTTTGTATCATCATCATGCTCTCACATGAAAAGATCCATTCTAAAGGTCTCCAGCACAGGTGGTTCCCATATCACAATATAATAATAATTTAAAAATACAATTATCACACCCCTCATTTTCCAGATGAGAAAACTGAACACCAAGGATCTTAATTGTCCCATTCAAGATCATACCACAGATAAGCAGAATAACTGTAACATTAAAAATCAGTACTCTTTCCACTATTCCTTGTCTATGGATACGGACTAATACAGTGTCAATCTCATAATAAGAGGGAATAATCCCCCTGTATACCTCTATTCATACCATATTTACACTGCTATGTTAAATTCTGGGCAACATCTTTTAAAAAGTGGTGCAGTGGATAGAACACCAGCCCTGAAGTCAGGAGGACCTGAGTTCAAATCTGACCTCAGACATTTAACACGTCCTAGCAGTGTGACCCTGGGCAAGTCACTTAACCCCAGTTGCCTTGTGGGGGAAAAAACAACTTGATAAATTTTCTAGGCCTCATTTCTCAATAGATGAAATTTCTCTTTGATATTAGCCTATTCCTTCTTCCATCATATAATACTCCTAAATTGCTCAATGCCTTTACAATATTCTCTGGGTGTCATCTTCTCCAGGATTATTAAATACCTCATTATATTTCCTATTTCTGCACCTCCTCCAATCCTTATGTCTGATCTCACCCTAGTATTAGAGAGAAAGCAATCTGCTTAAAAGGATTCATGCAAAGTTAAATGAGCACTAACTATTTAACTCCATAGGGGGATTTTTACTTTATAAAAAATAGCTAAATATAAATAGATATCAGATTGTATTTCAAGAAAAACTTCAAGAAGTAAAGAATTTTAAGTCTTGTAAGATTTTCTACCTATTTATCTATTTTCTGTGTTATTTATCCAGGCAAATATTGTCTATGTTTCTATTATCTTTCATCTATTTGTCAAATATTATTTATGCATTTCTCAATTCCTCTATTTCTCAAGTTCTTCATATTAATGACTTGCTCACTGTATCTTCACATAACTCTCTCAACTCCAACTCTTCCATAATTAGAACAAAGTATTCATAGTCTACTCTGAAGGAAAACAAAGAAAATAAGAGGTATATAGTCCCCTCCATCCTGTGCGAAGCAAGTGGCAGATCTTGAATGACTCCTTCCAAAGTCCATTGAGATAGCTATCTTGCTACTGATAACAGAAAGCAGTAACTAGAATCTTTTGGAACAGATTTAGAATTCTATAGCATTTCTAGCTATGTGGCTTAAGAGAAAAAGTAGTGAAAGAACCTTTTGCATTTGAAGGAAGAAGACTTTGAAATCCTGGCTCTGCCATTTTTTACTTATATGAATGTAATTGTCTTCATTTGTTAAAAAAAAAAAAAAAAAAAAAAAAAAGAGGGAATATATGGAATGAAGGTAAAATCCCTGGATTAAATGTCCCTTACCTGAAATCTGATTAGTTTGGGGCAAGTTGTGTCTTTTATCTTGGTCTCTGTTTACTTATCTGTGAAATAAAGTGGAGGATTAGGCGACCTCTAAGATCTCTTCTAGTTCTACATAAAAAATCAAGCAACAAGATATTGTCTAAGCTCCCTCTCAACTCTATAATCTTGTTTTCAGCAAATTTTCATTGGCAGGAAACATCCCATATCACAGATCAAATTCTGTATTTAAAATCTGTAAGATTTGCATTCAAATCCTTCAGCACTATTTTGTGACCATGAAAAAGCCACTTAATGTCTCTCATTCTTATTTTTCTTGTGTAAAACAAGAGAGTTGGATGAAATGGCCTCTATATATAACTATAGTTATGTGAAATAATGGTTGTCTCTGCCTTACTAGGATTCTGTATTTTATGCATTTCACAGATAAAATCTATGCCATGAATGTACAGCAATTCCCAATGCCCTCCCATGTCCTAATAGAATGCTTTTACCTTTTCAGTATACTTCTGCTCTGACTTATGATGCTGTCCAGGTGATGACTGAAGCTTTCCGCAATCTGCGTAAGCAAAGGATTGAAATCTCCAGAAGAGGAAATGCTGGAGACTGTCTTGCAAACCCTGCTGTGCCCTGGGGACAAGGAGTAGAGATAGAAAGGGCACTAAAACAGGTGAGTCTGCCTAATATAACAAGGAAAAAAGATGTGCAAGAATATTTGTTTTCAGAATTTTTTCTGTATGGTGGAATAGAAATCCATCTGTCACATGCTCCTTTTTTCCCAAGCAGGAAGCTGTCTTAACATTGGAAAGGAAGGTTCAAAAACAAAGGAAAAGTTTTGAAAAAATATGTATTTTTTTTTTTTGCCTGTGAAAACTTAAAGAGGAATTTGGGTGCATTATATAAAGTAAATTTATATGTCTTTCTTTTTTCCTTTTCCTTATGTAGGTTCAAGTGGAAGGTCTTTCAGGAAATATAAAGTTTGATCAGAATGGAAAAAGAATAAATTATACAATTAACATCATGGAACTCAAAACTAATGGGCCTCGGAAGGTAAATTATTTAGTGCCTTTAAAGGCTGTCTTCTGCTATGTGATATGGGAAGGTAGGTGATTCAGTACCATGTTCAGCCAAGAGGTCTTAGAGATGTATATTTCCAAAAGTTTTAATAGCCTTTTAAAATATTTAATATATTTAATACAACATATTTTAATAGTCTTCAACAATACAGAAATATTTTCAATGTTTATTCCCAAACACAAACTCAACAATATTTGGTAAGTACTGTAAACCTCTAATTTACTTTTTAGGTAAATTGTTGTTGTTGAATTATAATATGATACTTTCTATTTAGACCAAAACTGAGAAGAAATTAAATATGAAAGAAGAAAAAAACAACAAAAGCAATGATCATCCACTGACTTCTAATTTCTATATCTTGAATGTTATTTCAAAAAGCAATTGATGTAATCAAACATCCAAATATTGCATTTTTAGTTTCTATGTCCATTGTATAAATTAAAATACAAGTTTTTTCCCCTAAGTTTTTATTTATATTGCCAAATATACCCCCTCTAAGAAAATATTCTTTGGCATTCCTGCATGAGGGAAAATAAAATGAACAAACCCAAATCTACAAAAATCCATGACCACATGTTATTCTCTTCATTTTTGTTTCCTCTCCATTTCTATTAGGGTTATATATACAAAGGATGCATCTCTGCATTCACAAAGCTGTAGCTAATTTGTGAAAATGTTAGGTGTGGAAAGAATGAATTGAATGTACTGAAATGCTTTATTGTCAAAAATCAGTATGCATACCTCCTGCAACCTTTTTCAGATTGGATATTGGAGTGAAATGGACAAAATGGTGGTGACACTTACTGAAATCCCTTCAGGGAATGACACTTCGGGACTAGAGAATAAGACTGTTGTTGTCACCACAATCTTGGTAATTATTCACATCTGTGCATCCCTTGCTTGTTGCTTTTTGGTTTTCCTTTTTTTCCTCACAGGAAGATCATTTTTGCTTATGCTTCTCTCATTTAGTTCTTGATACCAATAATAAATATTACATGATCATCATCATCATCAAAAACAATTATCAAGTTCTGCTTATATTCAAAGTATTATATTTGATGGTGAGGAGGCAATATATATACATATATATATTGCAGCTGGGTATTGCTACACATTAGAATCTTAAAGTCTAGTTGGGTAAAAAAGATATCTACATATAAAAAAAAAAAATCAGGGACAACCCAATTGTGTATAATCAAATAACCTAGGACATACCTGGGTTATAACCTATACACACACACACACACACACACACACACACACACACACATTTGCTGTTTGTATAATCCTTTACAAATTGTATATGTATTTGTATATTTAATGCTCACAGAAACATGATAGATGATAGTATGATTATGAACATTCTTGTTTTATAGATTTAAAAAGTAGTCATGCAGTTAGAAATAGTGGAGTCTTCTAACTTCCAAGTGTAATTTTTTTCTTACATTGCACAATAGAAATAAGAGATGAAAGACATAAAGCTAGCATGATATAGTGGATAGGATTTGTTGAGGTTATTTAGTCATGTCAGAATCTTTGTTATGCCATTTGGAGTTTCTTGGCAAAGATACTGGAATTGTTTTCAACTTCTTTCTCCAGCTCATTTTACATGAGGAGACTGAGGCAAACAGGGTTAAGTGCCTTGCCCAGAGTCACACAGTCAGTAAATATCTGAGGCTGCATTTGAACTCAGATATTCTTGGCTCCAGGGAGACTGGTTCAAATTCTATATTTGGTGCTTTTTAGCTCTGTGATTTTGGGCAAAAAATAATCATTTGGGGCTTTAATTTTTTATTAGTAAAATGAGAAGGCAGAACAACCTTCAAATTCCCTTCCAAATCTCAATTTACAATCTTATAACATTTCTATTGGCTGGAACTACTAGGGAAGAGGTGAAATTTGTTTTTTTTTGCTCAAGAATACATCTAGGTGGATGAAGATGATGGCTTTTCTGGAGAACTCTCTCATTTTCTCCTATTAGAATAATTATCCTTGGTACCGTTAAAGTATTTATTAAAAGCATATAATTTTTTTACTATCTTATACTTTTGGGTGGAAAGTTCTCACTCAATAACCCAGAATGATATGGGAATTAAACTTATTTTTTGTTCCTTTTTAAGAAGCTAATAAGTGTTCCTGATATCCAATAAGGACAATATTTTATTCAACTTCTACTTAGGGAGTAACTACCAATTATAAAATGCAGTATGAATTAAAGTAGTACATATTTAGCAAAAGTCCCTATTACTTTTTTAAGGTCTTATATGTTCCATTTTTAAAATGTAGTATTTACTCTGTTTCTTCTATGCAAGAAAACCAGTTTCCTTCAGATATTGAACAAAAGAATTTCTAATCCTGCTTTTAATTTTTTTCTTTCTCAACTACAATATTAAGTACATTATTATTTCTTCTTTTTAATAAAAATTGAAAATGGGACAAAAATTAAATCATTTGACAAATCCATCCCTTGGGGCCTCTTGTAGTTGAACAAAGACCTTGGGGAAAGGAGAGCAAAAGATGGGATTTTATGTGGCATATATGATTGTGATGAAAAAGAAAAAGGAAAGGCATTGGGAAACATTTAGCTAGAAAATTCATATTAGCAGATGGAAGAAGAAAACCAACCTACATCTAGCATCTGTTCTATTTTTTATATTTACATTGATCCTTATAAGAGTTAGGGTAGTTATTTTGGAGGTGAGCTAAGAGACATTTTGCTACAATGTTATCTATATGTATACACACAGACACACACATGGGTGTCTCTCAATCTGTATTTATGTATATAAACATATGTATGTATGTATATGTGTGTGTGGCTTGTGACTTACAATCACATCGTGTTCTCTATGAATAATTCTAAAAATGTTAAGTTCATTGAACAAAGAATTAAATAAATTACCTGTAAGAGTTTTGGGGGTTTCTTAGGTATAATTCAAGGTACATGATGAACATAATCAGCTTCAGGCAGCTGAAGGATAGTTTTTTTAAACAGGAATCACCATACGTCATGATGAAGAAAAATCATGAAATGCTAGAAGGCAATGAGCGATATGAAGGCTATTGTGTGGACTTGGCTGCAGAGATTGCCAAACACTGTGGATTCAAATACAAGTTAACAATTGTTGGGGATGGCAAGTATGGGGCCAGGGATGCAGATACAAAAATTTGGAACGGAATGGTTGGAGAGCTTGTATATGGGGTAAGAACACATTGCACTTTGGGGGGAACTTTTTTTTAGATTATTCATCTCCACTCTTGATGTATTCCCCTCAAAAAAAGTCTATATAGCTGAATTTTCATAACATTACTGGGGCAAACTAGCTCATAATCAGGTGAAATAAAAATTTCAAATATGAGAGGATTCAACCTGAATTTAAAAATTAAACTAAAAGATGGGCCATAATCTATGCTTCTTCTCCCTTTAAGCAGATAGTCATATACTTTGTTCTAATTCTGGAAAGGGCATGTCAGAGAAATAGAGATTCCGAATAAAAATATGCTTATTATAGTCAAGCCACATGGATCTAATATGTATATTGAAAAAGGAGGGATATTTGGGAGTAAATTGCTATTTTGTTTCCCCTTTGTTGGGATCTTAACAGTGAGATGATCATTGCCATTTCCTTGCTACCTTTGTTTGCATCTCCAATTGAAGGGATAGAACTATCAATTCTTATTAACTATGTCTTTCATTATTCTGTTCTCTCTTTTTTTTCCTTACAGAAAGCTGATATTGCAATTGCTCCATTAACTATTACATTAGTGAGAGAAGAGGTGATTGACTTTTCCAAGCCCTTTATGAGCCTCGGGATCTCAATTATGATCAAGAAGCCTCAGAAGTCCAAACCAGGAGTGTTTTCATTTCTCGATCCCCTAGCCTATGAAATCTGGATGTGCATTGTCTTTGCCTACATTGGGGTCAGTGTAGTTTTATTCCTGGTCAGCAGATTCAGCCCCTACGAGTGGCACACTGAGGAGTTTGAAGATGGACGAGAAACACAAAGTAACGAGTCAACTAATGAATTTGGGATATTTAATAGTCTCTGGTTTTCCCTGGGTGCCTTTATGCAGCAAGGATGCGATATTTCGCCAAGGTTGGTTACATGCCCATTTCAACTTTGTGCATTTTAGGTCTCAAAAAGGTATTCATGGTACCTATAGATTTACTCTAAAAATGAAACCAGATGCCAACTTTTTGTCCAAGCAGTTTCAAACTCCAGGAAGGGCAGACTGTTGGCCATGGGCAGTGAAATATTTGATCAACACTCATCGTGTTGATCATGTATTTTTCTGGTGAATTTGTAAGTACCATGGAGAGGCTATAAAATGCATAAGGTCTCTGTCATTCCATGCCTTCTTGGAGGGGTACCGTGTTTTTGCTGCATATTCCTATTTTACAGTTATCTGTGTATCTAAACCACAGAACTGTATATGGGAACAACAGGTAACTTGATTGAAGAGCTTCAGAAGCAGCACGTCACCCCCATAAGCTATTTTGCCTATTTCTTGGCAGTCTTCACTCACAACAAATAATGAGATATGATGGAATCATGGATGTTATTTGGGAAACTTAGAGTTTTATTGAAAAAAAGATGGTATATTATAATTTCCAATAATCTAGGATATTTTATAGGGTGACAATAAGGGTGATTTATTAAAATATTGGGAAGCATGTGAATGGCATAGTATGGAATGAATTCAGACACTTGTACTCTCTATTTTTACTGAATCTGGCAATATTGGGTACACAGACATAAGCAATTAAATGAGTACAATTTCACTGTAAAAAGGAAAATAAAATAAATTACCAGAATGTACACCTAAATAAGAAATAGAGCAGAACAACAATCTTCTATTATGGAGGAATGATTCAGGATCCTTCCAGTTTTAGTTTTATGATATAACAATCAGGAAGCTGGTTTATTTTTATTTTAATTTGACCTATTTCAATGGTTGGATGATTAATTAAACTACCTAGCTAAGAGAAATGCTGCATTTTCTTTAATAATCACTTGTATAGGTTTTCATTATAATGATATAATACATCCTTAATAAGATGTATATTATTTATTTTTCCTGAAACCTTAAGGCTAAGCTGATATATGTCTTAAAATGATAAAGGCAGAATCAAGTGAACATTTAGATTCCTTCAAATTTTAAATCTCTGGTCCTAATATATAACGATGTCTTACATTCTAGGATAGTGCATCTTAGGAATGGGTTGGAATCTAAGAGCTGAGGAGGCATCTTTGCATTATGACAATCTGATATTGTACATTGTGGAATGAATGTTAATTCTATAGTCAGCTGTGGATATGAACTTTTTTCTAAAATATTTATAATACTATGATAGAAATAATCCTGAGCAACAAATAATTCCCTAAATTACCTTTGAGATGCTCTTCACCTCTAATATTTGATGATTGTATAACAGAAACAATGATAAAATTAAATAACTTATGAAGTAAAAGTAAAAAAAGCAACAGTTCATATTAATATGTATCAATAAGGATGAAGCAGAGAGCTATGAATTCTTTAGCAGGGTGTCTCTATGTGTTTGCACCAGAATGCAAGGAATAGAAAATGCTAGTTGACCACTGTGTGGCATTAAACTGATTTCGATGTAAAAAGTTATCATTTTATGTCCAAATTTCATTCACCCAAGGTTTTTAATAAAAAGTGGGTCAAATTAAGGAAGAGGAAGAAAAGAAGTGCCCAGTTCATATGAACCTCCTTTTTAGGAAGGCAGTGACTTTAATGTTTTTAAAGGATTTAGATCTTGGAGAAGAGTTGCCTGGCCTTGAAATGGAAGGCTGGTTTCTCCATAGAAAGTCCTTTCTTTTCTTGGGATGAAGGAAAAAATGTTATTTTTTTAGACTATGATTTTTTTTTACCTCTTTAGGAATCTGATTAGCTCTAAAGTATGTGTTTAGATTTCAAAAAAAAAAAAAGAAAGAAAGAAAGAAAGAAAGAAAAGTGATAGGAGTATGGAAAGCAGATATAACACAATGGCCAGCCACACTTTAATTTTCCAGGGCACTGGAAAAATGGTAAAGGTATTGTAAAAAAAAATATGAAAGAAAGAATTCTATCCACTTTCAAATGATTGAGTTAGGTGTTCCATAGTTTGATGCCTCTAAAACATTATAGTTGGTGAAAATATTTCTATCTTAAACCTAGGAAAAGCCACATTTATGAATTCCAAGGCAGAAGTTCCTTTGATTCATTTAGTATAAGAGGATGTCCCATTATATGAATGCCTTAAGAATTTAGAAGGAAGTTCTATAGAACTTCTCTACAATTAAATAATTTGACTATATCAAATAAATTTTTTGTTGTTTGGATAGCTGTAAGTCTCTTTTTGCTTTTCAGAAAAGAATTATGACACTCTCAATAGTTTATTAAAAGATGACATTTCATGGATGAATCCTGGTGTTAAAATATGACTTTAATGTTCAAGTACTCACCCATGGCTGGTAGTTATCCTGACTCCTACTTTTTAGCAAGATGGTAAAACTATTTGTCAGCAGAGTTAAAATCTTAAGTATATTTATAGAGAGTTGGAGCATGGGGTGATCCCTGGTACCATGCAAGAACACCTTGTGTAAGGAAGATAGATTTCTTGACTTAAAGGCCTGCTTGATGCTACAGAAATATTCAGCTTTCTTTGAACTTTATTTTTGGATATATACTGCTTTTTGTAAAGAGGGGAGAGTTATTGTTACCAATTTGTGAAAAAGCTTTTCTTGACATCAAGCAAACTCATTTGCTTAGTGCTAAAAATTATTTCTTTGAGAAAGTGTCACCAAAAGCTGGCAATATGAAAATGGAATTCATATTACAGAGAATCAATTTATATTTTCCAGGAACCTATGTCTGTGTATTTCTGCACTACTATTGCTTTTAGTTGCATGATGTAAAAATAAAGAGAAATGATCATTGTGGGTAGAAATATTATACATTACTCCAAATTTTTAACTTTTCAGTATGAAAGGTGGATTCAGAGCTGTTCAGTGAATTCTCTGTGTCCAGGAAGACAGATTAGGACAAATAACACTAGCAATCAAATTATGCACAAAATGCTAATCTTTGAGATGGTAAATTATTTATCTAAGTTATTTATTATCATCCCTTTCACCAAAAGATTTATAATGTACAATCTATTGTAAAACAAGTAAAATATAATATAAAATAGATATACCTAAATTATTATGTAATGGGACACGCTGAAAGCTAGAGTGATATCTGAATGATTTTTTGATCATTCTAAATTAAACTTTTTTCTAGATTCAATATTAGATTTTCTTTTCTTTTCTTTTCTTTTTTTTTTTTTTTTTGGAAGAATCAAAGCAGAAAAGAAAGAAAAGTGGACTGTTTTTTCAAATTTTTCATGGTTTTTTTTTTTTTTTTTTTTGATTATGTATTTTTTTCACACTGTGTCTTTCACTCTTTGCCAAGCTAAACTTGCAGTGGCTATTTATAGGACTGATCCTGCTATATATTGGCATAGGAGTTTTGATCATCTCCATTTCTGGCCTGGGGTGTATGTGCTTTTTTTTTTTTAGGTAGTCTGGTGGTCCCTACTCCTTGTGGATCACTGTATTGGTACTGGACTTGCTGTGCATACACAATCAAATTAATCTATTGCAACTCAGTTCTTCCAAATTTTTCATCTACCATCTTCAGTCTTCATGATAGTAAATACTATAAATGTGCACCACCATTCCAGGAATACATGGAGCCTTTGAAAAGCATATGTAATATATGTTTTTAAGACATAAATTTATAAATCACATATATTATATATATGTACATATAAAATTTACATACTATGAAATGTACATAATATATATGTATACATATATATGCATATGCCATTCATGTACACAGAATAATTAATGAATCATTTATTCAGCAAGCATTTATTAAGTTCTTGATATGCTTTTGGGTAATGTCCTCAGTACTGGGGATACAAAATCTCTGAACAAAACAAACCCTTTTGAAAGGAGTTTCCATTGTAATGGAGAAATTTCAAAAGAAAGCATATTGTACATATGCTAATGCAATTTTTCACATTTGGTACAAATTTTTATGATATTTATTTTAGATAATAAAGATAAATATTGCTTTAAGTTTATTTTACATTGATCACTCTTCTCAAATGATATTCAAAACTTCTTCCAGCAGATCATATTTCTCTCTTGAGAACTAATAGAATAAAAGTAATATTCAAATAGAACTAACAGGTGAACCAGAAAGATGCAAGTATAAATTATTTTTCCTTAAGCAATTTTGGACAACTGTTTATAACAAACAGCCATGTATCACTCCAATATAAGACACATAAGTACCATACTATAAGAGGCAAGTGTGATATCTTAAAGCATTTCACAATGGGAACAGAATTAAATATTTTTATTGCTGCAATATATCATCTATTACATGTAAGGCTATAAAATCAAAAGAAATTACTCTGCACTCTGAGCTTTCTTTTAAGGGAGGCTAATAAACAGGGACTGTATCCTTCTTAAATACAAGGTATTTGCCACATAATTAAATCTTCAACTGTTAAGGGGTAAATAATGGTCTTTTAAAAAAAAATTAGTGATTCTAGAAAGAATCTTAGAAAAATTAGGGGTTTTGCAAAAATTTAACAGAATAATCCTTCTGCAATATAAATAGAACAATTCTTAGGACTGCCCTATCAAGAATTGTCCTTTTGTTTTTTTATCATACTTACTTTACCTTCTCCCTTTTTATACCTTAATCATAAAAGTAATCTGTGGTTACTTCTGGGTAATTTTCTTTCTTCTTCTTTTTTTTTTTTGATTCCTCCCACCCACCATGCATTGTTATATATTTTTTCTTCCCTTTCAGATCCTATTCTTATAATTTACCTTATAAAATCTTTGATTATTTGCAAGTACTTTCACTAAGGGATTTAATCTAATAGGAATATGTCCTTTGTAAATTTGTCCACAAAGAAGATTCAAGAGTGATATTTTGAAGAATCTCCCCCTGATTTCTTGCATTTTTAAAGATCTTCAAATTAAAACTGAAAAAAAGATTTAGAGTGGCTTAATTTTTGGAAAAAAAAAAAGTTCCTAAAAAGAATGATGAGTTGCTGTATCTATAATTAAGGGATACTACTACCTCAAATTTATTCTTATTTCTGTCTAATTTATTTTGCTCATTTTTGAAATATGTTGCAATCTTTGTATAAATCTTTTTCAAACTGAGAAGTTTTCTTATTAGAATTTTGAAATGCCTTATTGCATTATTAAGAATTGTTTTATTGTCAAAGCAGTATTAGTTTTTTATTATGATTTAAAATGATTTTTTTTTCTGGCAAACTCTTGCATTTGTCAAATCTGTTTTCCTTGAGTTTTCTGTTTTCTTTTTTCTTATGCAGGAAGTACCAAAAAAAAAAAAAAAATACTCAGAGCCACTTATCTGCTGAATTAAAGCATCAGATACTACATAGGATTTACATTTTTTAAAATGACTTTGTTTGTAATAACAAATTACCTTCATTTCCTATCTCATATTGTATTCAGTGGCTACATTTCACAAAGTACTTTGGAGCTTGGCAGTTGGGAATATTCTTCTAGCAACTGAAGAAGTGTACACTTCGGGCAAATGGTACTACTCTCAGTTAGATGAAGGGCTGCTTGACTGAATTGACTGACTGATCCTATTCTTTCCCTGTTTTCAAAAGAAAGACAGGTTGAATTCAGAAGAGGTTGTGTTTCAATTTGTATGTATGTTAATTAATTTTATTTTTGGTTTTGATCTGAATTTTTCTGTTTTTGATTCTCCCTTCCATATTTCTTTGAAATGTACATAGACAGTTGAACAAGAAAATATCAACATTTGGTGTATTCACTTGACAAAGTATTTGAAAAGCTTCTTTTCAGGATCTTACAACGCTGAAGAATTTGGACACTATCACCTTGTCAAAAAAAAAAAAAAAAAGTCTAAAATCTGCTTGTGCTTGCTATTCTCAGAAAAACTCATTGAGCTGTTAATCTTGCATCTCTCAAAATCTTATAATTTCTGGTTTCATTGTCAAGTAGAGATACAAAAAAAAAAAAAAGGGTGATCTGACAATTGCTGGTGTTATAATTCAGTATTTGCATAACATTGATGACTTGTTTTCTTCTTAGGACATCATTTCATTTTTACAAATCCATCTCATACTTGTTATTAGATCCCTGTCTGGGCGCATTGTTGGAGGTGTATGGTGGTTCTTTACCCTCATCATAATCTCATCCTACACGGCTAATTTAGCTGCCTTCCTGACGGTAGAGAGGATGGTATCTCCCATTGAAAGTGCTGAGGATCTTTCTAAGCAAACAGAAATTGCTTATGGAACATTAGATTCTGGATCCACAAAAGAGTTTTTTAGGGTAAGTTATTATTTTATAACTTCTTATGTTGGTTTTAAATTCTTAATTTTCCTAATTTCTTGGATTCCCCCATCCCCTTTTCATCTGTTAAAAGGTTGTTGTAAAAAGGTATCTGATAACAGCTATACTACAAATATATAGCTGTATATCACATTTGAAGTAGCCTGAGGAAGTCTCTTTATTTTGGCTGGAGCAGATTTGAAAGAAGAAATGCTGAAATTCATGTATTTTCTTAATTACCTTTTTTTTTTTTTAAACAAAATCATGTTTCCTCTTGAAGTAGGTGTCTCAATCTTTGGGTTGGCCCTATAAATGATAAGGAATGATTTTAGGAGGTACTATTTAAAGTTGAGAAACTTATTCTAATTCATTTCTATTGATAATCTTGTGTCTGAATCAAATATTAACTCCATAATAATAAGGAGCTTGCAATTCCAGTGCTCCAAAAGAAAAATTATAATGGTCTTAAAGTACAAGATCAAAAATGGATGGTAGAGTTACAATCCACCTAGCATGCATGGTATCACAAGAATATTTCTCCTGCTCTGATTGATATTATTCCATTTCTTTCTGTATGAAGAGACACTAAGGAACTAATGTTTCAAATTTAATTTGCTACAACTACTTTTTCACATGTTAGTTCTTTCAATTAAAGTCGTAGAGGAGAACTGATTAATCTATCTCTTAATTAAGCCAAGACTGAACAAATACCTAAAATCCAGGACACATGTTAGTCCTCTACTAAGTTAGATAAATAATTTTACCAGCCATATAGACAGCATTATTATACTATATATTGTTATCAATGAAAAAGTGTATTGTAGGGGAGTGTTGACAAGAACTCTAAATGGCTTATATCATAATGTGCTTGTTTTATGATTTTGAGAAGCAGTATGACATGACACAAAGAGCTGGTTTGGAAGTCGAGAAGAGTTAGGTTTGGAAACATCCTGCCTCTGTGTGGCCTGAAGCAAGTCCTTTAGCTATTCAGGGTTCTAGTCTACTCTGTAAGACTATAAGTTATAAAGAAGATATTGACTTTCATTAAAAGATGGGTTATTTTTAAATGGGAGTTCCCTATACCAATAAAATCAAAGGTTTAGTCGTTATCTGTCTTGTGATATTGGTTATAAAAGCAATTAGCTCTACAGCAATCTTTTTGAAGGGGGAATGGCATAGTTGTATACATCTGTTTCTTTAAAAGTAAGATTTTAATGCTTATAGAAATAATCCTTTTTTCCTAAGAAATTAGGATTTTAAGAGCATGCTAGCATTTCTCATGGTTAGCACTGTCTGTACTGTTGGCAGAAAGTATTGGCTCAAGCTGGAAGATTTCAGAGAAGCTTTAGTTAGGAATGAGTACAAAGATCCATATCCTTAATTTCTTGGCCATTTGAATCAAATAGCTTAGTATTCAATAATCTTCACAGATCGGGGGTTTGCTTGTACCAGGGGAGGTGATGAACATTCTCCAAAGAATCACAGGCAGAATATACTACTGGCTGTAACCCTCTGCTCTCTCTCCTTGTTCTGGGTCACATTAGTCTTTTCTTATAGATGATCCAGAGTATGAATGAAGATCTGGAGAAATCATTAGTGAGTGATAAATGTGCTTCAGAAATGGATTATGTGGTTGTGATACTCTTACACTTTGATATAAGGAGAAGGTATTAGGCACATGAGCTAGTGAAGTCCAATATTGTTCAATCCAAATCAGAATTAAGTAATTAGAAGATCTTATAGATCTTCTAATGGTTCTGTGACCCCTGGATGGGGATGGGACTTCTATACAGGAAGCTTCAAGTCTTATCTTCCTCATTTTATTCTACTTATTCTTCCTAAATCCTTTCACTTTTTATTTCAGCCAAAGTTGCTTACAAGTTGTCCTCCTTCTCCTCATTTCATTTCCTACATCATTTTATTAATTCTAGACTGTCCATTTTTATCTTCCTCACTTCACTCAACACCCTTGTTTTCATTGAAAGCTCAACTTAGGCTTTTCAATGAAGGCTCCTCTAGAAAATCTTGCTTTACTACCCTTGCTGATTGTGCTCTTTTCTTTCCTTCCTGAAGAGAACTTCAGAATTTACTCATCTGTATATTGGTTATATTTCACCCTGGCTCATCTGTGAACCTGAAATCCTATACTGACAAAATTGATTTCCTTTGTAATTTAGCATTACTCAGAGGAGTTCATCAACTTCACTGTCAAATAATATAAAAGAATCCCTGATCTAGTAATCTAGTATATATACATATATATCTATGTGTGAGTGTGTGTGTGTTGCACTAGATCAGGGATTCTTAACCTGTTTTGTGTCCATTTGTGTGTATTTGACAATGAAGCTGATAGACTCTTCTGAATAATGTGTTTAAGTGCATAAAATAAAATACATGAAAATACAAAGGATATATATATGTGTGTGTTTACACACACACACACACATATATATCCTTTGTATTTTCATGTATTTTGTGTGTATGCATCACTAAAATACAATTGTTGAACAAAGTTCATACTTCCAGAAGCTTTTTCTTGTAGCCTCTTTATTATTGTTATTGTGCAGCAAAATGTTAAAGATAATAACATATATAGTAAAAATTTTTATGAAAAATACTGCTTTTAACTGAGAAAAACATGCAGCATAAGATTTTTCAAATAAGGACTTTTAATCAATGTTGTGGAATAATTGATATTAATAAACCAGGTAAAGTCCATCCTTGACTACCGTAATATTATGGAGTTGGTAGGGATTAAAAAGCCCCAGATGATAAACAAAGATGCTTACATCTCCTTTCTCTCCTATCATCTGTGAGTCCTTGGGCCCACTGATGAGTGGTTAAACCAGTGGTTGGGTTGTATATATGGGCAGGTGGTTCATTTGGGAAGCCAGCCTGATACTAGTGAATAAATGGTTTGAGTGGGTTGAAGACAGAACTGAAGGGGCAACTTTATGTTCTCTGTTATTCTGCCAGCTTGTGAACAGACCCATAACTGCTAATTATGCAGAGAATAAAAATTTCCCATCTGCTATTTAAACACATACACACACACACACACATACACATACACACACACACAGGCTTTTTTTCCATCTATTATTTTCCATCAGGTGAGTAGGTCTACATTTTACTTCCTTGTCCATATATTTTCTAGATCCTAGAAAGCAAATTATTTCCTAATTACACAATCCTTACTATGTCACCTTTTCAATTTCACTCATATCAAAAACTATAAATATTAATGTTAAGGTTGCACCAAGATGGGAAATTAATGTATGTACCAATTTAAAACATTAGGCAACGTGGTGTGGCAGGTTTGGGATCAAATCTCATGTGGACACTACTTATGTGTCCCTGGATAAGACATTGAATCCCTCTGAATATAATTTCGTCATCTACAAAATGAGGAGAATAATAACACACATCTCAAGGTGTTGCCATAAGGCTCAAATAAAATAATATAAAAAGGTATTTTATAAAATTTTAAAGGGTTTAAAATGTTTTAAAGTATATATATAGCAGTTATATTTATTAATATTATACATTCTAAAGGGGAGGTTATTGAGAGCGCTGTTCAGGAAAGGTAAATAATAGATTTAAGGTCAGGCAGAACTCAACTAGCACACTTGAAAGTAGAACCCAGTTCTATCTTCTAAAATTTAATTGTGCTGTCTTATAAATTGGTACCTTTAATTAGAAGAGAAGAAATGGTTTCCATAAAATATAAGAAAAAGAATTTACCTAATATTTTATGTTCCCTTCTCTTACAAATGCCATAGTAAATTACTGTGTTGAAATCTGCACTTTCAGATTCTTAGGCAGAGAATTTAGAAATGAGCACTACACACTATTACTGATTGAGGAAAGTAATGAAAGGGTACTAGCCTCAAAATCTACTTGTAGAAAGAGGGTATCGCATCAATATAGTTGTCTTTATTTAAGAGTTTATCTGCATACGAACACACATTTCCTTTTTCCAGCCAGAGGTGGAATAATGCAAGTGGATGGTGAACCTGTCACTGTAGTGATGTTGAAAAGGCAGAGTCTGCATCTTCATTTCCAAGGGTTCTCTGTTCCTAAAGTCCCATCATTTCCTTAGGGAGTCAGAAAATGATAGAGTCTGACTCATTTCAGATCTGCTGATCTCCACTAATTATAGCGGCACTGTAGCATACCTATAATTAAGAGAGAATTAGGCTTTCAATTATAAACTGCTATTTTGGGTATTGCACATCTTAGCAATTTCTTTTCTCAATAAAATAGGACAAAAATTGAAACATCTAGGATGTTTTCCTGGATGATGTTTCTAGAGGACCTATATACATTGTATATATATATATATGCGTAGATTCATAGACCTCTTACAACAAGTTTCTTTCATCCCAATGCGTGATATGGCAATGCTGTAGTGTAAAGAAGTCTATAAAGTGGATCAGGAACTTGTGCTACATTTCTTCCACTCAACACTTACTTTATAACTATAGATGAACTACTTTTCAAATCTCAGTCTCAGTTTCTTAATCTATAAAATGGAAATCTTAAAATTTGTCTTCCCTTTATCACAGTGTTGTGGTGAAGATCACAAGTATTAATGTAGATATTGTACTTTGAAGCAATAAAGTAGCATGCAAAATAAAACTATTGTTATTGTTAATTTTTTTACTATTACTAGAATTTATATATCATTTTAAAGCTTGCAAAAGTACTTTGCCAATATCTCATTTTATTCACACAACAATCTGGTGGTAGGTACTATTTTCATCTTCATTTTTCTCAGTGACTTGCCAGGATCACATAATTAGTAAATGTTTGAACTCAAGTCTTCCTGATTCCAAGAATACTCAATCTACTGTGCCACCAAACTGCTTATAATAATCATCATTATTATCATTATTCTTATAATGATAATAATGATGATTATTGTTATACCTATAACTGTTAGTGTAATCATTAGGTTTTAATACTTTAAAAAGACCTTAGAAAACATCATGTCCAATCTTCTTATAATGAAGAAATTCTCTTTTAAGGAAACTGAGGCCCAGAGAGATGGAGTGTTGTTCAAGTCCCACAAAAAGTAACAAAGCCAGAATTCGCTTTTAGATTCTCAGATGCCTAATTTACTGGTCTTTCTACTACAACACTTTCCCTTCAAGTCATACTATAGATATTGCTGTATGTCTTTGATGATATGTTTTATGCAACTTCTCAATCCTAAGCCCTTCAGCTATTTTGGTTGGGTTGTTTATAATTTTTATTCCTTTGAAATCATACTCCTGCATTTTTTTCAACCATGAGTACGTGTTCCAAATGATTTAATATGTTGCCAATTATATTTTGCACATAGAATTATCAAGTTTACTCTTATTTTTTCCCCTCATTTTCCCTATATATTGTAGTTAGGTCACCTGTCTAATCTGAAATTTGATTGTGTGGTTGAGTTTGTGAAGGTCTTGAGAAAATAACATTGGTATAGTTAGGGATTTTCAGGTTTATCCTCTTTATCTTAGGATAAGGTAAAAATGATTTTTTTTTTTTATTTTTGCTTTTTTCTCCTCTGACCTCTTAATTCTACTTTCTGATTCATAAAATAGAGAACAATTAGAAAGAAGAGAAAGTATTAACAGATAAAAAGATAATTTGGTCCCATTATTTCAGGATATTACAAATATCTTTCTTTGGTGATTTCAGCAGACCTCTGACAATTTCTACAGCAAGGGAAGGCAAAGTTCTATAGATTCCAGATGCTCATTTTCACTATTTTTGTCTTCTTACAACCTGGTTGCAAAAATTTTAAAAATAAATGAAGAAAAATTTCACTCATTCCACTGTTTTTCACTGCATGAATATGAGCTTGCTCATCCATAACCATCTGCATGATGGCTGAACCTCTTGACTACATACTGATGAATAGAAGAGGAAATGAATAAGTAAAAGGCCATGTTGTATCCTGTGCATTGTAAGCTAAAGCTATTTCAGAAGAAAATATGATTGGGTGTAACTTACAGCTCCTCAGTGTAACTATGAAGAGTCTACCCTCTGGCAACTTGCAAAATTCTGGGAAAGTATCTTGTTTTTCCCAGTTAAAATTAGGACAGCAGAGGTAGGAAACCAGAGTTTTGTCCAGGGAATGCAAATGATGGAGTGTGTAGTTCTTTCTTATAGACAGGTTGGGACTTAGAACCTAATGAGCAAAAACATACTTGAAGAGGAAGCAACTAGATGGGAAACTGATGTGCCTTTCCTTCCTCCTTCTTACCCCACCTACATGATGTTACACTTTCATTAGTGCAAGTATACTGAGACTTGCCTCAGGAGCAAAAATTTCTCATTTTGTTATTGTTCAGACATTCGGGACCATAATACACAAAGACCTATCTTCCACTATCTCTTTAAGTCTTTCCAACTTCATGTTTGTTGTTTCCATAATACTATCTATCCATATCATCCTCTGTCATCCTCTTTTCTTTTTGACTTTAATCTGTGCCAACATTTGGGACTTTTCCAATGAATCCCTTCTTTACATTTTCTGACCAACTAAGTTGATTAAATCTCCTTTTTGAACAAAGGACTCTGAATATCTTCTCCAGGACAATTCACATTTTATGATCCCAGTTAGTACAATGCCCTGTCTTCTTTCCAAATTCAATTTATGAAAGCATAGGTCCTCCCTTTAACTGGTTGGCTAGGGAGAATATTAGGTGGTGGGGAGTATTGATCATCCTTCATGAATGATCAGCAGAATACCTACAATTTTTTTTTTTTTTTTTGCCTTGGAGTCAGGAAAACCTAGGTTCAAATATCATCCTTGAAATTTACCAGTTCTGTGATCACAGGCAATTAATAACTTTTACAAGTCATTGTTTCCTCATTTGCAAAATGAGGAGTTTGGAGTAGTAATCTCTAATAGCTCTAAATCTAAATTTAACTTTGAACCTCCAACCATTCCATTTAGAATTTGGCTCTACCACAGTTGCAGTGGCCTCAAACTCTTGTTATAAAGATTCAATGAGATGGGCTTTTGTCCATCATTATCTCCTAAGAATGGTTATTCCCAGAGCAGAGGTAAAACTAATAGAGAAAGATATGAGAATTTTCTGTACTCTCAAAAGCATCTTTTAATCCCCATGTTTATGATGTTTTGAAGGGGATGGGTATCTGATTGGAGATACACAGGATCTTTAGGTAGTTTGGTACTCAATTTAAAAAAAACTGAAATCATCTGCTTTAAGTGCTGCCTGTCTCTACCCATTTTTGTCACAACAGTTGCCATGGTAATAGCCTCAATTCCAGAGCTCGGAAGAAAGGTGAAATAGTAATTTCAGATTTTCTTCAAAAGCTTGTATAGTCATTTTAAAAGGTTAGGTGCTGAATCGCTACTAACTGTGAATAATGACTAAAAGCATTTGTATTAGCTTCACCTGAACAGTGTCAGGTTGAATAAAAAGTTATTGCTAAGTAGCTTAAAAAACATTCCTCTGGAGAATAATTTTGCTTGAATGCCACTTTATTTATTGCCAAAAGCAAACTGGCTGGTGAAATTGATTGTTAATTTCTACCTGAAAATGAACAATGAGCATTTATTTTTCAACTCCAACCCAAAGAAGTTTGGACAAGTACAAATGTGTATTGCTGTCATGGTTGAGAAGTATCCAAAACTGAACTCCATCCAAAACCTATGTCCCCCCAAAAACCTTCCTTTCTTCCAAATTTTATTATTTCTTTTTTAACAAGAGATACCACTTTCTCAGAGTGTTAATTTCATAATCTTACCATTATTTAGACTTTGCTTCTTTCACTTGGCATATCAAATCAGCTATCAAATATTGAAGTTTCTATCTTTATATCTCTGCTATAGGACCCCTTCTTCTCCTTTGCAAATCCTACAACTTCAATCCAAACTCTTTATTACCTCTCTCCTAGGTAATTACAACTACTTCTTAATTAATTGCCATATCTCAATCTCTCTCCCCTGCATACCATCTCACTCAATATTCCCAAAATTGTCGTAAGTGCAGATCTGACTAAGTGACTCCCTCAGACAATCAGCTCTAGTGATTTAAGCATTTAAGTGATAGCATTTAAGATAATATATATATATATATATATATATATATATATATATATATGTATATATATTTATCTTTTTAGCTTTTAAAATCTTGCATAATATACCCTCAAACTACTATCCAGTCTCATTGAAAATTATTCCACTTATCACTGAAAATTACTCCATTTCTTATCCTCTTTGACCTAACAAAGTTGCTTCTGTTCCTCACATGTAATTTTGTTTGAAGAATTGACTTTGCATTGACTATCTCACTTGTCAGATATGCAGTCCTTCCTCACCAAACTGAGATGGATTCTTCTCTTCCTTTAAAATGTAGAGCAAGCACCATCTTCTACATTAAAACTTTTGTGATTTCCCTTCTCCTAATTGTTAGTACCATCTCTCCCAAACTACCTTGTATTTAATTACTTTATTTGTATTTTCATTCATTTATTTTATATTTATGATGCATGTATCAATGTGTTGTTGCTTCTCCCCTTAGAATGTAAATTACTCTGCCATAGGGATTATTTCATTCTTTATGCTTCTAGCCCCAGCACTTGACACAGTGTGTGGTACATAGTGAGGGCATTGTACATGTTCATTGTTTGTTGCCCCCAAAGAATTTATATTCCTGTTGTCCTATAAAGTTATCAATTAGAGTGCAAATATAGCAATAAAGAGAAAACACTGAATAAACTGGAAAACCTCAACTAAATAAAAGCAAAATGTATGATCCCAAGATAACTCATTGAGAAGCAGGATGGGCAGATAGTCTGTATTTTAACTATAGCCAGTATATTACATATTGAAATATTGAATATTCTTAATAAATTATTCTATACAAAAAATGAAAAATATTTACAAAAATCATTTACATTTTTACTGTATTCTAATGCTCTAAATCATCTCTCCTAGTTTTACCATGACACATATTTATGAATATGTCATAAAAAAAATGAAATTCATGAGTGTAGGATGACTATACAACAATTTATATGAAAATAATACTTGAACATTTACTTGGGTCCAAGATTAGTATGCATATATTTCATAAAATACTTGTTAAAAAGTTAATGAAAGCTTAAGTTTCATTAATAACATATTTTAACATATAACAACATATTTTTTTTTTTGAAGAAATGGAAGTCAGATAAGCCACCAATCTGTTTCATGAAAGACAATCAGTGGTAAAACTCTTCTGACAAGTTCCATTAAACTTAAAGCTTTAAATCACTGTCTTTAAGGAATTAGTTCTATTAGGAAACAAGAAGAGTCTTTAGAGGTCACATATTTAATGGTAAGGGAAAAGCTTTTGGACTGATATTATGTTGACTTTAGAAACAACCTTATAGCCACTCCTATCTCTCAAAAGTGAGGGAAAATATAAAAAAGCGGGAGCAGGAAAATACACTTTTAGCAGATGACATTTTTATTTTACTCTTTTCTTTCTCCTATTTTTTTCCTTGCCTTTCAACTTCCAAGTTCACACATTATTCACTATCCTGTCCTTGATCTTAAAACTCGTTCAAATTTAAGCCCTTGCTATCTTCATTTCTTTCCCTATTTTTTATTCCTATGGAATATTAAAACATAACTTCATGACTCAGAAATTAGATATGTCAAGTATCTAAGGCAAATTGTGGCTACACCAGGAAGCTATGCAGGTGGTCTCTTAAAGTTCCCCATTGTGTCATTAGCAGCCTTGTTCCCTTTAAAATATACTCAGCTGCAACCAAACAGATTTCCAGTCTTTTTAATCAAGGCATATTGATTGCCAACCAAATCAGTTTTGCTGGGATAACATTTCTTCTGCAGCCATGTGTGGTAGTCTTACTCTTAAAAAAGCTGAATTTGAGTGTCCTGCTCACGTTATCTAAAGGGCATTGTCTGTTAACATAAAAATCACAGAAACTGAATTAAAAGAGGAATTTAGAGGTCATGGTTTCCATCCTTATCAACTCCTTAACAAAGCATTCATTTCTTCTCTGCATGAATGCTTTTTGTAATGGACAACTTGCTACTTTGCATGCTGTTACCTTCTTGGTAAACTCTAATTGATAGTGGATTGCTCCATGTATCCCTGTAATTTTTACTTATGGTCCCAATACTGCCATCTGGGAAGAAAAGCTTTCCCAATGATAGTGTGGTTCTTAGGACTGAATTTTCCCAATGATAGTGTGGTTCTTAGGACTGAATTATGGGGATGTGACCTGAGCTTTTGAACATTGTTATTAATGAAAATACAACAATATAGATTGTTATATAGTCATCCTACACTCATGAATTTCATTCTTTTTTTAAAACTTAAATGAAACATCGATCTTTCTTTTTGCCTTTGTTTCCAACATACCAAAATGAATTTGGATTTTGAAACTTGCATTTAAACTAAACCTTGCAGCTTTGTGCCATAGGAAAGATGTAAAATATACTTTTCCTATCAACATTATACATTGTTTAACGTATGACATTGTGTCATTGTTCAAGCATTGGCAAATCTACCTAACAATTCTACATCATCAAATCTACTCCTCCCTCGATTCTGCATAAACATCAACTCATTTCTCTGTGCCTTCTAATTATAGATTCCTTTTCTCATCATTCTTTTAAGGACAAATCTCTTGATTTGTATTTGATTTTGGTTCTTATCCTTCCTTCCCTCTTCCTTAGGATTTTATACTGTAAACAACCCTTTCTTTTTAATATCTAATCTCCTTTTGACTTCCAAGATACTGACTTCTTTGTAGTCAATGTGATGGGATCAAGACTTTCCCTTTTATAATCTAGCAACCATTTGTCATTCCAGCTTTATTTAAGCCACTCCCCTATTATGTCAATTACAGAGAAGTAGGAATTGTGCATCCCAGCAATCCCTTCCCATTGCCTTTTCATTGCTTTTTCTCACATTTTCTTTTATTCCCTAAAAAATTACACTACTAACTTAAGAAGTTGTCTCCTTCCTCTGAGGAATGACTCAAATATCATATCATACTTGAATATTTTTCTAATGTTCTTTTATCCATTTGACAAGAATTTCCTTTTCTTCACATTTCTCATAAAACGTCATCTATACCTGAAATACTTCTTTGAACATAGTATTTTAGGTTTTTAGCCCATAGTATTTAGCCTATAGTAATTTAGGTATATGCATCACTCCCAGTCTCACTACTATTTGGTGGTTTCATAATTATTTTTGTGTATGTATATGCATTTTATGAATATACATACATATATTCCCATTTGATTATAAATACTGTGAGCCTGGGTACTGTGTTTATGCATATTTCTATCACCAGAACCCATCATAGTGCCTTTCCTTTTTTGAGTGAGTGGTAGTGATAGTGGTCTAGTTCTATTATTTAAGCTGTGTCAGGACCTCCTTCTATGGAAGCTCCTTCTACTGAGACAGATTGGTTTCTTATCTCAGTTTTAGGGAGATACTTGAGTTGCTGAGAAGTTAAATAACTTGCCCATAGAACACACATACTTAGTGTATGTACTTAGTCTTACTGATTCCAATTCCAATTCTCTAGCCATTATGACATATGGTCCCTAGGACCTAATGCATGTAATAATTGATTAACAAATGTTTGATAAATTGAATTGACCCATCTATCTAAATGCCTTAAATTTTACTCATAAAAATGTAATGAGAGCTAAACAATGTGTTCTGGTTTATCAAATAACTTTATATTAAAAGAGAATGACCCCAAAAGACCTCTGATCACAAGTCAAGACTTTGATTTTTCATTCTACAATATTAGTTCATATTATCATTATTCGTATTTGCCTCTCTCTTTTTTTTTTTTTTTTTTTCTTTCTTTGTCTCTATATCTCTCTGGACAAATAAATGCAACAAATTGTGTATGTGTGAGCCAAGTTTCCAGTATGATACCTTTGTAATATTATATTAGAAAGGGAAAAGAGAAATAAAATTAGGAGTAGCTTAAACACATAGCTAGCCAAGAAAAAAGCCATACACAGCAAATGTTCATGTATAGAAGAAGATACAATACTGATCCAAAATTTCTCCATATAGCAGCAATCATAGAAATTTAAAGATGCCAAGATGATTTAGTCAAACCAAAAATTCCAATGATCACCCTTTGGTTCAATTATTAGGTGGTGAATTTTTTTTTTTTTTAACAAGACACTTTTTAACTTCAGCCTTAGTTTATACACATTTTTAAAGTAGACAGATTTATGTCTATAATTTTTTTGCTAAAACATTCTAAGGCTTAATAAGATAATATTTGCAGAGCCCTTTTAGTTTCTTCAAATTTATGATCTATGGTTATATGGTATCATTTCATTTTCAGCACTTCTAAAATATAGTTATAGAAATTAGAACTTTTGGGGAGAAAAATGTCCTTGAAAATGATCTTTTTCTCACTTTTAAGTGGTTGTCTTAATTAAACACATTATTTTAGTTTTTTTTTTTTAGTTTGGTGGGAAAAGATCATGAAATTTCTCTTGCCAACAGAATTTTTCTAAATTGGCTAACAGTTAAATAATAAGTTAGTCAACCAGGGGAACTAAATAAACTGAAGCACAGATATCTTATTTTCAACAGCACTTAATAAAAATGGATAATAGTGAGGTCCTCAATCAAGATAGTATGTACTTGTGATTCAATGTTTTTTAATCAATATTTCCCCACCAAATTCCATTACAAATGAATGTAATAAAAATGGCTTTTCATTTTAAAGGAAATTAATTTGCTTGCTATATCATCACTTTTAAACTTGTAAGAGAAAAAGGTATTTTGAAGGAAGCTTTTTTTTAGTTGAGTACATTCAATGATTTTAATATTAATCAATTTCATATATAATGAATGAATAAATTATGAAAATACAGAAAAATTAAGTAATTTGTTAGGTTAGAATATAATTCAATATAGCAAAGGGCCTAGAACTAGGTACATTGGCTGAGAAAATTATTATAGTGATGTCATTTTTATTATTATAGATTCGTTTTTTTAAGATTCCCCCCTCCATTTAATTATACTTTAAAGAAGTTCTAATTCATTTCAACTTTGTATTAAGCAGGTTGCATTTTTTCTCCACTAAGATGACAATCTTAAAAAAAAAAAAAAAATAAACAGCACACAAAAATCTCTTACCCTATCTGTTTATATGATCTTCACTCAAAGTACTGACTCATTTGTTCATTAATTCAATCAATATTGATTAAGTGTCTGTTGTATATGAAGCACCATGATAACCACTTTTGGAGTAAACAAGTGAAGATTAAAACAAGGTCCAAAAGAATCTTATTTTCTAAGTGAGATAAAAATAAATTTTACAAAGTTATCTATGATGTTGTTGTTGTTCACCTGTTTAAGTCATATTCGAATCTTTGTGATCCCATTTGAAGTTTTCTTGGTGAAGATACTGGAATAGTTTGCCATATCATTGTCCAGTTCATTGAACAAATGAAGACCTGTGACAAACAGGGTTAAGTGTTGCCAGGATTACATAGCTAGTAAGTGTCTGAGGCCCCATTTGAAGTCAGGTCTTCCTGACTCCAGGCCTGGCACACTATCCATGATGCTACCTAGTTGTCCATAACTATAATCATGTTAAAAAAAAATAATAAACCACATCATATGACTATTCAGAGTAGGAGAAAACTTGTACCTGACTGGAAAAGATCATGGGAAATATCAGAGAAAATGGTATTTGAACTGAGGCTTAAATAAAAACAGAATTTTTATCATCTGATTAGGAACATACCAGGCAGATGAGGAGAACATAAACTAAGTGAATGAGGCAGGAAATATGAGGCATGTCAAATTTTCCTGGAGTTCTATGAAGGGGAGTGATAGAAAATGGTAAAAGGCATTTTGGAGCTAAATGTTAGAAGGTCTTGAATAACATGCTAAGTTTGGACTTGGAAGAAGTAGAGCATCATTATAGTTTTAAGTATTTGGGATTGTTACTTAGTAGTTTTAATTCTACTTTTCTAATTCTTTTATTTAATCTATTATAGTTATAATTGTATAGAATACAAGTGATCAGAATACAAATTTTCATATTGTTGTCATTTCTAAAAAAAGATAATCCAGAATAGGATTTCCTGCATAATAAAAATATTGTTACTGATAATTGTGAAAAAATATTTCATTAATTTTGAATAGCTATGCTTTGGGAAGATTACTTGACAATGAGATAGAGAATAGCTTTGGTAACAGAAAAATTCTTCCTTTTTCATCAAAGCAATACAATTAATATTGCCTCAGACCTGAACTCTAAACTATGGCAACCTATTGGAGTTGTAGGTAATAAATGTAGAAGCTCCTTAGTGATGGACCACCTTATAAGAGCTTCCCCCAAATCCCAATCTTTCCACTAAAATCTAGGGGATACAGTCCTTAGAAAAATTATGTAGTCACCAATTACAGGTTTATTTGAATGCTGCAATAGGCTAAGGTTTGGCCGTGGTCTTTCATAGGCTAGTTTGGGTTGAAACCTGGCTAATGCCAAATGCCTGCTTTTTAAATATTTTTATCAGTCTGCTTCTATTATAGACTTACTTTCTCAGTGGTTTAGCTTATATTTTTAAGGCTAGAGGGAATATATAATTCCCGGAGTCTAGAACCAGCTCTCCAATTAACAATGTGATTCTAGGCAAACCACTTAATGGATATCTGTTTTTTTTTTTTTTTTTTTTTTTTTGGACTTCCTGTAACAATATCCTTCTGATACTTTAGTAACTAAATAGCTTTGGAGGAATTCCAAGGTGTGCTCTTTGTCTGCCTTATCCTCATCTCTACAGAATTTTCCTGGATGTCATACTTGTAATATTTAGGGGAAACATTTTAGATACTTAGTATTCTATTTAAGTGAATTTTAATATGCACATTCCACTAATATAAGTTCTCTTTAGAATTCTAAGCAGGCATAAGTGACATGCCCAAAGTCACAAAGGTGAGAAAGGAAATCCAACTCTTTCAACTGCATCATTCTCCAAACACCTTCTTGAAGTGACTTAGGCATGGAAATGAATTTGTCATAAATATGTTCTTCCTCCCCTATCTTGGAATATCTTTGTCTCCAAACCTCTCCTTCCTTCTCTCTAAATTCAGAAAAAAAAAACGTTATCCTTCTCTAAGGTTAACTTCTTGAACATTACTCTTGCAGAGTCTTGTGGGAATTGGTTCTTACACTTATATTTTATATCTCCAACTTTTTAGGTTTTCCTCTTTCCTTGGATTTTCCCTCTTTTGGACAGAAGCTCATTTGCCCCTGCTATGATCTATAATTATCTTTTTTTTTCTTCCTTTCACTATGGAGTAGTGGATCCTGGTTGCTGTTAATACCTATTCACTAACTATCCTCTTAACCACTAGCATCTAGATTTCATGCTACTTCTTTGTTGAAATTGTTTTCTTTGATATCACTGGGAATTTCATTTTAATTTATTCTAATAAGTTTTTCCTTACCATTCTTTTCTTTGTCCTTTTTGAATAATTTGGCATAACCAAAAGAACTCCATTTTGAAATGGATTTTCTTTGGTTTCCATGATAGAACAATTCTTTATTTTTCAATGTATTTATTTGTTCCTTATACATTTAACAAATTGAATCCTTCTGCTCCTCCTATAGTCTCAGATCTATTCTCTACTTGCTTCTTTACAGTTTCTCTTTGAGAACTCATCTATTCTCATAACTTTAACCAGCACCTTTTTGCCGACGACTCCCAAATTTCTATTTCCAATTATGTAATATTTTCATTTGATATATCATTTTCACTCAACATTCTTTAGTCTAAAATTATTTTGAAAATTCATCACCTTCCATTTGCCTGATCTACTTCCTCCTTTGATACCTGTTTCTGGCATCAACCATAATATTTTTCCAGGCCCTCAAGTTAAAACACTTGAAGTCATCTTTGATTTATGTCTTTCCTTCCTTTTTCATACTCAGGAATTCATTTCCTTTACTGTTTTATTCTTTATTTCTCCTTATCTCTCTATTCTCCTTGTTTCTAGAATCTTATACACTGGTTGCTATATATCATTCCTGTTAACTGCCCTGAGCAGTGTCCTTTTTCTTAAAAACATACTAAACACTGCCATCAGTCCAGTAAATACTTCACTGAAACTGCTGAAATCCTCCTTGTTTCCTACTACATGGAATATATTTCTCTGATCTTCAAGGTTACTCATATTGTGACCCTCATATAGTTTGTCTCCTACTTATGACAGTTATAAAGACAAGTGGATTAACATGCTCTTGACACACAAGACAATATCCAAGCTGGAAAGTTTAGTATGAAGAAATAAGCAATATTTTGTAATGTGTAGAATACAGTTTAGAAGCAAAGGATGTGTGTTTGAATCCCAGTTCTCATATTGATTGGCTGCATAATATTTTAGAAGTAACAACTTCTTTAGCATTCTCTCTCTGTCTCTCTCTCTTTCTCTCTCTCTTTCCTTTCTCTCTTTTTTTCCCATCTGTCTCTCTGTCTTAGTCTATCACATCATCTATAAAAAGAAAGATTTGGACTAGATAGCTTCTCTGGATTCTTTTAAATTCAAATTTATGATTCTATGCATCCTCAATTAATTGTTCTGCAAATCTTTAGCAATGAATATTTATAATCCCATTAATGTGTGAATGTAGTTTAGGAAAATAAAAAGAATACAAAAATCAAACAAAAAGGTGGTTGATATATTTTAGTTGTTGTTTGGGGGAGTTTTGCACTGATTTTTCCTCCTTCAGTATGATATTGTCAGATGTTGAGACCACTGTGGCATGGTGCTGCAAAGAATAGTGGTTATAGTGGTTTCCAGGGATATTGTTTAAGTCTATCATAACATTCATAGTGAAACAAAAAGACTTAGCCTAAGTTAAACCCCATTGAACCCTAGCAGTCCTTGTCCCAACAAAGTTCATTGTCTAAAAGTCACATTTAAATAATGCATAAGGGCAAAGATCATTTTTCAAAGATTTAATGTTAGGCATCCAGACTCTGTTTCAAAGGGCCTCAATGACCATGAACAAGTTATTTAAGTCAGTCAATAACCTTTCTGAGTCAGTGTCAGCCTTGTAAAATGGGGATAGTGCTATTTGTACTGTCCAGCAGGGGGAATTATATTTAGGCCAGTGCTTTTAAAAGTGTTATGGATATGTGAAAAATTGCTATTTTATTAGTAATATCATTGGCAGAGAAAGACCTGGAATGTTATATAATGTTCTGAAAGTCTTAAATAAAACATTCCCTGTCCTACATCATACTGTAGGTTCATCTTCTTCCTAATTACATCATTTATTTAATTGATTTTAGTTAAGCCTATTAAAATACAATCCTGGATGTTGTAACCAAAAACAATGAGAAATAGGATTTGTTCAATGTAATTTATTATAAATAACTATATTTACTCTAAAACTAAGTTTAGGTGAAACAGAAACAGGTATCTTTAATCCTAAGTGCAATTATTTTCTAGAATATAAAAAATATATAATTTCGAGATTATATAATTAAAAGTGTTCCATTTGAATTGAGAATACAGAACCAGAAAACATAGTAGGTGGATGTTGCAAAATGGCAAATTTAGCCTTGATATAAGGCAAAAAAAAAAAAAAAAAAAAAACAAATTCTAGCAATTTAAGCTATCAAAAGTACAATGAGCTGGTTTAGGAAATAATAATAATATTTTTTAAATGCTTTAAGATTTCTAAAACAGTCCACAATATTCCTTCATTTTATTTTCCATAATAACACTGAGAAGTAGGTGCTGTTAACCTATTTTAACAGATAAGGAAACTCAGGCAGATAGCAGTTAAGTGACTTTTCCAAGGTCATACTGTCTGAGACTAATTTTAAATTCAGATCTTCCCTACTCCCTCTCCAAAATTTTATCTGCTAGATTGCTCTCATTGATGATCTTCAGGCAAAAGTTAATTTGCCACTTATCAAGTATATTGTAGAGGGTATTCTTGTCCAAATGTGGGACTGAGTAGCTCCAATAGTCATTCAATTAATAAGCAGTTAGTACTTTAGGATATGAGCTAGTTTTATGGCAATGATGGTTCATTCTGATCTTATTAATGAAAAGAAACTAATAGTAATAGCACTTCATGGCAATGTATTAATGAGAATAGACCTGAACTTCTAAGTGTTCTGAATTTAGAAATCTGGTCACTCTTTCCTAAGACTAGTCATTTGACTATCTGGTGGCTAGTTACTTAACTCTTCCACCTGTCAGTTTTCTCACCAGTAAAATGGGAATGTTCATTCCTGTTCTATATCACAGTTGTATACTTCAACTAAATGCACAGGTAAAATACATTATGTATTTCATCCCTAAAACAAAAACATCTTCTTGCAATATTTCCTTGAATGACAGCTAGATAGCTCAGGGGATAGTATACTGGGTCTGGAATCAAGAAGGCCTGAATTCAAATTTGGACTCACTCACTTACTAGTTGAGCAAGTCACTTAACCTTTTTTGCCCAATTTCTTCATCTATAAAATGAGCTGGAGAAGGATATGGCAAAACATTCCAGTATCTTTGTCAAGAAAACCCTGTGTGCGATATGGTTCATGAGGTTGAAAATAACTGAATTGCTAAGCAACTCCTTGATTCTTGATAATTACTTTAATTGTTTTTGATCTTAGATTAGGGAAAAACCCTAATAGAAAAATAAATAAGCTTTCCAATGTCTTGAATTCTTACTATGAAGTACTATAGTTTATTTTCATTTTCCACTCATTGGAATGTATGAAGTGACATGTGTTCTGTCTATTTTATTTAGGATTGTAATGATTTTTTTTAAAGAAATACTAGTTCAACAACATTTCCAAATTTAAGCACTTCTTTTTCCTTTCAGTACTCTGACACTCAAAAGAAAACAGACTTTCTAAAATGTATTAGGTAGTGAGCTCAGTATAGTCAACAGTGTCACATAGAAGACAAGAAAATTAGAACTATCTTAGGGATGCATTCAGAATTATCCTGCCTAAGAGAAAGATGGTAATAATTGTGCTCTACTTTTCTAGTTTGACCATACTTAGAAGATATGATTTGTTCTAGGTGCTCTGTTTTGGAAATGATAAGCTAATTTAAAAGTCATTGAACAAGGCAAAGTATGATAACAAGGGACCTCAAG